>NC_058523.1:199579438-199910688 GCF_904849725.1 Hordeum vulgare subsp. vulgare | reverse complement strand
CCTGCTTCTCGCCACCTTCGTGGCATTCTACCTCGCGGCCTCCTGGGCCAATGCCGCCGTTTCCTACGACCACCGCTCCCTCGTCATCAACGGGCCGGCGGGCGCATCCTCATCTCCGGCTCCATCCACTACCCGAGAAGCACACCAGAGGTACGCCCCCACTCCCGCCCGTGGACATCCACGGTGGCCGGCGCGCCGCCCATTGCTTCCCGCGCCCGAACGCAGCCTCCCGGTACCGACTAGGCTCTGATTCTTCGTGGCCGGCGCGCGCTCTGCAGATGTGGCCGGGGCTCATCCAGAAGGCCAAGGACGGCGGCCTCGACGTCATCCAGACCTACGTCTTCTGGAACGGCCACGAGCCGGTCAAGGGCCAGGTATTATTGAAGTATTCGCTTCGCTTGCGCTTGCTGCCGCCGTTGCGAGTTCATGGCTGACGGGGGTTCTTGGATGGACCGCGCAGTACTACTTCCGCGACCGGTACGACCTGGTCCGGTTCGTGAAGCTGGCCAAGCAGGCCGGCCTCTACGTCCACCTACGCATCGGCCCCTCGTCTGCGCCGAGTGGAACTTTGGGTACTAAACTAAACACGCATAATCTAATCCTCCTACATTTTTGGCAGCTTTTAGCAGCATATACGTATATGCTAACGAGTTATTGTTTGTTGTGTTTGTTGCAGTGGCTTTCCTGTTTGGCTCAAGTATGTGCCCGGCATCAGCTTCAGGACAGACAATGGCCCGTTCAAGGTGGCGTCTCACTCTCACCGGACCAAAAACTGTTGACCCCGTTCTTCATTCACAAAATAGTGTCTAGTTTCATCTCAAAGCATGAACATTTTTTGTCTAATTTGTTTTAGCAGAAATGGCGCCTAATTTGGTGGTGTTTTGGGTCATTGTAGGCAGAGATGCAGAGGTTCGTTGAGAAGATTGTGTCGATGATGAAATCCGAAAGGCTCTTCGAATGGCAAGGCGGTCCGATCATCATGTCTCAGGTGAGGAAGCCGGGGATTACTGGCATTGCCATTTGCAGTGCAGATAAAAGGTGGAGTAGTGACTGGCCAATTGTGCAGGTGGAGAACGAGTTTGGGCCGATGGAGTCCGTCGGGGGCAGCGGCGCCAAGCCGTATACCAACTGGGGCCGCCAAGATGGCCGTCGCGACCAACACCGGTGTGCCGTGGGTGATGTGCAAGCAAGAAGACGCCCCTGACCCCGTGGTACATATATAGAGTAGTAGGAGTACCTTCCTTGGTGGTGTGGCTGGTGTTGAGTAAATGTGTTGATAACTAATATGTTGACCACCTTTCCAATTAACTCTTACCTTTCTGGACCGTGGCAGATTAACACTTGCAATGGTTTTTACTGTGATTACTTCACCCCAAACAAGAAGAATAAGCCGACCATGTGGACCGAGGCCTGGACTGGGTGGTAAGTTTCCTCGATCATACTTGTTCATACCAATCTAAATGCAATATTCATATTATTCACATTCCAAACACTGAGAGCGATCAATTACAATTCATATTTTTTTACTATCCCAAGGTTTACCTCGTTCGGAGGGGCGGGTCCCTCACCGGCCGGTGGAGGACATGGCCTTTGCAGTGGCCAGGTTCATACAGAAGGGTGGCTCTTTCGTCAACTACTACATGGTGAGTAAGAGTAGGGGATCATAGATTCATGGTCACGCCTGCCATGGCATTGCAGTGAATGCTTCTACTTGCTCTGACCACGTTTACATGTTACGGTGCAGTACCACGGAGGAACCAACTTTGGACGTACCGCAGGCGGTCCCTTCATCGCCACCAGCTACGATTACGACGCCCCGATCGACGAATTTGGTATGCAGTGACTGCTGTATTTGACAAACAGGAATTCCTGCCGGCCTTTTGGAACTTTACCATGTTCCTTTTTATCATCTTGATTGGCATAGATTGAACAAATTTTCACATGTATATCTCAGGTTTGCTTAGGCAACCGAAATGGGGCCACTTGAGGGACCTGCACAAGGCCATCAAGCAGGCTGAGCCTATACTGGTTTCTGGTGATCCGACTATCCAGTCGCTAGGGAACTACGAGAAGGTTAAAATCCCTATGAACATGAACAATCTGGCAACGATCTTGGAATGCAAAATTTACTAATCATATTCAGTGACTACTATTCTTCTTCTTCAGGCATATGTCTTCAAGTCAAAGAATGGAGCTTGCGCTGCCGCGTTCCTTTCAAACTACCACATGAATGCTGCAGTGAAAGTCAGGTTCAATGGGAGGCACTACGACCTCCCTGCTTGGTCCATCAGCATTCTGCCAGACTGCAAAACGGCGGTTTTCAACACCGCGACGGTGAGCTGAACCCTGAATCGTAAACCTCTCTGTGAAGTAGGCATGAAGAGCATATCGTCTAACAAGCAATTGTTGTAAACGGTGCAGGTGAAGGAACCAACACTGCTCCCAAAAATGCATCCGGTGGTATGGTTCTCTTGGCAGTCGTATAGCGAGGACACAAACTCGCTCGACGACAGCGCCTTCACGAAGAATGGGCTGGTTGAGCAGCTAAGCATGACATGGGACAAGTCAGACTACCTGTGGTACACCACATAGTGAGTGACTAACCTTGATAGTTGACATGGGCGATTTCGACCAATTATATCTGAACCCGTGCCTTAAACTCTGGTTTGATCCTGTTGCAGCGTTAACATTGGTGCCAATGAGCTCCCGAAGAACGGCCAGTGGCCTGAGCTCACCATCTACTCCGCTGGGCACTCGATGCAGGTCTTCGTCAACGGAAAATCATACGGTACCAGCACTTTCCTAGATCTAGATTACATTGCATCATCATGTGAAGATACCAGATGTGATGATCTTGGATGATTGTGTTTGTGTTGCAGGTTCTGTTTACGGCGGTTACGAAAACCCCAAGCTGACATATGATGGGCATGTGAAGATGTGGCAAGGGAGCAACAAGATCTCCATCCTGAGTTCAGCAGTCGGCCTTCCTGTAAGCTGGCCACAGCTCGGTTTGCGCCCTTGATTTGAATCTGTCTGTAACACTGGTATATATGGCATTGCTGCGCATGTAGAACGACGGGAACCATTTCGAGAGGTGGAACGTCGGCGTCCTCGGGCCGGTGACCGTCTCCGGGCTAAACACGGGGAAGAGAGACCTCAGCCATCAGAAATGGACATATCAGGTAGTACTAAGGTTCAGCAGTTGCTAAAGTTTAGTACTTTCTCCTCGTCGGCTTAGTTTGGTTCAGAATTGTGCTGACTTGTGATTGTGGCCATGCAGGTCGGCCTGAAAGGTGAGTCGCTGGGCCTCCACACCGTCACCGGAAGCTCCTCCGTGGAGTGGGGCGGTCCTGGTAACAAGCAGCCACTAACATGGCACAAGGTCAGCCATTGCTAAGAACCAGCTCTTCGCAGCAACAATAATGCACCTTTGCAACATTAAAACAACAATGATACACCTTCGCAACATTAAAAACAACAATAATGCACCTTTGCAACATCGGCAAGACTATACCGTAGAACGATTATTTTTGGTTTTTTCAAATAAAAACAAACAAACATCGGCAACACTATGTTTTCTTCTCGTCATTTCTGATGGCAACTCGTTGTGGTGATGGTCTGTCTTGCAGGCCTTGTTCAACGCGCCGGCGGGGAGCGACCCGGTGGCGCTGGACATGGGGAGCATGGGGAAAGGGCAGATGTGGGTGAACGGCCACCACGTCGGCCGGTACTGGTCGTACAAGGCCCCCTCCGGCGGCTGTGGCCGGTGCAGCTACGCCGGGACGTACCGCCAGGACAAGTGCCGCTCCAACTGCGGCGAACCCTCACAGAGATGGTACGTACTTCTACTGCTGCTGCTTATTATCGTCCGGAGAGCAATCACTCCGTGTGCACGGCTTGGTAACCTTTTTTCCATTAGTATTACAGTACTTACGACGGTGAGAAAATGGAAATGAAATGTTGTGCATGAATGCAGGTACCACGTGCCCCGGTCGTGGCTTAAGCCGGGCGGCAACCTGCTAGTGGTGCTGGAGGAGTACGGCGGCGATCTCGCCGGCGTTGCCATGGCCACGAGAAGGACATGAGCTGATTGGATTGGTTCATTTCATTTCTTGATACGTACGTACGTACGTGCCGCGATTGACGTGTCACGTCACGTGTGGATAATACTACAATGTTCACGAGGAGCTCGTCTGACGGTGTCTACACACACAAACAAAGAATCGTTGAGGTGGAGAAGGGAGAGAGAGAGGGCCAGGGGTGGAGTATTCATTGCGCAGAGTGAAAGAGGTGGTAGTTGGCTGGCTGGTTTCGCTTCAGCCATCATCAGTGCGCCCATGTGCACTGCGCTGGTGTGCAATCAATCAACCAGCCCAAGTTTTTTTCTTCTTCACGTGACTAGGGGATAGAGTACTTACTATTATCCCTAGTAGTATAATGCATGAGGTATTCAATTGTTTGTTACTGCTCGTGACAGCCTTTTTGTAGTACGGCACTTGTGCATTTGCAACACCTGCGTTGCAGGTGTGGCCAACATTTGTTCGATGACCGTGTAACCTGCTTTTCGGAAGGATAATATTAATAAGTAAACAACTCCCAGCATTTGTCCATGTCCATTTTGATGTAATTTACGTTTCAGGCTACGGACGAGCTGTCTCCTCATTTTCTAGTCTGGACATAGTAAATGTGTCCCAATGCCAGTGACGCAGAGATAAAGATGGTGCTGCTGTCAAGCTGTGACACCAGTGCCACCCTCGCCTGCGGCGTCTCTCCACCCCATACATATCTGACACAGGTGGCATTTACTACTCAAAAAGTTTGACACTGTGCACTGTATCTCAGCGCGTCAAACTGAAGAGCCTCAGAAAGCAAACCACGTAGCGGTGCAGAGTCAAATCTCAAATCGAAACTGGCGCCAACACTTTCCGCTGAAATCCATCGCGATCAATGACCCCGCAGCGCCATACATGGACACTTACACTTTTTCAGTTTTTTTAGCTGCCCACCGATTACTACAAAGGGATTTCTTTACGACTGGAAATTAGAAGCGGCGGCGTTCTACAGCGAACTATGGCTCCTCCTAAAGGTAATCCCTCTTGTTTTTCCCAAATTCCCCTCTTTCCCCTCACTCTCGCTAGGGTTTTACGGGGTGTCAATTATATCGAATTTCAGACTCCGCAAAACCCTAAAGATTCGAACTCAGAGACGTGTACGAAGATCTCTCGCGGGCTCGCCTCACCTAACTCGCTACTTGCAGGGGATGGTAGAGAATTCACTCGATGGTGAGGAAGACACATAACACGACAGTTTATCCAGGTTTGGCCCGTTGAAAAGCGTAATACCCTACTACTGCTTTGGTGGATTGCCTCTCGTGGAGGCTGCTGGATGAACTAGTACAGTGCTCGAGGTCCTCCGGAGGCTGGGTGGACTTTGTGTGGTGCCTGTTGTTGGGGAACGTCGCATGGGAAACAAAAAATTTCCTACGCGCACGAAGACCTATCATGGTGATGTCCATCTACGAGAGAGGATGAGTGATCTACGTACCCTTGTAGATCGTACAGCAGAAGCGTTAGAGAACGCGGTTGATGTAGTGGAACGTCCTCACGTCCCTCGATCCGCCCCGCGAACAATCCCGCGATCAGTCCCACGATCTAGTACCGAACGGACGGCACCTCCGCGTTCAGCACACGTACAGCTCGACGATGACCTCGGCCTTCTTGATCCAGCAAGAGAGACGGAGAGGTAGAAGAGTTCTCCGGCAGCGTGACGGCGCTCCCGAGCTCCGCAGAAACGCGATCTAGAGGAAAAACCGTGGAGGTATGTGGTCGGGCAGCCGTGAGAAAGTCGTCTCAAATCAGCCCTAATTGCTCCATATATATAGGAGGAGGGAGGGGGGGCCTTGCCTTGGGGTCCAAGGACCCCCAAGGAGTAGGCCGAGCCAAAGGGGGGGAGGACTCCCCCCCAAACCGAGTTGGACTTGGTTTGGTGGGAGGAGTCCCCCTTCCTTCCCACCTCCTTCCTTTTTTTTTCTTTCCTCTTGATTTTTTTCTCTTGGCGCATTGGGCACTTGTGGGCTGTCCCACCAGCCCACTAAGGGCTGGTGTGGCTCCCCCAATGCCTATGGGCTTCCCCGGGGTGGGTTGCCCCCCCCGGTGAACTCCCGGAACTCATTCGTCATTCCCGGTACATTCTCGGTAACTCCGAAAACCTTCCGGTAATCAAATGAGGTCATCCTATATATCAATCTTCGTTCCCGGACCATTCCGGAAACCCTCGTGACGTCCGTGATCTCATCCGGGACTCCGAACAACATTCGGTAACCAACCATATAACTCAAATACGCATAAAACAACGTCGAACCTTAAGTGTGCAGACCCTGCGGGTTCGAGAACTATGTAGACATGACCCGAGAGACTCCTCGGTCAATATCCAATAGCGGGACCTGGATGCCCATATTGGATCCTACATATTCTACGAAGATCTTATCGTTTGAACCTCAGTGCCAAGGATTCGTATAATCCCGTATGTCATTCCCTTTGTCCTTCGGTATGTTACTTGCCCGAGATTCGATCGTCAGTATCCGCATACCTATTTCAATCTCGTTTACCGGCAAGTCTCTTTACTCGTTCCGTAATACAAGATCCCGCAACTTACACTAAGTTACATTGCTTGCAAGGCTTGTGTGTGATGTTGCATTACCGAGTGGGCCCTGAGATACCTCTCCGTCACACGGAGTGACAAATCCCAGTCTTGATCCATACTAACTCAACTAACCCTTCGGAGATACCTGTAGAGTATCTTTATAGTCACCCAGTTACGTTGCGACGTTTGATACACACAAAGCATTCCTCCGGTGTCAGTAAGTTATATGATCTCATGGTCATAGGAATAAATACTTGACACGCAGAAAACAGTAGCAACAAAATGACACGATCAACATGCTACGTCTATTAGTTTGGGTCTAGTCCATCACGTGATTCTCCCAATGACGTGATCCAGTTATCAAGCAACAACACCTTGTTCATAATCAGAAGACACTGACTATCATTGATCAACTGGCTAGCCAACTAGAGGCATGCTAGGGACGGTGTTTTGTCTATGTATCCACACATGTAAATGAGTCTTCATTCAATACAATTATAGCATGGATAATAAACTATTATCTTGATACAGGAATTATAATAATAACTATACATTTATTATTGTCTCTAGGGCATAATTCCAACAGTCTCCCACTTGCACTAGAGTCAATAATCTAGCCCTCACATCACCATGTGAATTACATTGTAATAAATCTAACACCCATACAGTTCTGGTGTCGATCATGTTTTGGCCGTGGAAGAGGTTCAGTCAGCGGGTCTGCTACATTCAGATCCGTGTGCACTTTGCATATATTTACGTCCTCCTCCTCGACGTAGTCGCGGATGAGGTTGAAGCGTCGTTTGATGTGTCTGGTCTTCTTGTGAAACCTTGATTCCTTTGCTAAGGCAATGGCACCAGTGTTGTCACAGAACAAGGTTATTGGATCCAGTGCACTTGGCACCACTCCAAGATCCGTCATGAACTGCTTCATCCAGACACCCTCCTTAGCCGCCTCCGAGGCAGCCATGTACTCCGCTTCACATGTAGAATATGCTACGACGCTTTGCTTGGAACTGCACCAGCTTACTGCACCCCCATTAAGAATAAATACGTATCCGGTTTGCGACTTAGAGTCGTCCGGATCTGTGTCAAAGTTTGCATCGACGTAACCTTTTACGGCGAGCTCTTCGTCACCTCCATACACGAGACATATCTCCTTAGTCCTTTTCAGGTACTTCAGGATATTCTTGACCGCTGTCCAGTGATCCACTCCTGGATTACTCTGGAACCTACCTGCCATACTTATGGCCAGGCTAACATCCGGTCTAGTGCACAGCATTGCATACATGATAGAACCTATGGCTGAAGCATAGGGGACGGAGCGCATATGCTCTCTATCTTCATCAGTTGCTGGGCACTGAGTCTTACTCAATCTCGTACCTTGTAACACCGGCAAGAACCCTTTCTTGGACTGTTCCATTTTGAACCTCTTCAAAACTTTATCAAGGTATGTGCTTTGTGAAAGTCCTATCAGGCGTTTTGATCTATCCCTATAGATCTTAATGCCTAGAATGTAAGCAGCTTCTCCTAGGTCCTTCATAGAGAAACTTTTATTCAAGTAACCTTTTATGCTCTCCAAAAGCTCTACGTTGTTTCCAATCAGTAATATGTCATCTACATATAATATTAGAAACGCCACAGAGCTCCCACTCACTTTCTTGTAAATACAAGATTCTCCAACCACTTGTATAAACCCAAATGCTTTGATCACCTCATCAAAGCGTTTGTTCCAACTCCGAGATGCTTGCACCAGTCCATAAATGGATCGCTGGAGCTTGCACACCTTGTTAGCACTTTTAGGATCGACAAAACCTTCGGGTTGCATCATATACAACTCTTCCTTAAGGAAACCGTTAAGGAACGCCGTTTTGACATCCATCTGCCAGATTTCATAATCGAAAAATGCAGCTATTGCTAACATGATTCTGACGGACTTAAGCATTGCCACGGGAGAGAAAGTCTCATCGTAGTCAATTCCTGGAACTTGTGAAAAACCCTTTGCCACAAGTCGAGCTTTATAAACGGTCACATTACCGTCAGCGTCTGTCTTCTTCTTAAAGATCCATTTGTTCTGAATAGCCTTGCGGCCCTCAGGTAGTATCTCCAAAGTCCACACTTTGTTCTCATACATGGATCCTATCTCGGATTTCATGGCTTCTAGCCATTTGTTGGAATCTGGGCCCACCATTGCTTCTTCATAATTTGCAGGTTCATTGTTGTCTAACAACATGATTGATAAGACGGGATTACCGTACCACTCTGGAGCAGCGCGTGATCTCGTCGACCTGCGTGGTTCAACAGAAACTTGAACTGGAGTTTCATGATCATCATCATTAACTTCCTCCTCAACCGGCGTTGCAATGACACAGGTTTCCCCTTGCCTTGCGCCACCATCCAGAGGGATGAGAGGTTCGACAACCTCGTCAAGTTCTATCTTCCTCCCACTCAATTCTCTCGAGAGAAACTCCCTCTCGAGAAAAGTTCCGTTCTTAGCAACAAACACTTTGCCCTCGGATTTGAGATAGAAGGTGTACCCAACTGTCTCTTTTGGGTAACCTATGAAGACGCATTTTTCCGCTTTGGGTTCCAGCTTTTCAGGCTGAAGCTTTTTGACATAAGCATCACATCCCCAAACTTTAAGAAACGACAACTTTGGCCTTTTTCCATACCACAGTTCGTATGGTGTCGTCTCAACGGATTTTGATGGTGCCCTATTTAAAGTGAATGCAGCTGTTTCTAATGCATAACCCCAAAATGATAACGACAAATCAGTAAGAGACATCATAGATCGCACCATCTCTAACAAAGTACGATTATGACGTTCGGACACACCATTACGCTGTGGTGTTCCAGGCGGTGTTAACTGCGAAACAATTCCACATTGTCTTAAGTGAGCACCAAACTCGAAACTCAGATATTCACCCCCATGATCAGACCGCAGGAACTTGATCTTCTTGTTACGATGATTTTCCACTTCACTCTGAAATTGCTTGAACTTTTCAAATGTTTCAGACTTGTGCTTCATCAAGTAGACATAACCATATCTACTTAAATCGTCAGTGAAGGTGAGAAAATAACGATATCCGCCGCGTGCCTCTACGCTCATTTGACCACATACATCGGTATGTATGATTTCCAACAAGTCACTTGCACGCTCCATTGTTCCGGAGAACGGAGTTTTAGTCATCTTACCCATGAGGCATGGTTCGCACGTGTCAAGTGAATCAAAGTCAAGTGACTCCAAAAGTCCATCAGCATGGAGTTTCTTCATGCGCTTTACACCAATATGACCCAAGCGACAGTGCCACAAAAATATGGCGCTATCATTGTTTACTCTAACTCTTTTGGTCTCAATGTTATGTATATGCGTATCGCTATCAAGATTCAATATGAACAATCCTCTCACATTCGGTGCATGACCATAAAAGATGTTACTCATAGAAATAGAACAACCATTATTCTCAGACTTAAAAGAGTAACCGTCTCGCAATAAACAAGATCCAGATATAATGTTCATGCTCAACGCAGGCACTAAATAACAATGATTTAAGTTCATCACTAATCCCGATGGTAGCTGAAGTGACACTGTGCCGACGGCGATTGCATCAACCTTGGAACCATTTCCTACGCGCATCGTCACTTCGTCTTTCGCCAGCCTTCGTCTATTCCGCAGTTCCTGTTTCGAGTTGCAAATGTGAGCAACAGAACCGGTATCGAATACCCAGGCACTACTACGAGAGCCGGTTATGTACACATCAATAACATGTATATCAAATATACCTGATTTTTCTTTGCCCGCCTTCTTATCTGCCAGATACTTGGGGCAATTGCGCTTCCAGTGACCCATACCCTTGCAATAGAAGCACTCTGTTTCAGGCTTAGGTCCAGCCTTGGGTTTCTTCGGCGGATTGGCAACAGGCTTGCCGCTCTTCTTCGAATTGCCCTTCTTGCCTTTGCCGTTTCTCTTGAAACTAGTGGTCTTGCTCACCATCAACACTTGATGCTCTTTACGGAGTTCAGACTCTGCGACTTTCAGCATCGCAAACAACTCGCCGGGAGACTTGTTCATCCCTTGCATGTTGTAGTTCAACACAAATCCTTTATAGCTTGGCGGCAGTGATTGTAGGATTCTGTCAGTGATAGCCTCTTGCGGAAGTTCAATCCCCAGCTCAGCTAGACGGTTTGAGTACCCAGACATTTTGAGCACATGTTCACTGACAGACGAGTTTTCCTCCATCTTGCAAGCATAGAATTTATCGGAGGTCTCATACCTCTCGAGCCGGGCGTTCTTCTGAAAGATAAACTCCAACTCCTGGAACATCTCAAATGCTCCATGACGCTCAAAGCGACGTTGAAGTCCCGGTTCTAAGCCATACAAGTCTGCACATTGAACTATTGAGTAGTCCTCCTTACGTGCTAACCAAGCGTTCTTAACATCCTGATCAGCCGTAGCGGGTGGTTCATCTCCTAGCGCAGCATTAAGGACATAATCCTTCTTCCCAGCTTGTAAGATTAGCTTAAGATTACGAGCCCAATCTACAAAGTTGCTTCCATCATCTTTCAACTTAGCTTTCTCTAGGAACGTATTAAAATTCAGGATGACTGTCGCGTGAGCCATGATCTACAACACAAATATATTCAAAGTGGACTTAGACTATGTTCAAGATAATCAGAGTTCAACTTAATCAAATTATATGCTAAACTCCCACTCAAAAAGTACATCTCTCTAGTCATTTGAGTGGTTCATGATCCACTTACACTATCCCAAGTCCGATCATCACGTGAGTTGGGTATAGTTTCAGTGGTAAGCATCCCTATGCTAATCATATCAACTATATGATTCACGATCGACCTTTCGGTCTCATGTGTTCCGAGGCCATGTCTGCACATGCTAGGCTCGTCAAGCTTAACCCGAGTGTTCCGCGTGCGCAACTGTTTTGCACCCGTTGTATGTGAACGTTGAGTCTATCACACCCGATCATCACGTGGTGTCTCGAAATGACGAACTGTAGCAACGGTGCACAGTCGGGGAGAACACAATTTCGTCTTGAAATTTTAGTGAGAGATCACCTCATAATGCTACCGTCGTTCTAAGCAAGATAAGGTGCATAAAAGGATTAACATCACATGCAATTCATAAGTGACATGATATGGCCATCATCACGTGCTTCTTGATCTCCATCACCAAAGCACCGGCACGATCTTCTTGTCACCGGTGCCACACCATGATCATCCATCAACGTGTTGCCATCGGGGTTGTCGTGCTACTCATGCTATTACTACTAAAGCTACATCCTAGCAAAATAGTAAACGCATCTGCAAGCACAAACGTTAGTATAAAGACAACCCTATGGCTCCTGCCGGTTGCCGTACCATCGACATGCAAGTCGATATTTCTATTACAACATGATCATCTCATACATCCAATATATCACATCACATCGTTGGCCATATCACATCACAATCATACCCTGCAAAAACAAGTTAGACGTCCTCTAGTATTGTTGTTGCATGTTTTACGTGGTGACCAAGGGTATCTAGTAGGATCGCATCTTACTTACGCAAACACCACAACGGAGATATATGAGTTGCTATTTAACCTCATCCAAGGACCTCCTCGGTCAAATCCGATTCAACTAAAGTTGGAGAAACCGTCACTTGCCAGTCATCTTTGAGCAAAGGGGGTTACTCGTAACGATGAAACCAGTCTCTCGTAAGCGTACGAGTAATGTCGGTCCAAGCCGCTTCAATCCAACAATACCGCGGAATCAAGAAAAGACTAAGGAGGGCAGCAAAGCGCACATCACCGCCCACAAAACCTTTTGTGTTCTACTCGAGAAGACATCTACGCATGAACCTAGCTCATGATGCCACAGTTGGGGAACGTCGCATGGGAAACAAAAATTTTCCTACGCGCACGAAGACCTATCATGGTGATGTCCATCTACGAGAGAGGATGAGTGATCTACGTACCCTTGTAGATCGTACAGCAGAAGCGTTAGAGAACGCGATTGATGTAGTGGAACGTCCTCACGTCCCTCGATCCGCCCCGCGAACAATCCCGCGATCAGTCCCACGATCTAGTACCGAACGGACGGCACCTCCGCGTTCAGCACACGTACAGCTTGACGATGACCTCGGCCTTCTTGATCCAGCAAGAGAGACGGAGAGGTAGAAGAGTTCTCCGGCAGCGTGACGGCGCTCCGGAGGTTGGTGATGACCTTGTCTCAGCAGGGCTCCGCCCGAGCTCCGCAGAAACGCGATCTAGAGGAAAAACCGTGGAGGTATGTGGTCGGGCAGCCGTGAGAAAGTCGTCTCAAATCAGCCCTAATTGCTCCATATATATAGGAGGAGGGAGGGGGGCCTTGCCTTGGGGTCCAAGGATCCCCAAGGAGTAGGCCGAGCCAAAGGGGGGGAGGACTCCCCCCCAAACCGAGTTGGACTTGGTTTGGTGGGAGGAGTCCCCCTTCCTTCCCACCTCCTTCCTTTTTTTTCTTTCCTCTTGATTTTTCTTCTCTTGGCGCATTGGGAACTTGTGGGCTGTCCCACCAGCCCACTAAGGGCTGGTGTGGCTCCCCCAATGCCTATGGGCTTCCCCGGGGTGGGTTGCCCCCCCGGTGAACTCCCGGAACCCATTCGTCATTCCCGGTACATTCCCGGTAACTCCGAAAACCTTCCGGTAATCAAATGAGGTCATCCTATATATCAATCTTCGTTCCCGGACCATTCCGGAAACCCTCGTGACGTCCGTGATCTCATCCGGGACTCCGAACAACATTCGGTAACCAACCATATAACTCAAATACGCATAAAACAACGTCGAACCTTAAGTGTGCAGACCCTGCGGGTTCGAGAACTATGTAGACATGACCCGAGAGACTCCTCGGTCAATATCCAATAGCGGGACCTGGATGCCCATATTGGATCCTACATATTCTACGAAGATCTTATCGTTTGAACCTCAGTGCCAAGGATTCGTATAATCCCGTATGTCATTCCCTTTGTCCTTCGGTATGTTACTTGCTCGAGATTCGATCGTCAGTATCCGCATACCTATTTCAATCTCGTTTACCGGCAAGTCTCTTTACTCGTTCCGTAATACAAGATCCCGCAACTTACACTAAGTTACATTGCTTGCAAGGCTTGTGTGTGATGTTGCATTACCGAGTGGGCCCCGAGATACCTCTCCGTCACACGGAGTGACAAATCCCAGTCTTGATCCATACTAACTCAACTAACACCTTCGGAGATACCTGTAGAGTATCTTTATAGTCACCCAGTTACGTTGCGACGTTTGATACACACAAAGCATTCCTCCGGTGTCAGTAAGTTATATGATCTCATGGTCATAGGAATAAATACTTGACACGCAGAAAACAGTAGCAACAAAATGACACGATCAACATGCTACGTCTATTAGTTTGGGTCTAGTCCATCACGTGATTCTCCCAATGACGTGATCCAGTTATCAAGCAACAACACCTTGTTCATAATCAGAAGACACTGACTATCATTGATCAACTGGCTAGCCAACTAGAGGCATGCTAGGGACGGTGTTTTGTCTATGTATCCACACATGTAAATGAGTCTTCATTCAATACAATTATAGCATGGATAATAAACTATTATCTTGATACAAGAATTATAATAATAACTATACATTTATTATTGTCTCTAGGGCATAATTCCAACACCTGTGGGCGGATGAATGAATCGGATCCCCTCCCTATGAAGTAACCTACTCTCTCTATATATATAGTGACGGCCCCAGTCCTCTTCCCTTATCGTTTCAACGGGAAGGGATCCCACAACGACCAATTTTGAAGGGGAACAGGGGAACATGTTTCCGCTGTCCAAAAGTAGTCTTCACCTGCAAAGTGGCTATCAATGCAGCGGAGATAGGTCCAGGGATGACGTCCATCCTGCTGGCGGGCGGCGATGGCCTTGTTGCACCAGAAAGGAAACCTTTGGAAGATTCCTTGGGAACCCCGGTTCGTCCATGCCCCCTTTGAACTAAAGGGGAAACTGCTCCATCCCGGTGTCTGCTGCTCGCCCGTCCTTTTCCCGCATCGTCCTTGACTCGTGAGGCCGGGTCTCGCCTCAGAATATCCGTCGCTCCAGAGGGGTCCTAAGGAGGCCACCTGCGGGCCTTGAGTGGTGCCGTGCCTGGTTGTGTTTCGTTGATGAAGTGGGCCAGCCCTGGGCCGCAGGCAGACATGTGTGGGTACCCCCATTCCCAGAACGCCTACAGTAGCCCTCGGACCCAAGGCATGCCCGGGCTTGCCTCGGGGGGGAGCCTTAGGGTTGGCCCGGAGCGTTGCGGGCCCTATATGCCTGCGGGCCAGGTCTGGCGCACGTCACACGAATGATGTCGGGTTTCCCTTTCCTTTTGTCTTCACTCGAGTTATCAGGAATCTGACTTGTTGCGTTGGTCCATTATTGCTTTCTTTTCTCCCGCACTCGCTCTTCCTCCCCGAGTTATCAGGATAATAGGATGGAACCATAAAAAATTATAGATACATTGGAGATGTATGACACTCTGCGTCGATAGGGCCCACCCCGCGCGTACCTCTGCCTCCGTAGGACCGCCTGGGCGGCCCAAGAGGGAAGGGGCTACGGGCGCAGTTCAGGCTCCTGAGTCGCGATGCTCAGGAGTCCCCCTTGACGTACGAGTGACTCCAGCGTTCTCCCTAAGAGATTTTAAGTGGCTTGTTGATCGCACTAGGCTCTGCGTCGGCAAGGCCCGCCCCGCACGTACCTCAACCGCCGTTGAATCGACCAGATTCTAGGATGACCCAAGAGGGAAGGGGCTACGAGCGCACTTAGGTCTGTGAGTCACGATGCTCAAGGGTCCCCCTTGACGTACGAGTGGCTCCGTACCTCTAGTTGTCTGTCCCCCGCACTAGGCGTGGGCGTAGTCGTAGGTGGACTGGGTTAACTTCATGGCCAGTGCTAAGTCAACAAAAGTCCTTCCCCGGCAGTGGTGCCAGAGATCCTTCTGTCGTCTCTCGAGCTTGCGTTGGTTTTCCCCTTGAAGAGGAAAGGATGATGCAGCACAGGAGCAGTAATTATTTCGCTCAGTTTGAGAACCAAGGTATCAATCCAGTAGGAGAATCTCGTCAAGTCCAGAGTACCTGCGCAAACACAAAAGAGCTTGCACCCAACACTTAAAAGGGGTTGTCAATCCCTTCAAGATTGTTTGCAAAGTGAGATCTGAAGGCGAGAAGTGCAACAAAGTAAAAAGTGTAACGCTGAAAATATGGTGTGGAGTAGACCCGGGGGCCGTAGTGTTCACTAGAGGCTTCTCTCAAAATAGCAAATATCACGGTGGGTAAACAAATTACTGTCGAGCAATTGATAGAACCGCGCAAAGTCATGATGATATCTAAGGCAATGATCATACATATAGGCATCACGTTCGAGACAAGTAGACCGATACTTTCTGCATCTACTACTATTACTCCACACATCGACCGCTATCCAGCATGCATCTAGTGTATTGAGTTCATGACGAACAAAGCAACGCCGTAAGCAAGATGACATGATGTAGAGGGATAATCTCAAACCAATGATGAAAACCCCAGCTTTTTACCCTTGATGGCAACAACACGATGCGTGTCTCGCTACCCCTTCTGTCACTGGGTGAGGTCACCGCACGGTATGAACCCAAAACCAAGCACTTCTCCCATTGCAAGAATCATAGATCTAGTTGGCCAAACAAAACCCACAACTCGAAGAGAATTACAAGGATATGAAATCATGTATAAGAGAGATCAGAAGAAACTCAAATAAGATTCATAGATAATCTGATCATAAATCCACAATTCATCGGATCTCGACAAACACACCGCAAAACAAGATTACATCGGAAAAATCTCCATGAAGATCATGGAGAACTTTGTATTGAAGATCCAAGAGAGAGAAGAAGCCATCTAGTTACTAGCTATGGACCCGTAGGTCTATGGTGAACTAGTCACGGATCATCGGAGAGGTCATGGTGTTGATGAAGAAGCCCTCCGTATCCGAATCCCCCCTCCGACAGGGCACCAGAACATTCCCCGGATGGGATCTTGCGGAGACAGAAGCTTGCGGCGGCGGAAAAGTACTCTCGATGATCTCCTGATTTTTTGTGGAATTTTTGGGGATATATAGGCGCAAAACCTAGGGCAAAGGAGGTCCAGGGGGCCCACAAGCCTGGGGCCACGGCCCCCCCCTTGGCCGCGGGGAGGGGGCTTGTGGGGCCCTTGGGGACCCCCTGCCTTGGCTCTCAAGTCTCCTGATGTTCTTCTGTTACGGAAAAAATCTTTTCGGGGATTTTATTCTGTTTGGACTCCGTTTCAAAATCTCCTCTGAAAGGGGTCAAAAACATGGAAAAACAGGAACTGGCACTTGGCACTGAGTTAATAAGTTAGTCCCAAAAAATATATAAAAGGCATGCAAAACATCCAAAGTTTGACAAGATAATAGCATGAAACCATAAAAAATTATAGTTACGTTGGAGACGTATCAAGCATCCCCAAGCTTAACTCCTGCTCGTCCTCGAGTAGGGAAGTGATAAAGAATGACTTTTTGATGTGGAATGCTACCTAACATAGTTGTCCTTTGCAACTTCTTTCACGTGACATGAATGTTCAGATCCGTGAGATTCGAAACAATAGTTTTCTATTGACATGAAAACAATAATACTTCAAGCAAACCAGCAAGGTAATCATGAACTTTCAAAATAACAAGGCTAAGGAAAGTTATCCCTACAAAATCATATAGTCTGGCTATGCTCCATCATCCTCACACAACTAATGTAAATCATGCAGAACACCGGTATTGGCCAAGTAATTGTTTTCGCACTCTTACTTTCTCAAACTTTTTATAACTATCACGCAATACATGAGCGTGAGCCATGGATATAGCACTATAGGTGGAATAGAGTGTGGTGGTGGTTGTGAGACAAAAAGGAGGAGATGGTCACATTGACTCGGCATATCAAAGGGCTATGGAGATGCCCATTAATAGATATCAATGTGAATGAGCAGGGATTGCCATACAAGAGATGCACTAGAGCTATAAGTATGTGAAAGCTCAAAAGGAGAACTAGTGGGTGTGCATCCAACTTGCTTGCTCACGAAGACCTAGGGCAATTTTGAGGAAGTCCATCATTGGAATATACAAGCCAAGTTATTTAATGAAGATTCCGACTATCATATGGTAGTGACAAAGCAAGAAGCTCTCAGTCATGAAGAACATAGTGCAATTATGAAGCACAAGTGTGGAAAAAGATAGTAGCATTGTCCCTTCTCTCTTTTTCTCTCTTTTCTTTTTTTTTTCATTTGGGCTCTTAGGCCTCTTTCTTTTTCTCTCCTTTTTTTTTATTTGGGCTCTTTGGCCTCTTTTTTTATTTCCTCACATGGGACAATGCTCTAATAATGATGATCATCACACTTTCATTTACTGACAACTTAAAGCTCAAAATGATGATGACTCTATAGGAAATGCCTCCGGCAGTGTACCGAGATGTGCAACGATCTAGCATGGTGTATGACGTTGAAACATCTCGCTAGCTATCTTACGATCATGCAATGGCAATATGAGAGTGACGGCACAAGTCATGAGACGGAACGGTGAGAGTTGCATGGCAATATATCTCGGAATGGCTATGAAAATGCCATAGTAGGTAGATATGGTAGCTGTTTTGAGGAATGCATATGGTGGGTTTGTGTACCGGCGAGAATTGCGCGGCACTAGAGAGGCTAGCAATTATGGAAGGTGAAAGTGCATCCATACCATGGACTCACATTAGTCATGAAGAACTCACATACTTGTTGCGAAAGTTTTTATTAGTAATCGAAACAAAGTGCTAAACGCATATTCCTAGGGGAAGGGTTGGTAGGTGTTAACCATCGCGCGATCCCGACCTCAACACAAAGGATGACAATCAATAGATCAATTATGCTCCGACTTCCTAACATAGCGGTTCACCATACGTGCATGCTACGGGAATCACTAACTTCAACACAAGTATCTCCAGATTCACAACACCCTACTAACATAGCTCTTAATATTACCGAATCCACGTCTCAAAACTAATTGAGAGGAATCAAGACTTCTCTTTCTATTCGATGGACATGAAGATGGAGGTTTTTTGCATCCTCTTTGGGTACCTATCACTTTTGGGAGTACTTTCATAGAATAAGCCAACTATCAAGTCATGCACCGCCGTGCTCTAAAAGATATAAGTGAAGCACATAGAGCAAAAGTATCTAGCTCAAAAGATATACGTGAAGCACTATGAGTATTCTAGCAAAATCACGATGAGTGCATGTCTCTCTCTCTAAAAAGGTGTGCAGAAAGGATGATTGTGACACAACAAAAAGAAAAGACTCCTACAATACAAGATGCTCCAAGCAAAACACATATCATGTGGTGAATAAAAATATAGCTCCAAGTAATGTTGCCGATGGATTGAAGACGAAAGAGGGGATGCCTTCCCGGGGCATCCCCAAGCTTAGGATTTTTGGTGTCCTTGAATTTGGCTTGGGATGCCTTGGGCATCCCCAAGGTTGAGCTATTTCCACTCCTTATCTCATCGTCCATGAGAACATCACCCAAAACTTGAAAAGTTCACAACACAAAACTTAAACAGAAACTCGTGATAACATTAGCACAAGAAAACAAACTACCACCTCTTTTGGTACTGTAGAAACCTTGACTTCCATCTATATTGGTGTTGGGCTACTGTATTCTCACTTTTCCATGGCTAGTACCCCCTGATACTAACCATAGTTTCATCAAAACAAGCAACCAACTCAACAA
The DNA here is from genome assembly GCF_904849725.1 of Hordeum vulgare subsp. vulgare. Taxonomy (NCBI): domain Eukaryota; kingdom Viridiplantae; phylum Streptophyta; class Magnoliopsida; order Poales; family Poaceae; genus Hordeum; species Hordeum vulgare. The sequence continues at coordinate 199,891,239 of NC_058523.1, read as the reverse complement.
AAACAGAATCTGTCAAAAACAGACCAGTCTATAGAAATTTGTATACTTCATATACTTCTGGAACCTCAAAAAATGTGAACAATTACGACTGCCTGGGAAAAAGTCATATCAACCGGAAGCAAAAAGAATCAACTCAAAAGCTCTTTCTGAATAAAAATGAAAAATCATCTCGTGAGCGAAAAGTTTCTGTCTTTTTCCAGCAGGATCAAACAACCATCACCAAGACTAGTCATAAAGGTTTTGCTTGGCTCAAACACAAAAAGAAACACAAAAAACACAATCACAACAGAATTGTTATGGTGTGGACGCAAAAAATAGAAAGAAAAAGATAAATTCATTGGGTTGCCTCCCAACAAGCGCTATTGTTTAACGCCCTTAGCTAGGCATAAAAGCGATAGAATCACGTATTGTCGTCTTTGGTGCTCAAACCATAAGTGGCCCTCATCATGGATTCATAAGGCAATCTTATTTTCGTTCTAGGAAAGTGTTCCATGCCCTTCCTTAAAGGAAATTGAAATCTAATATTCCCTTTCTTCATATCGATGATAGCACCGATAGTCCTTAGGAAAGGTCTACCAAGAATAATAGGGCATGTAGGGTTGCAATCAATGTCAAGCACAATGAAATACACGGGTACATAGTTCCTATTTGCAATAATAAGAACATCATTGATCCTTCCCATGGGTTTCTTGACAGTAGAATCACCAAGATGCAAATTAAGAGAACACTCTTCAATCTCATTAAAAGCCAGAACATCACATAAAGACTTTGGAATCGCAGAAACACTAGCACCCAAATCACACAAAGCATTGCATTCATAGTTCTTGATTTTGATTTTGATGGTAGATCTCCACTCATCATGAAGCTTTCTAGGGATAGAGACTTCCAATTCAAGTTTCTCTTCAAGAGATTTTATCATACTTCGACGATATGATCGGTAAAGGCCTTGTTTTGGCTATAAGCGTGTGGAGAGTTTAACATGGATTGCATCAAGGAAATGCATTCAATCAAGGAGAAACTATCATAATTGAATTCCTTGAAATCCACGGTAGTAATTACATTACTACTCAAAGTTTTGACATCTTCTACTCCACTTTCAATGCTTTTAGCATCAAGATAGATGGACTCCGAATCATTGGGGCACTTTTCAACCAAAGTGGATTCATATACAGCCCCATAATCATTAGGTTTGACACAAGAAAACAAAGATTCAATGGGAGTCACACCAAGCACTTTAAGATCTTCGTGATTCTTATCACGAGAACACACCTTTTTAAGCCATTCATGTCTAGCACGAATTTGGGCGGTTCTTCCTTGGCTCTCAATCATGGAAACACGCATAGCTTTCAAAGTTTCATCCATGTTGATCTTGGGAGGAGCACATCTAACTTTCAAAGCATCAACGTCACTAGACATTCTATCAACGCTCTTAGCCAAATCGTCAATTTTGAGTAGCTTTTCCTCTATGGGCGCATTGAAAATCTTTTGAGAGTTGAGGGTAATCTATTGTAATTTCCATGAGTATTGTTGTAGGAGTTGCCAAAATTATTAGAGGAGTTACTAGGAAAAGGCCTAGGAACATAGTTTCCTCTAAAAGCATTGTTGTTGCCAAAGTTATTCCTACCAACAAAATTAACGTCCAAGCTAGCGTTGCTACTCTCAATCAAAGAAGACAAGGGCATATCATTAGGATCCAAAGGAGCACTTCTACTAGCAACCAAATTCATTAACTCGTCCATCTTAGCACTCAACGAGTTAATTTCTTCTATAGCGTGTACCTGCTTACTAGTAGGTGACCTTTCAGTGTGCCACTGAGAGTAGCTCGTCATGATGTTATCTAAGAGTTTTGTGGCTTCCCCTAACGTGATTTCCATGAACGTTCCACCTGAGGTGGAGTCCAAGATATTTCTAGAAGCGAAATTCAAGCCAGCGTAAAAGATTTGAATAATCATCCAAAGACTCAAGCCATGAGCGGGACAATTTCTAATCATTAATTTCATTCTCTCCCAAGATTGTGCAACATGTTCATGATCAAGTTGCTTGAAATTCATGATATCATTACGGAGAGAGATAATCTTAGCCGACGGAAAATACTTGGATATATAAGCATCTTTGCACTTATCCCAAGAATCGATACTATTTTTGGGCAAAGAAGAAAACCAAGTTTTTGCGCGATCTCGCAACGAGAAAGGAAAAAGCTTCCATTTAATCACGTCATTAGCCACATATTTCTTCTTTTGAATATCGAAAAGCTCAATGAAGGTATTGATATGGGATGCGGCATCTTCACTAGGAAGGCCGGAGAATTGCTCTTTCATAACAAGATTCAGCAAAGCGGCATTGATTTCGTATGACTCCGCACTAGTGGCGGGAGCAATCGGAGTACTAATAAAATCATTATTATTAGTATTCGAGAAGTCATAAAGTTTGGTGTTTTCATTCATGGTCACTTCGGAAAGAAAGCAAGCACACGAGCGAACAAAGAGCAAGCGAGAAAAAGGGCGAACGAAAAGGGAAATGGAAAAGGCAAACAAAAAAGGCAAACGAAAAAGGCAAATTGGTGAAGTGGGGGAGAGGAAAACTAGAGGCAACTGGCAAACAAAGTAAATGTAAGAGATGAGTTTGCGACACCTACTTGGATGATTTCTTGACTTGATCCTCCCCGGCAACGGCGCCGGAAATCCTTCTGCTACGTCAACAAAAGTCCTTCCCCGGTAGTGGTGCCAGAGATCCTTCTGTCGTCTCTTAAGCTTGCGTTGGTTTTTCCCTTGAAGAGGAAAGGGTGATGTAGCACAGGAGCAATAAGTATTTCCCTCAGTTTGAGAACCAAGGTATCAATCAAGTAGGAGAATCTCGTCAAGTCCAGAGTACCTGCGCAAAGAAAAAAGAGCTTGCACCCAACGCTTAAAAGGGGTTGTCAATCCCTTCAAGATTGTTTGCAAAGTGAGATCTGAAGGCGAAAAGTGCAACGAAGTAAAAAGTGTAAGGCTGAAAATATGGTGTGGAGTAGACCCGGGGGCCATAGTGTTCAGTAGAGGCTTCTCTCAAAATAGCAAATATCACGGTGGGTAAACAAATTACTGTCGAGCAATTGATAGAACCGCGCAAAGTCACGACGATATCTAAGGCAATGATCATACATATAGACATCACGTCCGAGACAAGTAGACCGATACTTTCTGCATCTACTACTATTACTCCACACATCGACCGCTATCCAGCATGCATCTAGTGTATTGAGTTCATGACGAATAGAGTAACGCCTTAAGCAAGATGACATGATGTAGAGGGATAATCTCAAACCAATGATGAAAACCCCATCTTTTTACCCGTGATGGCAACAACACGATGCGTGCCTCGCTACCCCTTCTGTCACTGGGTGAGGTCACCACACGATATGAACCCAAAACCAAGCACTTCTCCCATTGCAACAATCATAGATCTAGTTGGACAAACAAAACCCACAACTTGAAGAGAATTACAAGGATATGAAATCATGCATAAGAGATATCAGAAGAAACTCAAATAAGATTCATAGATAATCTGATCATAAATCCACAATTCATCAGATCTCGACAAACACACCACAAAAGAAGATTACATCGGGTAGATCTCCATGAAGATCATGGAGAACTTTGTATTGAAGATCCAAGAGAGAGAAGAAGCCATCTAGTTACTAGCTATGGACCCGTAGGTCTATGGTGAAATAATCACACATCATCGGAGAGGTCATGGTGTTGATGAAGAAGCCCTCCGTATCCGAATCCCCCCTCCGACAGGGCACCAGAACGTGCCCTAGATGGGATCTTGCGGAGACAGAAGCTTGCGGTGGCGGAAAAGTACTCTCGATGATCTCCTGATTTTTTGTGGAATTTTTGGTTATATATAGGCGCAAAACCTAGGGCAAAGGAGGTCTAGGGGGCCCACAAGCCTGGGGGCCGCGGCCTCCCCCCTGGCCGCGGGGAGGGGGCTTGTGGGGCCCCTGGGGACCCCCTGCCCTGGCTCTCAAGTCTCCTAATCTTCTTCTGTTATGGAAAAAATCTTTTTAGGGATTTTATTCCGTTTGGACTCCGTTTCAAAATCTCCTCTGAAAGGGGTCAAAACATGGAAAAAATAGGAACTGACACTTGGCACTGAGTTAATAAGTTAGACCCCAAAAAATATAAAAGGCATGCAAAACATCCAAAGTTTGAGAAGATAATAGCATGAAACCATAAAAAATTATAGATACATTGGAGACGTATCAGCCAGTTGTGGGCATAGTCATTGGTGTACTGTGTTGATTTCCTTGCCAGATGCGGGCATAGTCATTGGCAGACTGTGTCGATTTCCTTGCCAGCTGCGGCGTAGTCATTGGCGGACTGAGTTGATTGCCTCCATCTTCTCCTCAGCGCGGAGCATAGGGCTGCCACTAGGCGTGGGAGGGACCCCTCCGCGTTCTCGGGGGGACCCAAGCGTATACAACCGCAACTCGTGATTACGTGAGAGTGTCACGGTGGGGGTGTATCTGGGAAGTCGTGAGGATGCTTCGGCCTCGCGAGTGCCCCTACGCCTAAGGCATAGGCGCCTGATTTATTTTGGGTCTTCACCTAGCGCAGAGCATAGGTCATCCATTCGGTGTGGGAGCGACCCCTTCGCGTCCTGGGGGGGGGGGGCGTATACAGCCGGAACTCGTTATTACGTGAGAGTGTCACAGGGTGGGTGGGTGGCTGGGTGGGGGGTGTATGGGAGGTCGCGAGGACGCTTTGGCCTCGCGAGTGTCCCTACCCCCGAGGCATAGGCGCCTGATTCCTTTTGGGTCATTGGTAAACCCTGCTAACTTCTTCTTCTTTGGGAGTGAGGATGGGTGTCTGCTGCCTTAGGAGGCCTGCAAGGATAAGCTTCGGCCGGAGACCCCAAGCGGGGGGGGGGGGGGGGGGAGGGGGACCGTCCAAAGATGCAAGCAAGGTAGGACGTTAGGGTTCGAAGTGGGTGCGACAGAAATAGCTGAAGGATGCGTAAATGAAAGTGGCGGGTGGGGAGTGCCGTGAGCTCGTGGAGGCCACATGACCCTGTGGGCGCCCTCAAACAGAGTGAGCCAAAAAGTTACCTAGTTGCAGCCAACAAAAAGTCACCTGGCGGCCATGCCGCTGAAGGGCCGAGGGCGCCGTCGTCGCCCGATCTCCTGCTTCCATGATTGCGACCCTCATTGGTCTGCCGTCTCCCGAGGCTTGGGACCTTCGCTTGGCCTGAGCATCTCCTCCTCTTCGTCACCACGCCCCAGCAGGCAAGGCATGAGTATGGCCTGATGGAGCCGCCGGTAGGTAGCAACTGCCTTCCCCAGCCCGAAGGGCATGAGGGTGCCGGCGCCCGGGCACACCCATCGATGGTCACTTCGTGCGGGCCATAAGTGGCCTTGAGCTGCAGCTCTGTCGATTGCGAGCACACTGATGCAAATGCAGGGCCGATCGACCATGCCGCCGACGACGACTGCAATTGGTGATGCAGGGCAGTCCCCGCCTCACACGGCCTGGGCCTCTCGAAGTTCTTGGATTGCTCTGATGACGGACTCACGGGAGCTGGGCGGACGCACGCCGGAGTACGCCCTCGGGTTGTGCTCGAGCGCCACCCTCGCCTCACTGGTCAGGCCGGGAACCTCCCCGGGGGGAGCCCCTAGGCCTGACCCAAGGGGTGAGCCGAGCGCACCTTCCTATGCGATGGGAGGCATGACCCTGTCCCCGGGCACGGAGCCCGAAATCCGAGGGTGCTTCTTCTTCTTGCATGGGTCCTCGCGAGGTGGCTTGTCTTCTTCGTCGTCCCAGCATTCCGCCGCCGTGGTGCGGTAGGCGCGCTCGTGTGTACAGACAACATCCTTCTCGTCACAGGCGATGGTGATGATGCCGCCGCTCCCTGGCATCATGAGGACGTTGTAGCCATGGTGGATCACTGCCATGAACTTGGCGAGAGCCGGGTACCCAAGGATCACGTTGTACGGCAGGTGGATGTGTACGACATCGAAGACGATGATCTCAGTGTGGTAGTTCTTGGACTCGCCGAAGGTGTCTGTCAGTCGCACCTGCCCGATGGGCATGGTGGACCCTTCCGTGACTCCTGAGTAGGGCTTGGTCGGGAAGAGCTGTTCGTACGGGAGCTGGAGTGTCTCGAAGGTCTCCACCGAGAAGGCATTGAGCCCCGCTCCACTGTTGATAAGGGTCTTGGTGACGAGGACGTTGCTGATGGTCGAGGTGCACATCATGGGGAGCTTGCCGGCCTTGAACGAGCACCTGAGCTTATCACTTGGGTCGAAGGTGATGGTGGTGTGGGACCAGTTGAGGGGGCGCATCCCTTCGGGCTTTGAGAGAGCGGCACTCACCTCCCGGGCGAACTGCTTGAAGGCGCGGTTTGATGCTGGGGTCTGAGTGCCGCCGAGGATGGAGGCCACCTCCCTGACCTGCTAGAAGACCCCACCCCATCATTCTACCTGTCTTCATCCTATTGGAAATATGCCCTAGAGGCAATAATAAATTGGTTATTATTATATTTAGTTGTTCATGATAATTGTTTATTATCCATGCTAGAATTGTATTGATTGGAAACTCAAATACATGTGTGGATATATAGACAACACACTGTCCCTAGTGAGACTCTAGTTGACTAGCTCGTTGATCAAAGATGGTCAAGGTTTCCTGGCCATAGGCAAGTGTTGTCACTTGATAAAGGGATCACATCATTAGGAGAATGATGTGATGGACAAGACCCAAACTATAAACATAACATATGATCGTGTCAGTTTATTGCTACTGTTGTTCTGCATGTCAATATATCTGTTCCTATGACCATGAGATGGTGCAACTCCTGGACACCGGAGGAATACCTTGTGCGTATCAAACATCGCAACGTTACTGGGTGACTATAAAGGTGCTCTACAGGTATCTCCAAAGGTGTCTGTTGGGTTGGCATGGATCAAGACTGGGACTTGTCACTCCGTGTGACGGAGAGGTATCTCGGGGCCCACTCGATAATACAACATCACAACAAGCCTTGCAAGCAATGTGACTAAGGAGTTAGTTACGAGATCTTGTATTACGGAACGAGTAAAGAGACTTGCCGGTAACGAGATTGAACTAGGTATGGAGATACCCACGATCGAATCTCGGGCAAGTAACATACCGAAGGACAAAGGGAACAACATACAGGATTAATTAAATCCTTCACATAGAGGTTCAACGGATAGAGATGTTCGTAGAATATGTAGGAGCCAATATGTACATCCAGGTCCCGCTTTTGGTTATTGACCAGAGAGTGTCTCAGGTCATGTCTACATAGTTCTCGAACCCGCAGGGTCTGCACACTTAAGGTTCGTGACTGAAAGGATCGATATGGTTGGCTAAAGGGGGGAGGTGAATAGACAACGACCACTTTTTAATTAATCTTAGCAAGTTAAGGTAAACACTATACGGGTTCACAAATAATATGACAATGAGGTGAACCCTATAGAAGCTAACAACGAGAGCTATTAAGACAAGTAAGATATAGTCACAAGCATAAGCAAATACAAAGTAAAGGATAGAGATAACCACAAGTGGAACCGATGGAGACGAGGATGTGTTACCGAAGTTCCTTCCCTTTGACAGGAAGTACGTCTCCGTTGGAGCGGTGTGGAGGCACAATGCTCCCCAAAAAGCCACTAAGGCCACCGTATTCTCCTCACGCCCTCGCACGATGCAAGGTACCGTGATTCCACTATAGGTGCCCTTGAAGGCGGCGACCGAACCTTTACAAACAAGGTTGGGGCAACTCCACACAAAGCTTGGAGGCTCCCAACTAAACCACGAAGCTTCACCACAATGGAATATGGCTTCGAGGTGATCTCAACCGTCTAGGATGCTCAAACACCCAAGAGTAACAAGATCCGCAAGGGATTGGTGGGGGAATCAACTTTTCTCTTGGTGGAAGTGTGGGTCTAGGCCTTCTCAACCAATCCCTAAAGAATCAACAAGTTTGATTGGCTAGGGAGAGAGATCAGGCACTTTTGAGCTTGGGAAGCAACAATGGATCTTAGAGAGGTAAGAGATAGGGTTCCTCAGCTAGAAGAACCCTTTATATAGTGGGGGGAAAATTCAGACCGTTTTCCCACTCTCTGCCCGAGCTCCAGCGGTACTACCGCTGAATAGGAGCGGTACTACCGTTGGATGCAGCGGTACTACCGCTGGGCCTCCAGCGGTACTACCGCTGGCCCCTTGGTAGAGCACAACCACTACTACCGCCGAGAAAGTCTTCGCAAAAGGGTCCGTCCACGAACTACCGCTAGGTAGGTGGAACAAAGCACCTGGAGCGGTACTACCGCTCACCAGGGGCGGTACTACCGCTGGCTGCAGCGGTACTACCGCTAGCAGTCCAGCGGTACTACCGCTAGGGACCATTTTGCAGAGAAGCTAAAAACAAATATGCGAGGGCCGCTCCAAAGATAAAGGAAAGGGAGAATGTGAAGTGTGCGTGTGTAAAGATAATTCCACCCAAACCTTTCCACTACGGATCCCTTCTTAATAGTACGACTTTCCTATGACTCAAATAAAGAGAATCGTAGAGAGCGCCGTGCTTCCGTTCCATGAGAGAGGAGACGTGTCGTCTTGTGCCGTTGACGTGTGTTATCTGAAACCTTAACACACACGGTTAGTCCTGTAAGGTACTGTCATCAATCACCAAAATTACATAGGCATAAACTATGCCCCAAAAGTGACGTTTCAATATAGTTGAGTTATAGGTGTTTGTGACCGAAGATTGTTCGGAGTCCCGGATGAGATGAAGGACGTCACGAGGAGCTCCGGAATGGTCCACATGTAAAGATTGATATATAGGAAGTCCTGTTTTGGTCACAGAAAAGTTTCGGGATCATCGGTAGTGTACGGGGAGTGCCGGGAGGGTACCGGAGACCACCGGGAGGGGTGTGACGACCCAAAAGGGTTCATGGGCTGTCAAAAACCTCCCCTAAAGGCCCATGCGGCTGTAATAAAGAAACAAGGCAAAAAGATGAAACGGTGAAAAGAGTTTCCAATTAGGAAAGTGTCCTAATAGGATTCCACATCCCTTGTGGGAGGTGGATTCCTCCTCCTTGGTTCGGCCGAGCCCTAGAGGCTTCCCTTGGAGGCCAAGCCTCCTCCCTCTCTCCTCCTATATATACTAGAGGTTTTGAGGGTTTTGTGACACACAACTTTGCCACGTGTTTCCCTCTCCTCTAGTTCGTAGTTCTTCCTCTAGATCGGTTTTCTGCGGAGCTCGGGCGGAGCCCTGCAGGAATAGATCACCACCACCACTGGAGCGCCGTCATGCTGTTGGGGAAATCATCTACATCCCCGTCTCTCTTGCTGGATCAAGAAGGCAGAGATCATCATCGAGCTGTCCGTGTTTGGAACGCAGAGGTGCCGTCCGTTCGGCACTTGATCGAGACGGATCGTGGGACGGATCGTGAGACGGTTCATGGGACGCATCGTGAAGATGTACCACTACATCAACCACGTTTATTAACGCTTCTGCTTAGAGATCTACAAGGGTATGTGGATTCGATCTCCCTCTCGTAGATGATCATCACCATGATAGGTCTTCGTGTGTGTAGGAATTTTTTTGTTTCCCGAGCAACGTTCCTCAAAAGTGACATCATGAGCTAGGTTCATGCGTAGATGATATCTCGAGTAGAACACAAATGAGTTTGTGGGCGTTGATGTTCAATTTTCTGCCCTCCTTAGTCTTTTCTTGATTCGGCGGTATTGTTGGATTGAAGCGGCCGGGACCAAGTTTACTCGTACGCTTACGAGAGACAGGTTTCATCGACTGACATGCAACTTGTTGCATAAAGATGACTGGCGGGTGTCTGTTTCTTCAACTTTAGTTGAATCAGATTTGACCTAGGCGGTCCTTGGAGAAGGTTAAATAGCAATTTGCATATCACCGTTGTGGCTTTGCGTAAGTAAGATGCGATCATACTAGATACCCACAACAGCCACGTAAAACATGCAACAACAAATTAGAGGACGTCTAACTTGTTTTTGCAGGGTATGCATGTGATGTGATATGGCCAAAGACATGATATGATATATTGGATGTATGAGATGATCATGTTGTAATAGTTAAATATCGACTTGCACGTCGATACAACAACCGGTAGGAGCCATAGGGTTGTCTTTAAACTAACGTTTGTGCTTGCAGATGCATTTACTATATTGCTAGGTAGTAGCTTTAGTAGTAATAGCATAGATAGCATGACAACCTCGATGGCGGCACAATGATGGAGATCATGGTGTGGCGCCGGTGATGATGAAGATCATGCCGGTGCTTTGGTGTTGGAGATCAAGAAGCACAAGTTCATGGCCATATCATGTCACTTATGATTTGCATGTGATGTTAATCCTTTTATGCACCTTATTTTGCTTAGAACCACGGTAGCATTATAAGGTGATCCCTCACTAAAATTTCAAGATAAAATTGTGTTCTTCCTGACTATGCACCGTTGCGAGAGTTCATCGTTTCGAGACACCACGTGATGATCGGGTGTGCTAGACTCATTGTTCACATACAACGGGTGCAAAACAGTTGCACACGCGGAACACTTGGGTTAAACTTGACGAGCCTAGGATGTACATACATGGCCTCGGAACACAAGAGACCGAAAGGTCGAGCATGAATCATATAGTTGATATGATCAACATGGAGATGTTCACCACTGAAACTATACTCAACTCACATGATGATCGGACTTGAGTTAGTGGATTTGGATCATGCGCTACTCGAATGACTAGAGGGATGTCTATTTTGAGTGGGAGTTATTAGTAATATGATTAGCTAAACTCAATTATCATGAACATAGTTGTAAGTGCATCTAGTGCCCCTTAGTGATTTTGGTGGTTTGAAGACTTATAGGTTAAGTATCTAATGTGTTTATAAGTGTACACAGGATCTATAAGTCATTGAGAAGTTTGAGATATTTGAAGAATATCGACCCCTAAAAATGTATATCTTCAGTTGAAGAAATTGGTCTGAAGCTGAAGAAATGAATCACGAGGAATCTGCGATGAAATTGATATGCCTCATGAAGATATTGATATTGAGAAGATCGGTGGTTCCTAAAGAAAATCATTTTGAAGAAATTGAAGTGTGAAGATTTACGTTTTCTGTTTTACTTTCTTTGCATTTGATGAATAGGAACACCGTACTGTTAAAGGGGGTCAAACTAACGCTATGGAATGAATTTCCTCATGATGCTCAACCCAAGCCAAATCCTACCAAAAGCCTCAAGTGAGGAATATGAGTGACATGAGGACTCTCACAGTTGAGGGTCCCGACCGTTTCGATAACCATGCCAAGTCACTGGTCTTATCCACTCCAACGGTCATATTATTTAAGGGCATTAGTGTCAAATCATGTCGGGATGCTCCGAGGCTATAAATAGCCGCCCCCACAACCACTAGCTGGTTGGCTGCTCCGTTAGAAACTGACACTTGTCATAAGAGCAACCCAATTCCTCAGAGCCTTCGAGAGTAAATCATCAGTGAGGAAATACACCACCCACCGAAACCACAAACCAAACCTAGTGATTGAGCATCACTGAAGAAGTTGTTCCTGTGTGGGACTGAAGCCTTTTTCCTTTGAGGACTGTGCATCCTCCAGACGGTTAGGCGTCATGGTCTAGAGCAATCCAGCAGTCAATTGTGGATCGCCGGGTGACCGAGTTTGTGAGGGTTTGGAAGTCTGCCCTGAAGACTTACCACGAGTGTTGGGCGAGGACTGTGTGTCCTTAGCTCAAGGAGAATACGGTAGGGACTGTGTGTCCCGGGACTGGGTGTCCTTTGGTTTCAATACCAAGCCGCTCCAAACCAGATGTACAACTGTCACAGCAGTTGGAACTGGGTCATCAACAACAGTCTTCACCAAGAATCGGGTTCTAATTCCTCAACTCTTTACTTTCTCTGTATTATGTGTTGATGACTTTCACTGTGACTGTTTGAAGAATTTGCTGAAGACTTTCTCCGAATTTCCTCAACCCCAAATTCTTCACAATAGTTAATCATCATCTGTATTCTGCGTGCCTGCTTACTGTGCAATCTGTTTTCATAACCTTCACTCTGTAATACTGCTCTTGTGAACGATTGCACGACTGATCCTTAACTGTTTCCGCTGTAAGTTAGTCATCAGTGAAAATTTCCTCAAAAGGAATTTCCTCAGTGATGAAATTCTAAAAATCTCCTATTCACCCCCCTCTAGTCGATATAACGCACTTTCAATAGTCAAAAGGTCTTTGCAAATAATGTTGTAGTTCTACTGGTTTTGATATGTTCCTAGAGAAAATTTAGTTGAAAGATGATAGTAGCAATTATGCGGACTGGGTCCGTAAACTGAGGATTGTCCTCATTGCTGCGCAGAAGGCTTATGTCCTTAATGCACCGCTTGGTGTGCTGGACCTCGAGCGTCGTTTGTGGATGTTGCGAACATCTGACATACACGTTTTTAATGAGTACGTGATAGTTCAGTGCACAATGCTTAATGGCTTAGAATTGAGGTGCCAAAGACGTTTTGAACGTCATGGAACATATGAGATGTCCCAAGAGATGAAATTGGGATTTCATGCTCGTGCCCTTGTTGAGAGGTATGAGACCTTCGACAAGATTATTTGTCTACAAAGTAAGGGAGAAAAGCTCAATCGTTGAGCATGTGCTCAGATTGTCTGAGTGCTACAATCGCTTGAATCGAGTGGGAGTTAATCTTCCAGATGAGATAGTGATGGTTCTTCAAAGTCACTACCACCAAGCTACTAGAGCTTCGTGATGAACTATAACATATCAAGGATACATATGACGATCCTTGAGCTATTCGCAATGTTTGACACTACGAAAGTAGAAATCAAGTAGGAGCATCAATTGCTGATGGTTAGTACAACCACTAGTTTCAAGAAGGGCAAGGGAAAGAAGGGATACTTCATGAAACGACAAACCAGTTGCTGCTCTAGTGAAGAAACCCAAGGTTGAACCCAAACCCGAGACTAAGTGCTTCTGTTATGAGGGGAACGGTCACTGAGGCGGAACTACCCTAGATACTCGGTAGATGATAAGGCTAGCAAAGTCGACAAAAGTATATTGGATATACCTGATATTGATGTGTACCTTACTAGTACTCCTAGTAGCACGAGGGTATTAGATACCGGTTCAGTTGCTAAGTGTTAGTAACTCGAAATTATAGCTACGCATTAAATGGATACTAGCAAGGGTGAGGTGACGATGTGTATTGGAAGTAATTCTAAGGTTGATGTGATCAAACATCACACGCTCCCTCTACCATCAGGATTAGTGTTAAACCTAAATAACTGTTATTTGGTGTTTGCGTTGAGAATGAACATGATTAGATCGTGTTTATTGCAATACGATTATTTATTTAAAGAGAATAATGGTTATTCTATTTGCTTGAATAAATACCTTCAATGGTTTATTGAATCTCGATCGTAGTGCTACACATGTTCATAATATTGATGCCAAAAGTTACAAAGTAGTAATGATAGCACCGCTTACTTGTGGCAGTGCCGCTTGAGTCATGTTGGTATAAAATGCATGAAGAAGCTCCATGCCGATGGATCTTTGTACTCACTCATTTTTGAAATGTTTGAGACATGCAAACCATACCTATTGGTATAAACGCATGAAGAAACTCCATGCAGATGGATCGTTTGGACTCACTTGATTTTGAATCAGTTGAGACATGCAAATCATACCACATGGGCAAGATGACCGAAGGCCTCGTTTTCGAGTGAGATGGAACTAGAAAGTAACTTATTGGAAGTAATACATTTGGATGTATGCAGTCCAATGAGTGCTGAGGCACGCAGTGGATATCGTTATGTTCTTACTTCACAGATGATTTGAGTAGATACTAGTGTATTTGCTTGATGAAACAGATGTCTGAATTATTGAAAGGTTCAAGTAGTTTCAGAGTGAAGTTGAAGATCGTCGTGACAAGAGGGTAACATGTCTATGATATGATCATAGAGATAAATATCTGAGTTGCGAGTTTGGTACCCAATTAAGACAAATGTGAAAATTGTTTCACATCTCATGCCACCTGAACACCGTAGTGTGATGGTGTGTCCAAATGTCATAGCCGCGCCCTATTTGATATGGTGCATACTACGATGTCTCTTATCGAATTACCACTATCGTTTATGGGTTATGCATTAGAGACAACCGCATTCACTTTAAATAGGGCACCACGTATTTCCTTTGAGATGACGTCGTATGAACTATTGTTTGGAGAAACCTAAGCTGTCGTTTCTTAAAAGTTTGGGGCTGCGATGCTTATGTGGAAAATTTTCAGCATGATAAGCTCGAACCCAAAGCGGATAAATGCATCTTCATAGGACACCCAAAACAGTAGGGTATACCTCCTATCTCAGATCCGGAAGCAAAGTGTTTGTTTCTTGAAAGAGGAAAAGTTTGTCTCGAAAGAATTGAGTGGGAGGGTGGTGGGACTTGATGAGGTTATTGAACCGTCACTTCAACCAGTGTGTATCAGGGCGCATGAAGTTGTTCCTATGACGCCTACACCAATTGAAGTGGAAGCTAATGACAGTGATCATGAAACTTTGAATAAAGTTACTACAAACCTCGTAGGTCGACAAGGTCACGTACTGCTACATAGTGGTACGGTAACCCTCTCTTGGAGGTCATGTTGTTGGACAACAATGAACCTACAAGCTATGGAGAAGCGATGGTGGGCCCGGATTCCGGCAAATGGCTGGAGGCCATGAAATCCGAGAGAGGATCCATGTATAAAAACAAAGTGTTGACTTTGGAAGAACTACTTGATGGTCGTAAGACTATTAAGTACAGATGGATCTTTAAAAGGAAGACATACAATGATGGTGAAAAGTCACCATTAAGAAAAGCTCGACTTGTCGCAAAGATGTTTCCGACAAGTTCAAAGAGTTGATTATGATGATACTTTCTCACTCGTAGCGATGCTAAAAGTGTGTTGGAATTATGTTAGAAGTTATTGCATTATTTATGAAATATTGCACATAGGATGTCAACACATTGTTTCCTTGACTGTTTCCTTGAGGAAAGGTTGTATGTGATACAACCAGAAGGTTTTGTCGATCCTAAGGATGCTAACAAGTATGCAAGCTCCAGCGATCCTTCTATGGTCTGGTGCGAACATCTCGGAGTTGGAATATACGCTTTGATGAGATGACCAAAGCTTTTAGGTTTATACAAAGTTTGTGAGAAACTTGTATTTTCAAAGAAGTGAGTGGGAGCACTATAGAATTTCTGATAAGTATATGTGGTTGACATATTGTTGATCGGAAGTAATGTAGAATTTCTGGAAAACATAAAGGGTTGTTTAAAAGGAGTTTTTCAAAGGAAAACCTGGATAGAGCTACTTGAACATTGAGCATCAAGATCTATAGGGATAGATCAAAACGCTAAATAGAACTTTCAATGAAATGCATGCCTTGACAAGTTCTTGAAGGAGTTCAAAATAGATAAGCAAAGAAGGAGTTCTTGGCCGTGTTGTAAGGTGTGAATGTGAGAAAGACTCAAAGCCCTACCATGGAAGAAGAAAGAGAAAGGACGAAGGTCGTCCCCTATGCCTTAGCCGTAGGCTCTAAATTATCCCATGCTGTGTACCGCACCTGATGCGTGCCTTGCCACGAGTCTGTCAAGGGGTACAAAGAGTGATCCAGGATTGAATTACTGAACAACGGTCAAAGTTATCCGTAGTAACTAGTGGACTAAGGAATTTTTCTCGATTATGGAGGTGATTAAAGAGTTCGTCGTAAAGGGTTACATCGATGCAAGCTTTGACACTAGTCCGAATAACTATGAGTAGTAAACCGGATTCGTATATTGGAGCAGTCATTTGGAATAGTTCCAAATGGCACGTAGTAGCAGCATCTATAGGATGACATAGAGATTTGTAAAGCACACACATATATGAAACGTTCAGATCCGTTGACTAAAAACCTCTCTGACAAGCAAGACATGATCGAACCCCAGAACTGTATGGGTGTTAGATTCATTACAATCACAGATTGAAGTGAACTACTTTAGTGACTCTAGTGCACGTGGGAGACTGTTGGAAATATGCCCTAGAGGCAATAATAAGTTGGTTATTATTATATTTCCTTGTTCATGATAATCGTTTGTTATCCATGCTAGAATTGTATTGAGTGGGAACTCAAATACATGTGTGGATACATAGACAACACACTGTCCCTAGTGAGCCTCTAGTTGACTAGCTCGTTGATCAAAGATGGTCAAGGTTTCCTGGCCATATGCAAGTGTTGTCACTTGATAACGGGATCACATCATTAGGAGGATGATGTGATGGACAAGACCCAAACTATAAACGTAGCATATGATCGTGTCAGTTTATTGCTACTATTTTTCTGTATGTCAATATATCTGTTCCTATGACCATGAGGGTTTTGTGACACACAACTTTGCCACGTGCTACCCTCTCCTCTAGTTCATAGTTCTTCCTCTAGATTGGTTTTCTACGGAGCTCGGGCGAAGCCCTGCAGTTATATATCACCACCACCACCGGAGCGCCGTCACGCTGCCGGGGAACTCATATACATCCCCGTCTCTCTTGCTGGATCAAGAAGGCGGAGATCATTATCGAGCTGTACGTGTGCGGAACACGGAGGTGCCGTCCATTTGGCACTTGATCGGGACGGATCATGGGACGAATCATGAGACGGTTCGTGGGACGGATCGTGAAGACGTACCACTACATCAACCACATTTATTAATGCTTCCGCTTAGCGGTCTACAAGGGTATGTGGATCCAATCTCTCTCTCGTAGATGATCATCACCATGATAGGTCTTCGTGTGCGTAGGGAATTTTTTGTTTCCCATGCAACGTTCCTCAACTTTGGACTTGTTGTTTGACTCAGATTCTGGTGCAACGTCATATTGTTTGGTCGATATCTCCATGCTCCGGATGTATTTGAAGGTGATTCCAATTGGGCCAGAAAGCACATAAAATCTACTTTGCATACCAAATCGAATCACACAATTAGGAGTCTAGATGAAAAAGTGGAAGGTGTTTTGGTACAGGTATGTCTGTGTAGTCCGAATCTGAGTCCAGAACGTGAAAGACTTGGACTCTATCTTCTCTTGGGCTAAAAGTGACGTGAGAGAACGTCTTGAACAACAACTAACTATTTCCTTTGACATGAGAGGACCTCTTGAATAGCATCCAACCATTTCCTCTTCCCTTGTCATCACACGTGATTCATACAAGTGTTCGGCCATTCTGGATTTAGGCATAAAATAAAAACAGGTGAAGTATTTTTGTTCCGGATAACATAAATAAATTATTGCATGAGTTTTATCAGAAATCACCTCAAATAAATACGCATATGCAATGATTGTGATAATATAAAAGGTAGTCATGTCCTCATCATCCTCCCCTTTTTGAAAATAAAGCCGTCCTCGGCACTGCTTAATCTGAAATTTGGCTAACAAAGAGACAAGTTGTACATGTTGTATATGTATATGCCATCCATTTTTACCTCCCTTGTTTTTTGCACATATGACACATGTATACATGAGTAACTTTCATATGTTATGAAATATAAAGCCAAAATATCATCAGAAGAAGTAGAAAGCATGAAAATATTGCAACTCGGCTTGCACATATGAGTGAAGTCCTTCTTCATATCAAAAGATTGACAATGTTCATCATTAAACCATCCTAACATTGGTGAATACACTTTCATTGTTTCAAATTTATATGCTACAACATGCTTAAATAAACAACATGCAACAAGTCATTTGACATAGAATCATCACCAAGATTAGAGGTCATATCAAAATGATTAAACACTGGCACAATTATTTTGAAAAATATTTGATGCAAATTTGATTTATTCTCTGATTCACATGGTTCTTTTTCATCAACAGTTAATTCAATTGGTTCACTCAACATTGTTGATATTGTACTTAGTTGATCACATGGCAAAGTCAAATCATGAAGATAGTCCTCCAAAATAGGTTGTGTGACCAAAGTAATGGGTAGGTCATCACATGTTACATTGAATTGAC
This sequence comes from Hordeum vulgare subsp. vulgare, assembly GCF_904849725.1. NCBI lineage: Eukaryota > Viridiplantae > Streptophyta > Magnoliopsida > Poales > Poaceae > Hordeum > Hordeum vulgare. The sequence continues at coordinate 199,873,170 of NC_058523.1, read as the reverse complement.
AAGAGAATCATCACACTCATGTGGAGGTGGAAGATAAGTACCTTTGTCATTACCTCTTATGATCAACTCAGATGATGTAGCCACTCTCGATGGTAACGTGTCACATGATGAAGGTGATATATCCCTCACAACAATTGATGTGGTTGTCATCGTACGCCCAGTAGTTGAAGGAACAACCATATCAACTCTTGGAATAAGCACCTTGCACTCTTTCTCCTTGTGGGCAACACGTCGTTTTATTTCCTGTTCAGCTTTCCAAGCAAGATGAAACAAACGATCCATAGGTAACACTTTTCATGAACTATTATCTCCCGAATATCATGGTTTAATCCTCCCCAAAATCTATCCATAAAATATTCTTCACTTTCTACTAATGAGGAATGCAACAAGGTTGTTTGTAAATCATCATAATATTTTGTTACGGTGTCAATACCTTGTTTTAAATGTTGTAAATTTTTAATCATGTCACGAGTATAATAAGCAGGAACGAATGTATGTCTCATGGCAAGTTTCAAATCATCCCAAGTAGTAGGTATATAATGAGGGTGTAACCGACAATATCCACTCCACCAAACTGAAGCATAGCCGGTGAAAGAACCAACCGTGACCATAACTTTCTTATGTTCGGCAAAATTATGGGAAGAAAATATATCATTTATTTCAAATTCCCATTCAATATATAAAGCAGGTCTAAAATGACCGTTAAATGATGGTATAGAAACATTAACCTGATCATGCACATTTGGATCTCTATGCACCTCTTGTAACGGTTGTTTTGGTGGCACGTCTCCCACAATCGAAGGAGCCCATGGATTGACAACTCGGGATCCTGTCATGACTAGTGGAAAAAAACAAAATCCAAAAGTATTGTTCCTATGAACTACTGGGAAGTGGTGGTGGTGGTGGTGGTGGTGGTGGTGTGTCTCAAATCCGTCAAGCGAATCTCAAATTCTTATCAGTTCTTACCTAGCAGCAGGTGGAGATCGCCAACCGGTGTAGTCAAAACTCTCAAAGCTTGGATATAGCAATTTCCAGGTGGCATAAAACACACGATGTAGATGTATGTGGAGCCGGGAAGGCTTATAAAATATGGTAGCAAAAGATTAGGAATAATCAATTCAGAGATGCAATGTTGAATAAACGCTCAACGACGATACTGTGCTAGTCCTAGGCTAGACCGTACTAGAGACGCGAGCCTAGAATACTAACGGGAGTCACGTCAAAGCACAAATAGCAGCAATGCATGATATGAAGTAGCTCTCGATAGGAAGATATAAGTGAAGATCACAATGGCAGTAAAGATAGTGATGATAAATGACCCCAAGCAAGATAAACCAAAACTATCTCTAGAACTTCCCTCTTGAAAATATGATGTCAAATTTCTAATATTTTTTTCTCAAGAATTCTACTGACTCAAGCTTTAGAATGCAAAAAAAAAATCACTCAATTCCGAGATTGTATGAGGACTTAAAAAATTCAGAAACGGACCTGAAAAATATTGACAAACTGTGTTCGGGGCGTTCGAAGGGCAAAACGTCCTATTTAGAAGACGATTTGGAGGTGACAATAATTAACTTTCTTGATCAACTATTTAGATGGCTCGAATTTGGGTACTCGCGTAGCCAAAACGGACGTCGTATGAGGAAGATACACCTGTTTTACTGAACGGTGCATAAAAGAGTTCTCAATGCGAATTCACATACGGGATTGACTCTAGATAGATCCAAAATTTGTGTTTTTTCTCTTTTCTCTTTTATTTTCTCTCACTTTTTTTATTTATTTTCTCTTTATTTTTCTCTCACTTTTTTATTTCTTTATTTTCTCTTTTTTTTGCTCTCACATTTTTTCTCTTCTCTCCAACCAATCAGATAAGGTGTAGATTGGATCAAGCGTAGATGCGAACGGTGGAAAATTGATGGATAGTGGTGGGCGACAAGGGAAGGGATGAAAACGGCGTGGTGGTGGTATATGGAAGCAGCGATGAAGATAGTGTGGCGGCGGCATGACAACTTGTGAACATAACTCGAAACTCTAAAAGACTAGACGCTAAGACCAGCAACTTGACACGACGATGCAACCGATAATTCAACTATGCAAACACTAAAAAGAAAATTGCAAAGGCTCAGACTAGCTTGGACAAAGGATGACTAGATCTAACTCCTTTTTGTAGTTTTTTCGTGGGTAATAGGTAAGAAAAATAAATCTAATCTAGGGATAACAGAAAATTCTCACCGAGCAACCTGAAAACTGATACCACTTTTCCTACTGGGTGGCGGAGGCAGCCCAGCCTCACGAGGGCGAACCTCAAGAGGCCGACCGTGTCATTGCCCCTCCTGAAGGTCGTCGTGCCAGCGGTCCTCCTGAAGCTGGCCGCGCCAATGGTCTTCATGAGGCTGTTCATGACACCCTTGACGCGGCTCCCGGTCATCCGTGCAGTCTCCACTGCGACCACCGCCGCGCACGGGGCCTGTGTCTCCCCGTTTGGGGCGCCTGCTGAAGTGCTCATCACGGACTAGTTGGTGCTCGTGGCACTCGGAGGTATCATGGCCGCTGGTGCCGTGGAAGATGCACGTTGGCCCCCTCCTGACGGATGCTCTCGCCCTCGGTCGTGCTTCGCCTCAGGCTCGCCCGCGAGCACCACCGGAGCCTTGCGCTTCGTCTCCTTGGCCTTGGTTTTCTTCTCTTCTGGTTCCGCCGCCTAAGGGCCAATGAGCGACAGTCGACCTTCTTCAGCTCTAGCGCACTTGTTTGCCAGGTTGAACATCTCGAGTGCAGTGCTCATTTCGTCACTCATGGCGAGCTCCTCCTTCATGTTGAGGTTGGTGACTCTGTCGGAGAAGGCTGAGATAACGGCCTCGTCCGACACCTTGGGGATCTTGAGGCGCATGGCGTGAGCGCTGTATGAACTTGTGCAGGGTCTCCCTGTAACGCCCAAGATGCGATCCTATCCTTATTTTGGCACGATGACCTCGATAGGGATAGAAGCGCATCTCGTCGTTTCCCAAGAATGGATATCATTACAAGTACATGTACTGAAGAGAAGAGTATATGGAATTGGCTTACACTCGCCACAAGCTACAACAGAGTCACATCAGTACAATACATAAACATCACGAAGAATAGTAGGGTACGACTACGAACGAAAACAAATGAGAAAATAACGACGTCCATCCTTGCTATCCCAGGCTACCGGCCTGGAACCCATCCTAGATCCACGAAGAGGAAGAAGAAGAAACTCCAAATGAACAATCATCGCGCTCACGTCTTAATATCCTTTACCTGTACGTGCAGCTGGTGTTGTAGTAATCTATGAGCCACAGGGGACTCAACAATCTTATTTCCAAAGGTATCAAGAATAGCAAAGCTTAATGGGTGAGGTGTGGTTAGGTGGTGAGGTTGCAGCAAGCGACTAAGCATTTATATGAGGTGGGTAACTTACGAGTACAAGAATAATAGGGGGATGATCTACGCATAGCGGACGTGAACTACTGACAATCAAATGAATGATCCCGAACACCTACTTACGTCAAACATAACCCCACCGTGTCCTCGATCGGAGAAGGAGCTCAAGAAAGAGACAATCATGGTTACGCACTCAGTTGGCATATTTTAATTAAGTTAACTTCAAGTTATCTAGAACCGGATGTTAAACAAAGTTTCCACGTTGCCAATAACCGCGGGCACGGCTTTCCGAAAGATTAAACCATGCAGGGCTGCTCCAACTAGTCCATCACAAACTACCACATGTCGTGACAGAATGACCTCGATCAGGAAAAACCCATGATCTCCTCGGGTTCCTATTGGAAAACCTCAACCTCAAGATAACCCAAAGCATCCTCGGAATCCCTCGCACAAGGCGCTCGACAAAGGTAAAACAAGTCCAGCAAGGCCGCCCCGCGTGTTGACGATCCCGATAGGAGCCGCGTATCTCGTTCTCAGGACACGACGGATAAGCACAACGTACGGTGGCCTGATAGACATCACCCGACTTGGCCCCGCAAACGGTTCTGTTTTGGACCAGCACCATCAGCACCGGCCCTCCCTGTATTATGTTGAATTACTCCTCGGGTAGCACTAACTCTGTAACACCCAATATGCGACCCTATCCTTATTTTGGTGTGAGGCCTCGATAGGGATAGAAGCTCATCTCGTCGTTTCACAATAATGGATATCGTTACAAGTACATGTACTGAAGAGAATAGTATATGGATTTGGCTTACACTCGCCACAAGCTACATCAGAGTAACATCAGTACAATACATAAATATCACGAAGAAGAGAAGGGTCCGACTATTGACGAAAACAAACGAGAAAAGAACGACGTCCATCCTTGCTATCCGAGGCTGCCGACCTGGAACCCATCCTAGATCGACGGAGAGGAAGAAGAAGAAACTCCAAATGAACAATCATCGTGCTCACGTCTTAATATCCTTACATGTACCTGCAACTGGTGTTGTAGTAATCTGTTAGCCACAGGGGACTCAACAATCTCATTTCCAAAGGTATCAAGACTAGCAAAGCTTAACAGGTGAGGTATGGTTAAGTGGTGAGGCTGCAGCAAGCGACTAAGTCATATATGAGGTGGCTAACTTACGAGTACAAGAATAAAAGAGGGGGATGATCTACGCATAGTGGACGTGAATTACTGATGATCAAATGAATTATCCTGAACACCTACGTACGTCAGACATAACCCCACCGTGTCGTCGATCGGAGAAAGAGCTCACGAAAGAGACAATCACGGTTACGCACTCAGTTGGCAAGTTTTAGTTAAGCTTACTTCAAGTTATCTATAACCGGATGTTAAACAAACTTTCCATGTTTCCACATAATCGCGGGCATGACTTTCCAAAAGATTTAACCCTGCACGCGTGCTCCAACTAGTCCATCACAAACTACCACACGCTGCAACGGAATGACCTCGATCAGGGAAACCCGTGATCTCCTCGGGTTCCTATTGGAAAATCTCAACCTGGAGATAGCTCAAAGCATCCTCGGAATCCCTCACACAAGACGCTCAATAAAGGTAAAACAAGTCTAGCAAGGCCGCCCGATGTGTCGACGATCCCTATAGGAGCCGCGTATCTCGTTCTCACGACACGACGGATAAGCACAGCGTACGGTGGCCTGATAGACATTACCCGAGTTGCCCCGGGTTGGCCCTGCAGACTGCTTTGTTTTGGACCAACACCATCAGCACTGGCCCTCCCTGTATTATGTTGAATTACTCCTCGGGTAGCGCTAACTCCCAATGTTTTTCAGTATTAACAAAATTATTATGTTGGGCAAATATAGTACCAATGTTGGGCCTTGCCAGACGACCTTTATCCTAGAACGAGAATCTAGGCGGTCCCCATAACAACCCCAAGCATGTTAGGAGCGCTCATTTATGGAACATAACACCGGCGGCCGAAACTAAGGGGCAAAGGTGGAACAAAACACCAGGCTAGAAAGGCCGAGCCTTCCACCTTGTACCAAGTATATAGGTGCATTAATTTAAAGAGCATTAATAGGGTGATATAACAAGGAACACATGTTATCACATGGAAGCCACTTGACCTACAACTAGCAAGGCTAACACATGGTTAAGCAAGCGGTAACATAGCCAATCAGTGGTTTGCTATGTTCTGAACAGGTTGAAGGTTTTCATGGCAATGATGGGAGGCTGATATTTAACAGGTCGTAGGCAGCGAGACATAGCGATAGAAACGAACAATTAGCATGGAAAAGATAGTAATGGTATCTAGGGAAATGGTTATCTTGCCTGAGATCCCGCTTGGAAGAAGTATGACTCCGTGAAGCACACGAACCGATGTAGTCGAATGGGTCCTCACTTTCCAACACGCTTGCGGAAATCTATCGAGATGAAGCAAACCAGAAACAAGAATCAACACACCATATTCACCACGCGATGCACAACACAATTATGCATGAGCGGTTACATTTATGCATGGCATGACACACAATCCACTCCAAACAAACACTACAGATTAAGTGAAGTTCAATATGCAACGAGTTGCATATCGACGAAACTCCACATACGGATTATTTAGTTCTATCCCGATTAGGTACATGGCAGTATTAAATGTGGTTAAACCTGGCAAGATGTGAAGCATAATTAAGCTACCTATCTAGGCATCTTAAATAAGGTCGGAAACGACTTATAGCATGTCCGAACTGACCTCATACGTTAAATTAGAATTATGTCCAGATCTGAACTAACATGTTTTAATATTTGTTAAACCGAAAAATAAATAGGTTCACGTGACTCTACGTGTCGTTCCAATCAATTTACACATAGAGAACATCTCCAACGGAGCTACGGTTCAAAAGATACGATCACCGCAAGACATGATGGCACGAATGCAATATGTATGCAATGACAGTCACAAGCATCCCAGACGAAGAAGGCAGGAACATAATATGAAACTACACGAGATTCTAAGCAAGTTTCATATAGGACACGATCAAAACGGAGCAACGGTTCAACAATACAAGCTACACAAGAAATAGCTACAATCTGCTCAAAACAGCAACATGGCATTTTCTACACCCCAAAACAACAAGCTACATAAATCTAAAAAATCTCAAACAAGGCATGAGACAGTAGTGGTCAAGATGCACTACAACATACTACTAATGACATCTAGCATGGCAGCATGGATCACTAGGAAAAGAACTCACAAAATGGCATCTCACACACAGTTTCAGACTTAGTGAAAATATCAGTTTTTGAGAGTGCAGTTTTTGATCAGAAGGCATATTGACAGCAGGAAAACTATAAGCTACAGGGCACCGAATGGCATGAAAATTTGCAGCATGCTAGAGAATCTTAAGCACTACAAATAACTCCATTGCACGAACCTCAAAAGAGCTATAGATCACTAGCAAAACTCATGGCAAGACAACAACAAAATATAACAGATTTCAGACTTGGAAATATTTCAGCATCTCCAAATCAGCACTATTTTCTAGCATGTTGACAACAAGCAAACAACACCTAAACATGGATTTATATTGCAACCAAAATCACCACGGGCTAGCATGCATATCCAAGGGCATATCTCTAGTCCAGTACTCATGGATATCACACACGGATTAAATTCCACGAAATAAACAAAAGGGCATCATGGCAAAATATCATGCACGCTAACTTACAGGAAAGGAAAAACTAAATGCACAGTTAAATTCTATGGATTTTTCTACCCCGAAAACATATATAATATGTGCGGTTCGAAAAATAAACTAGCGCCACACGTATATGCGAGAATATGTCCTTAACACGACATAACAAACAAGCGACGGAACCTACATGTAAAAATGCAAACAGCTACTCTAAAATACATGGCAAAGGGTCCTGAACAACATGAACATTTTAACTACAGGATTTGAACAATCCGGACGTGCACAAAAATAGCTACGGAATAATTCCCTATTAGGACAACACGCAAATCTAGGCATACGACAGGGCAAACCACTTCAAACATGCATGCAAGTTGCAAAATATTATTCTACGCGAAAAACTACACGAGTTACATATATAATTCACATCGATCCGGCGCACGAATAAAAAGATACGGACATTTGAAAATCTAGCATTTTTCTGAAATTAATAAATTCGAAAAATCCTAAAATATGTGCTGACGGTAGTCCCCGGCAACGACACTAGAGGAATGTTTTTGACGTGTTCCTGACTTGATTCCTTCGCGACAACAGAGCAAGAACTTCTCCTAGTTGCTCAACAATTAGCAATTGTCTTGCAATGGCCCACCAGCGTGTGGGTTCGCGGCAGTTTTCGAGGGTAGAGTATTCAACCCAAATTTGTTGGTTCGCCGAACATGAAGTGAGAGGATACTCTCAAGTATTAGCAGCTGAATGTGTCAGATTCAACCACACTTGAAAGATTAGTATCTGGAAGGAAAGTATTAGCAGCAAAGTAGTATGATAACAACGGTGTCAGAAACGATCTGTTGACAAGGCAGACTATTCCTAACTGTCGTATCAATGGCGCCAGAAGTTGCCCCTGGACAGGAAATATTCTTCCCCGTCAACGTCGTGCAAACAAGTATTGTAGCAGGTAGCAGCAGTGTAATGAGTAACAACACTGGCAAGGAACAACAGTAGTGCCAGCAGTAGCAAGTAGCAATAGTAGCAAGTAACAACAGTAGCAAGTATCAATAGCAGCAACAGTAGTAACAGCAGCAATAGCAGACCAAGTAACAGAAGCAGTGGGACAAACTCGTAGGCAATGGGTCGGTGATTCGTTTGGATGAAATTCATCATGCAACAGTTATAACACGAAGAGATATGTGGCTAGCTCCCGTTCGTCAATGTGATGTAGGCATGCATTCCGTGTGTAGTCATACGTGCTTAGGGAAAAGAATTGCATGACATCTATTGTCCATCCCTCCCGTGGCAGCGGGGTCCAAAAGGATACTACATGATATTAAGGTTCTCCTTTTAATAAAGAACCAGAACAACGCATTAGCACTTGGTGAACACATGAACTCCTCAAACTATGGTCATCACCGGGAGTGGTTCCGGTTATTGTCACTCCGGGGTTGCCGGGTCATAACACATAGTAGGTAACTGCAACTTGCAAGATCGGATCTAGAACACACATATATTGGTGACAACATAATAATTTCAGATCTGAAATCATGGCACTCGGGCCTTAGTGACAAGCATTAAGCATGGGAAAGTAGTAGCAACATCAATCTCAGAACATAGTGGATACTAGGGATCAATCCCCGTCAAAACTAACTCGATTACATGATAGATCTCATCCTACTCATCACCGCCCAGCGAGCCTACAAATATATTACTCACGAACGATGAAGATCTTCATGGAATTGGAGAGGGAAGAAGGTTGATGATGACGATGGCGATGATTTCCCCTCTCCGGAGCCCAAAACGGACTCCAGATCTGTCCTCCGGATGAAGACCAGGATGTGGCGGCGCCTCCGTATCGCAAACGCGATGATATCTTCTCTCTTGATTTTTTCTGGACGAAAGTGAATTTATAGAGCTGGAGTTGGGGACGACAGACCCATGTGGGCCCCACAAGCTTGGTTGCCGCGGCCAGGGGGGGGGGGGTGGCCGCGGCAATAGGGCTTGTGGCCCACTGGCCCATCCCCTCCGGTGGATCTTTGCGTAGGTATTTTTCATATTTTCCAGTAAAAATCTCCGTAAATTTTTAGGACGTTCTGAGAACTTTCATTTCTGCACAAAAACAACACCATGGCAATTCTGTTGAAAACAACGCCAGTACGGGTTAGTTCCATTCGAATCATGCAAATTAGAGTCCAAAACAAGGGCAAAAGAGTTTGGAAAAGTAGATACGATGGAGACGTATCAACTCCCCCAAGCTTAAAACCTTGCTTGTCCTCAAGCAACTCAGTTGACAAACTGAAAGAGAAAGAAAAACTTTTACAAACTCTGTTTGATCTTGTTGTTTTAACTATGTCTAACTCGTAACCAGAATTTCAGCAAGATCACAAGTTAACCACATAAGCAAGTGACACAAAGGTCTCACGGTAAACTAATATCAATGGCATAATCAGCTAGCGAGAAAATAATAATGAGTTTCAGATACCAACAATTCAATCAAAACAAGCATGAAGCAATATGAATAGGTGGTATCTCGCTAGCTCTTTCTGAGACCGCAAAACATAAATGCAGAGCACTTTCAAAGATCAAGGGCTGACCAAACATTGTAATTTATAGCAACGAAGATCCAGTCATAGTCATACTCAATATCAATCAAAGGCAAAGCATAAAAATGACAGAGGTGCTCTCTAATTGGTGCTTATATAAGAAGAGGATGACTCAACAGGAAGATAAATAGACAGGACCTTTGCAGAGGGAAGCATTGATTTGCATTGGTGCGAGAGCTCAAGCTTTGAAAACAGAGATAATAATTTTGGGTGGAATGCTTTCATTGTGAACGCAATGACCAAGAGTTCTCAATATCTTCCACGCTACTCATGCTATAGGCGGTTCCCAAACAGAAAAGTAAAGTTTTAACTCCCCCACCACCAATCTATCACACTCCACGGCTAGCCGAATCCTCGGGTACCGTCCATACTAACATCAACCCGGGGGGAGTCTTGTTTTACAGTTATGTTTTCGATTTAAGCGTGGAACTGGGCATTCCAATTACCGGCCCCTTTCTCGTGAATGACAGTGAATAAACACATTTTGAGGATAACACGCCTAGCATGGAAGATACCAATAGCCCCTTGTCACCACATGAGCGGTTCGACATGCAAAACAGATTATTTCTTGAAGGTTTAGAGAATGGCACATGCAAATTTACTTGGAACAGTAGGTAAATACCACAAGTAGGTAGGTATGGTGGACTCTCATGGAAAAACTTTTGGGTTTATGGAAGTGGATGGACAAGCAGTATTCCACTTAGTACAAATGAAGGCTAGCAAAAGAATGGGAAGCGACCAACTAGAGAGCGACAACGGTCACCAAGATGCAATGAGTTTGACTAACATGGAGTGCAAGCATGAACATGATATAAATCACCATGAACACGAGCATCATAGAGGATATGTTGATTTTGTTTCAACTACATGCATGAACATGCGCCAAGTCAAGCCACTTGAATCGTTCAAAGGAGAATACCATCCTATCATACTACATCATAGTCATCTCAAAATCTATGTTGGCATTCAATACAAACCATTATAAACTCCTAGCTAAATAAGCATGGCATCAGAAACTATGATCTCTAAGTTTTCATTGCAAACATGATTCTCTCACAACAAAGGTTAATCTGGGACGACAAGCTAGTCATATTTACAAAAACAAAATAGACAGAGTTCATACCAGCTTTTCTAGTCTCAGTCACTTCACCATATATCATCATTATTGCCTTTCACTTGCATGATCCAACGATGTGAACAATAATAAGCGTGCTCGTGCAATGGACTAAGCTGAATCTACAGGCAAACACAAAGGAGAAGATAAACTAATATGGCTCTTTGAAAGCTAAACAGGTAGGCATGCAAGAGCCACTAAACATTGTAACCAATATCTTCTACCTTGAACCAAAGAAAAAAAAACTATTTACACGGGAAAGCTCCCAACAAGCAAAAATAAGAAAGGAAAATCTTTTTGGGTTTTCTCAAAAGGACACAAAACAAGAAAACGAAAACAAACTAGCATGGATAATACAGTGGCAAAGTGTAAACACCGACGAACAAAGTGAAAGCATAAGCATGAACGTAAGGTCGGTGAGAACACGTACTCCCCCAAGCTTAGGCTTTTGGCCTAGCTTGGTTTACTCCCATGGACGGTCCTGTCTAAATCCAAAATCATAATCGGGGTTATACGGGAGCGCTGCAGCCACTGCCTGAATAGCTGCCTCACAAAGATGAGCAGCCGTCACTTCCCTCTCATAGTCCTCCGCCTCTCCTATGGTTATGTAGTATCTCCGTTTTACCTGAAAGTCGAAGAAAGTAGGAGCAGGAAGGGTAATATGGAAGACACACTGCCGATTAAATATCAATCGGTATAGGAGGGATTCATCATCCCTCTCAAGAAATTGGTAGCGTGTCAAAGCTACGTGGTCAAGGAAAGCTGTATGGAGCGGGGGATCTCCTGCGCGGATGGGTACTCCAAGAAAATTTGCTATGTAAGTGGCATAGATGCCGCCAAAGAAATCTCCCTCAATAGCGTTCTTATTCAGCCTCCTTGCTATAATAGCTCCCATGTTGAAGCTTTTGTCACCCGTAACTGCGCTCTTAAGGATACTAAGGTCGGATGCACATAGAGGGCAAACTAGTGCATCTACCTATGAAGAGGGCAACCTTACCGTTAATGCATCTACCTATGAAGAGGGAAAACTAGTGCAAGGCAGGGAGATGAATGCTTCCTATGGTAGCTTGCGTGATGTCTCTAGTTTCTCCAACAGATATACTAGAGAAAAAAAATCTCTAACCAAAGATTTAGCAGTATCTTTAAGATTACCCCCATCGGGTATTTTGCAAATCCTATTGAAATCCTCCAAATCCATGGCATAGGATTTATCATACAAATCAAACAATATGGATGAGTCACAGCCTACTGAAAATATAAATCTACGCACAAAAGAGGTAGTGAGCATAGCATACTGTTCACATTTATCTAAGAGGAATTCTTCTAACCCAACATTGCGGACAAGTGTATCAAACTCATCCTTGAAGCCTACTTCGATCATGAACTCATCGGAAGGCCATTCACATGGTTGTACCGGTGCGTCCCTTAGTTGATAAGGATCGTGTCACGCCCAAGATGCGACCCTATCCTCAATTTGGCACGAAGGCCTCATCAGGGATAGAAGCGCATCTCGTCGTGTCGCAAGAATGGATATCGTTACAAGTACATGTACTAAAAAGAAGAGATATATAATAGAATTGGCTTACACTCGCCACAAGCTACATCAGAGTCACATCGGTACATTACATAAACATCAAGAGTAAGAGCAGGGTCCGACTACGGACGAAAACAAACGAGAAAAGAAGAACGACGTCCATCCTTGCTATCCCAGGCTGCCGGCCTGGAACCCATCCTAGATCGATGAAGAAGAAGAGGAAGAAGCAACTCCAAATGAACAATCAACATGCTCGCGTCAAGTAACCTTTACCTGTACCTGCAACTGGTGTTGTAGTAATCTGTGAGCCACAGGGGACTCAGAAATCTCATTTCCAAAGGTACCAAGACTAGCAAAGATTAATGGGTGAGGCATGGTTAAGTGGTGAGGTTGCAGCAGCGGCTAAGCATATATTTGGTGGCTAAACTTACGAGTACAAGAAATAAAAGGGGGAAGATCTACGCATAACAGACGTGTCTACTGATGATCAAATGAATGATCCTGAACACCTACCTACGTCAGACATAACCCCACCGGTTCCTCGATCGGAGAAGGAACTCACGAAAGAGACAGTCACAGTTACGCACACAGTTGGCATATTTTAATTAAGTTAACTTCTAGTTATCTAGAACCACTGTTAAACAAAGTTTCCACGTTGCCACATAACCGCAGGCACGTCTTTCCGAAAAGATTTACCCCTGCAGGGGTGCTCCAACTAGTCCATCACAAATTACCTCAAGCCACATAGAAATGCTCAATCACGAAGCTCGCGATCTCGTCGGATTCCCTAGTGGAAAACCTCAACTCTGAGTTTACCCAAAGCATCACCGGAATCCCGATGCACAAGATATTTCGTCAAAGGTAAAACTAATCCAGCAAGGCCGCCCGACGTGTCGACGATCCCGATAGGAGCCGCGTATCTCATTCTCAGGACACGACGGATGAGCTAGACGTCAGGATCTCTAAACATCTGGGTGACCAGAGGGGCGCCGGACATCGCTCAGGTGGGACGAACACTAATGAGGAGCACTGGCTCGGGGGTTGATTAAATTATCCTCGGGGTCCGGAAAGTCCCTATGCAATTTTATTAGGTGATTAGGCAAATGTAGTACCAAAGTTGGGCCTTGCCAGACCAGCTTTAATCAAGAACGAATTATCAAGGGGGTCCCCATAACAACCCCGATCGTGTTAGGAGTGCTCAGTTATGGAACATAACACCGGTAGCCGAAACTAAGGGGGCAAAGGTGGAACAAAACACCAGGCTAGAAAGGCCGGGCCTTCCACCTTTTACCAAGTATATAGGTGCATTACATTAAATAACATTTCATATGGTGATATAACAAGGAACCCTTGTTATCACATGGAAGCAACTACAGCTGCAACTAGCAACGCTAACAACATGGTTAGGCAAGCAGTAACATAGCCAATCAATGGTTTGCTAGGTCGAACATGTTGAAGGTTATCATGGCATTGTTGAGAGGCTGGTATTTAACATGTGGTAGGCAACGAGACATAATCGATAGTATCGAAATAACTAGCATGGCAATGATAGTAATGGTATCTGGGGAAATGGTCATCTTGCCTGAGATCCCGCTTGGAAGAAGAATGCCTCCGTGAAGCAGACAAACCGACGTAGTCGAACGGGTCCTCACAATCCGGCGCGCTACAGAACTCTATCGAGACGAAGAAAACCGGAAACAAAAATAAACACACGGAATTCACCACACGATGCGCAACAAAAATGATGCATGAACAGCTGAATACATGCAAGTCACGGCATGACAAATCACACAATCAAACACTACACATTAAGTGAAGTTCAATATGCAATGGGTTGCATATTGACGAAACTCCACATTAATTATTCAGTTCTATCCCGATTAGATACTCGGAAATATTAAATGTGATTAAACATGGCAAGAGGTGAAGCATAATTAAACTACTTATCTAGGCATTTTAAATGAGGTCGGAAATGACACATAGCATCTCCGAGACGACCTCACATGTTAATTTACAATTCTGTTCAGATCTGAACTAACACATTTAATTAGTTGTTAAACAGCAAAACAAATAGGTTCACGTGATTCTACGCGTCATTTCAAGCAATCTACACATAGAGAACATCTCCAACGGAGCTACGGATCAAAAGATACGGACACCGCAAGATATGATGGCATGAATGCAATATGTGTGCGATGACGGTCACGAGCACTTCAAAACATACAACCAGCAAGAGAAAATGAAACTACACGAGATTCTAAGCAAGTTTCATATAGGACACGATCAAATCAGAGCTACGGTTCAAAAAACTACGAGCAAAACAAGATCTCACTACAATCTGCCAAAATCAGCCACATAGCATCTTCTACACCCCACAACTACGAGCTACTCAACTCAAATAAACTCAAGCAAGGCATGACATGAAAGAGGGCAAGAATCACTACTACAACCAACTAACAACAACTAGCATGGCAGCAAAGAACACTAGGAAAAGAAGTCACAAAATGGCTTCCCACACACTATTTCAGACTTAGTGAAAATAACACTTCATGAAAGTGCAGTTTTCGATCTGAAGGCATATTGACAGCAGCAAAACCATAAGCTTCAGGACTTCAAATGGCATGAAAATTCACAGCATGCTAGCGAAACACAAGGGCTACAACTAACTCCATTGGACCAACCTCAAAAGAGCTACAGATCACAAGATAGAAGCAAGACAAGACAACAACAAAATATAACAGATCTCAGACTTAGAAATATTTCAGCTCCTCCAAATCAGCACTATTTCTAGCAACTTGAGAGCAAGCAAACCACACCTAAACATGCATTTCTATTGCAACTAAAAATACCAGGGGCTAGACTAAACATCAAAGATCAACTTCCTAGTTGACAACTTAATCAAACGAAGCACAGAATAAATCCTACGAAATTAACAAGAGGGCAACATGGCCAAATATCGCGCGAACTAACTTGCTCTAAAGCTAAAACTAATTGCACAGAAAAATCCAATGGATTTTTCTACCCCGAAAACTTATAAAATAATTGGGGTTGCACAACAAAAATAATGCCACACGTGAATGCGAGATAAAAACCTATACACGGAAAAATAATCTAGCGGCAATCCCTACACACAAAAATACCAATGACCGCTCTGAAATACATGGAAAATAGGTTCCTAAAACATGGGCATTTTATCTATGGCATACGAGCAACCCAGACACGCGTGAAAAATAGCTACGGGCAATATCCTATTGGGACAACACATAAAGCTATGCATATGGCGGCTCAAACTACGTCAAGCAAATATGCAAGTTGTGAAATCGTGTTCTACGCGCAAAACTACATGAAATCGATATGCTACACGTCCCGATCAGACTAACAGAATAAAAGTTACGGACGTTTTAAATATACATCTATTTACTGGAATTTATTATAATTCCAAAAATTCCTAAAAATAATAACCTACCGGGCCTATCTGCTATCGGGTCGGAACTAGGGCGCAGATTAGCTACCGTTCGCCTCGGGCGAGGGAAAAGAGGCTCACCTCGCTCTGGGCTGGCATGGTGAAGAGGTTCCAGGCCGGCAGCTAGGCCGAGGGAGGAGGAGGCCGGCCTGGCTGCGGGGGCGAAGCTGGGCCGAGGCGGTGGCTACTAGGCCACGGCCGGCGATCTGGGCGGCGGCCCACCTGGCGCTGGCCCACACGACGTGCAGCCGCTCGAGCGGTCACGACTGCTCGTCCTCCCGTGCGGGATCCTTGGCGGCGGCGAAGCTCCGGCAACCGGCGGAACGGGGCAAGGGAACCAGCAGTAGGGACCGCGGCTCAGGCCCGATCCGGTGGCGGCGAAACTCCAACCGGCCGGCAGCGAGAGGCGGTGGCGCACCTGGCGAAGACACCCATGGCGACCGGCCCCTGGCGGCAAGAGACAAGGTTCAGGGGGCTCGGGATGCCGGTGGCACACCGAGGAGGAGCGGGGGGGGGGGGGGGGGGGCTCGGGTCCTCCGGTGAACTTCCGATAGGCGGCGTGGCGACAAGCGAGGGCTCCGGCGACCTCCGGCTAGGGGCGCTCGGGGTAGGGAGAGAAGGAGCTCGGGCGCAGGGAGGAGAACGGGGGCGCGACCGGATGGGCTTCGGGCGGGCCGCGCACGGGCTCGGGCAGGCCCGGTGGCTGGGGGAGGAGAGAGAGGTGGGAGAGGCAGTTAGGGTTTCGGGGGGGGGCACGGAAATCGAGGCAGGGCTAGGGTTGTTGTCCAAAAATAGGAGGGGGTCTATTTATAGACAAATGGGGGCTAGGTTAGCCAGAATTTCGTTCCGGATCCAACCGTGCGGTCGGATTCGGACGATTCCGAACGCGGGAATGGATACGAGTCCGTGTAGAGTGGTTATCCAAAGACGAGAGGGAGAACGGGCGGCGCGACAACGAATTTTAAAACACCGACAAACGTCCGACGGTAGACCGAATACGGTGCCGCTACGATCGACCGTTCGGGTACCAGACGAACTCCGATCGCGACGAAACTTGACAGGCGGCCTACCTATATTAAAATAACACCGCACGTCAAATATCAACCCGATCAGAGAAAGTTTTGCGCACACTTTTGAAAACAAGGTCTAACGATGCCGCAGGCGCGTGCATGTGCGGTCGGGCTCAGAACGGACAACGACGAGAACCGGCAACTAACAACGGATGCATGTTTTGATAACTGGCGGCAACGGAGATGCCGATGCAATGCCGATGATGCGACAAAAGAAAACAGACACACGACGAAAACGGAATAGAAGGGGAATCTTCTGGAACGTCGGCATCGGGCTGTCACAGACCGAGCTCCCAAATAGAAAGACAGGGACCCTTCTTACTTGAGGAACCAACATGAAACTTCCTCCTGAATATAATTTCTCTTTGCTGAAATTTTGAAGTTCAAGAGAAAAGTGAATAAGGACCAACCACACATTGTAGCAACTACTCCTACTAGTGCCTAGAGACCGTATCACACGCTAAAACTACTTGGGACCAGCTAAAATCAACATTTCAAGCTCAAGAACAAGGTCACCAAGGTAGCAAGAATACGCGAAGGATAAATCAATACAGCAAAAACTACTTGGACCAATGGAGGAGTCACTTACCAAGGAGCAATTTCCCCAAAACGGTTCGGAGAATGATGCTTTGAGCAAGGAGATCGAAAATCATAGCCAAATGAGCAAGAACACGGGTTTGAGCTGCGAAACAATTTTTCTGGAGGAAGAAGAACAGGATGGGAGCTGGAATGAGTGGAGGGGGCCCCTGTGGGCCCCAGAAGCTTGCTTGCCGCGGCCAGGGGGGAGGCCGCGGTGACAGGGCTTGTGGCCCACTGGGGTGGCCCCCAGGCCAGCTCTCAGTCCCAGTATTTTTCAAATATTCCAGAAAAAATCATACTAGATTTTCAGGACCATCGAAGAACTTTTATTTTTGGGGTATTTTCTCCGGGACGCTAAAATAGGAAACAGGAAAAACTAAACTAAACCTATCATTTTTCTTCTAAGCAAAAGAAAGTGAAAGCTTAAAACAGAGGTATGTGACTCTTTGATTCATCCATTTCATGGTCATCGAAAGAAATCCGTCAATGGGGTTGATCAAATCCCTATGACAAAACTTTCTTGAATCGCAAAAGAGAACGGAGAATTTTCGAATAGCCACTAAATTACCTCAATGGGGATATGTATCTCCCCAACAAGAAAATCATACTTCATCTTGACACGAGGAATAGGGCATTCAAAGCTCCCAATAAGAATCGATGAAGTTTTTTCGATAGCATTGATGCAATGTACTTCATATCGTTTCTTCAGAAAGTGCACAGTATGCTCATTACCGTTGACATGGAAAGTGACATTGCCTTTGTTGCAATCTATAACAGCCCCTGCAGTGTTTAAAAAGGGTCTTCCGAGGATGACAGCCAATGCATCGTCCTCGGGAATATCCAAGATAACAAAGTCTGTTAAGATAGCGGTATTAGCAACCACAACAGGCACATCCTCGCAAATGCCGACATGGAAAGTAGTTGATTTGTCGGCCATTTGCAGAGAGATTTCAGTGGGTGTCAACTTATCCAGTTCAAATCTACGATAAAGAGAGAGAGGCATAACACTAACTCCGGCTCCAAGGTCACGTAAGGCAGTTCTTATGTAGTTTCCTTTAATGGAGCAAGGTATAGTGGGCACTCCGGGATCACCAAGTTTCTTAGGAGTTCCACCTTTGAAAGTGTAATTGGCAAGCACGGTGGAGATCTCAAGATCTGGTATCTTCTGTTTATTGGTCACGATATCTTTCATGTACTTGGCATACTAAGACATTTTGAGCATATCAACTAACCACATCTGCAAAAATACGGGTCTTATCATTTCAATAAAGCGCTCAAAATCCTCATCATCCTTTTTCTTGGATGGCTTAGGAGGAAAGGGCATAGGTCTCTGAACCCATGGCTCCCTTTCTTTACCATGCTTCCTAGCAGTGAAGTCATTCTTATCGTATCTCTTAGGTTGTGGGTTACCAGGATTAACCGTAGGTTCAATCTCCACATCCTTATCATTGCTAGGTTGAGCACCATTATGAACATCGCTGTCCACATTGTTACCAGGTTCATGTTCATCACCAGATAGTGTTTCTGCATCAGACGCAAAAATATCATTTGGTTCTTCAGGTGTGACAGTATTAGGTGAACTGACATGTAGGTTTCTATCATCCTTCTTCTTCTCCTTAGGATGACTGGGTGCATCTGCATTAATTCCTTGAGAATCTTGATCGATTCTCTTAGGATGACCTTCAGGATACAAAGGTTCCTGAGTCATTTTGCCTCCTCTAGTAATGCCTCTGACAGAGTTGTCATTTAATTCATTGAGCAGGTCATTCCGAGCTTTAAGTACTAGTTCTACCTGAGTAGTAATCACAGAGGCATGTTTACTCAGAAGCTTAAGATCATTGACATTTCTGTCTACACAAGCACTTAAATGACTAAGGATACGAGTACTTTGTTCCAAATGTCTGCTAACATAATCATTGAAACTCTGTGATTTGGCAACAAAGTTGTCAAATTCATCAAAGCATAGGCTAGCAGGTTTATCAAACGGAATATCACTCTCATCAAACCTACGCAGAGAATTCACTTGTACTACCTGTACCGGGTTATCGAGACCATGGATCTCTTCGATAGGTGGCAGATTTTTGACATCTTCAGATCTAATGCCTTTCTCTTGCATAGATTTCTTGGCTTCTTGCATATCTTCGGGACTGAGGAATATGATACCTATTTTCTTCGGAGTTGGCTTAGGAGGTGGTTCAGGAATAGTCCAAGAATTACCGTTGATCAAGATGTTATTCAGTAGAGTCTCAGCTTGTTCTACAGTTCGTTCCCTAAAAACACAACCGACACAACTATCTAGGTGGTCTTTAGAGGCATCGGTAAGTCCTTTATAGAATATATCAAGTATCTCGTTCTTCTTAAGAGGGTGATCAGGCAAATCATTCTGTAGCTGGACGAGCGTCCCCCAAGCTTGTGGGAGACTCTCTTCTTTGAGTTGAGCAAAGTTGTATATTTCCTGCAAGGCAGCTTGCTTCTTATGGGCAGGGAAATATTTCTCACAGAAGTAATAGACCATATCCTGGGGACTACTCACACATCCAGGAGCAAGAGAAGCGAACCAGGCTTTAGCGTCATCCTTTAGAGAGAAAGGAAACAACTTAAGGATATAGTAGTGGTGGATCTTCTCCTCACTAGTGAAAAGGGTAGCTATATCTTGTAGTTTGGTAAGATGGGCGACGACCGTCTCAGACTCATAACCGTGGAAAGGTTCAGATGCGGCTAGAGAGATTATCTCAGGATCGATAGAGAATTCATAATCCTTATCGGTGATAAAGATAGGTGAAGTGGCAAACTTCGGGTCGTATTTCATCCTAGCTTTCAGAGATTTTTCCTTCCACTTGAGAAGTAATTTCTCAGCGTCATAGGCATCCTTACACGCAAGAAAATCCTCAGCTATCTCTCCTTCCATAACGTAACCCTCAGGTATATCAGGCAATTCATATCTAGGAGAGCTAGATCTAGCAGGAGCAAAAGGAGGTTCTATCTCAATAGTATCGGCAGTTTCAGAAGCATCACGAGCATTGGTGTAACTCTAGCAATATGAGCATCAAGGAATACCCCTAGTGGCACATCAGGCAAAGCAGTATCAGGCAAAATAGCATCTCTAGCAGTATCAGGCATAGCATCTCAGCAGTATCAGGCATAGCATCTCTAGCAGTATCCGTCATAGTAGCATCATAAGCATCATCAAGCACAGCGACATATCAAGATTTCTAGCAGGAGGTGATGTCGCAAACTTACTCATAACTGAAGGTGAATCAAGTGCAGAGCTAGATGGCAGTTCCTTACCTCCCCTCGTAGTTGAGGGCAAGACTTTAGTTTTTGGATCTTTCAGATTCTTCATAGTGATTAGCAGATATAAATCCCAAGTGACTCAGAGAATATAGCAATACTTCCCCGGCAACGGCGCCAGAAAAATGCTGCTGACGGCAGTCCCCGACAACGACATTAGAGGAATGTTGTTGACGTGTTCCTGACTTCATGCCTTCGCGACAACAAAGCCAGAACTGCTCCCAGTTGCTCAACAATTAGCAATTGTCTTGCAATGGCCCACCAGTGCATGGGTTCGCGACAGTTTTCAGGGTAGAGTATTCAACCCAAATTTGTTGGTTCACCGGACAGGAAGTGAGAGGATACTCTCAAGTATTAGCAGCTGAATGTGTCAGATTCGACCACACCTGAAAGATTAGTATCAGCAAGCAAAGTATCAACAACAAAGTAGTATGATAACAACGGTGTCACAAACGATCTGTTGACAAGGCAGACTATTCCTAACTGTCGTATCAATGGTGCCATAAGTTGCCTGTGGATGGGAAATATTCTTCCCCGTCAACGTCGTGCGAACAAGTATTGTAGCAGGTAGCAGCAGTGTAACGAGTAACAGCAGTGGCAAGGAACAACAGTAGTGACAGCAGTAGCAAGTAACAGCAGTAGCAAGTATCAATAGCAGCAACAGTAGTAACAACAACAGTAGCAGAGCAAGTAACAACAGTAGTGGGACAAACTCGTAGGCAATGGGTCCGTGATTCGTTTGGATGACATTCATCATGCAACAATTATAACACGGAGAGATATGTGGCTAGCTCCCGTTCGTCAATGTGATGTAGGCATGCATTCTGTGTGTAGTCATACGTGCTTAGGGAAAAGAACTTGCATGACATTTATTGTCCATCCCTCCCATGGCAGCGGGGTCCAAAAGGATACTACAGGATATTAAGGTTCTCCTTTTAATAAAGAACCGGAAAAACGCATTAGCACTTGGTGAACACATGAACTCCTCAAACTATGGTCATCACCGGGAGTGGTTCCGGTTATTGTCACTCCGGGGTTGCCGGGTCATAACACATAGTAGGTCACTACAACTTGCAAGATCGGATCCAAAACACACATATATTGGTGACAACATAATAATTTCACATCTGAAATCATGGCACTCAGGCCCTAGTGACAAGCATTAAGCTTGGCAAAGTAGTAGCAACATCAATCTCAGAACATAGTGGATACTAGGGATCAATCCCCGTCAAAACTAACTCGATTACATGATAGATCTCATCCTACTCATCACCGCCCAGCGAGCCGACGAATAGATTACTCACAAACGATGAAGAGCTTCAAGGAATTGGAGAGGGAAGAAGGTTGATGATGACGATGGCGACGATTTCCCCTCTCAAGAGCCCAAAACGGACTCCAGATCTATCCTCCAGATGAAGAACAGGATGTGGCGGCGCCTCCGTATCGCAAACGGGATGAAATCTTCTATCTTGATTTTTTCTGGATGAAAGTGAATTTATAGAGCTGGAGTTGGGGGCGACACACCCACGTGGGCCCCACAAGCTTGGTTGCCGCGGCCAGGGGGGGTGGCCGCGGCAACATGGATTGTGGCCCACTGGCCCGTCCCCTCCGGTGGATCTTTGCGCAGGTATTTTTCATATTTTCCAGAAAAATTCTCCGCATATTTTTAGGACGTTCTCAGAACTTCCATTTCTGCACAAAAACAACACCATGGCAATTCTGTTGAAAACAGCGTCAGTCCGGGTTAGCTCGATTCAAATCATGCAAATTAGAGTCCAAAACACGGGCAAAAGAGTTTGGAAAAGTAGATACGATGGAGATGCATCAATATGCTACCGGGCCTAATCCCTAACGAGCCTAAACAGGGCAATACAACATAGCAATCTCGCGCCTGGGCGAGGGATAGGGTGCGGGGTCAGCTCACCTTGGGCTGGGCTGGGGTAGGCCGGTCCAGGTGAGTGGCCTGGTCAACGCGGCACTGTGTTTCTAGCCATCGTCTTCCTCCCATGCTCCTGCACGGGCACGAGGCATGGCGGCGGCGCTGGAGGGGGTCCGACATGACCTACGACGAGGAGGCAAACGGAGGCTCGGAACGAGGAGATCGGGGCTGGGGCACTCCATTCCCGCGGACGAGGTGCTTGTCGGTGTCGGGATCAAGGAGATCAGGGCAAGGGCGACGAGCACTGGCCTAGATCTACTCGTTGGCGGTGGCGGCGGCTCACCAGCAAGGACCGAAGGTGGCGGCAGATCGGGGCAGCTCCCCGTCGGCCTCGGGCACGACGCGCCATGGCTGCAGGCAACTCCAGGGCGCTGCACGCTACAGCTACAGCTGCTCGGCGGCTGGCTGCTCGGGGCCGGCGTGGGCAAAGAGCCGCGGGAGGAAGAGGGGCGGCTCGGGGTGGCTGCGGGCGAGCGGCGGCGCGACCGGGCCAGGGAAGGGCCAGCGATGGGCTCGGGCGGGCCCTGTCGACGGCTGAGAGGAGGAGAGAGAGAGGGCAGTGGTGGCTAGGGTTAGTAGGGGCGCGGGATTCGAGGGAGGTTAGGGTTTGGCTGTCCAAAACTCGCATGGGAGGCCTATTTATATCAACGGGGGGGGGGGGGGGCTTGGTTCAACAGTTTTTCGCCCCGGTTTCAACCGCGTGATTTAAATCGGGCGGCCTCGAACGCGGGGACGGGCTAAGTGGCTGTGTAAAGTAGCTAGGTGGGGAAGAGAGGGAAAATGGGAAACCCGATAACGAGTTTTAAAAACACCGAAAAAACATCCGACTAAATACCGATGACGGTGCCGCTACGGACGACCGTTCGGGTACGAGACGGACACCGATTGGGACAAAAATTGGCAGGCAGACTACCTACAACTAAATAGGTCCGCATGCCAAGTTTCAACCTAATCCCGAAATATTTTATACACACTTTTAAAAACAAGGTTTTGACGATGCTGCGACGCATGCGAGTGTGGTCGGGATCAAAACGGGCAACGACGAGAACAAAGAGAACCGGCAACTAATAACGTATGCAAGTTTTGAAAACTGACGGCAACAGGATGCCGATGCAAGGCAGATGATGCGCATGATGCGATAACGAATGAAGCAAACAAAATAATAGTACGACGGCAACGAAAAAGAGGGGAATCTTCTGGAGCGTCGGTCTCGGGCTGTCACAAACTCCCTATGTTTTTTAGCATTAACAAGGTTATTATGTTGGGAAAATATAGTACCAAAGTTGGGCCTTGCCAGACGAGCTTTATCCTAAAACGAGAATCTAGGGGGTCCCCATAACAATCCCAAGCATGTTAGGAGCGCTCATTTATGGAACATAACACCGGTAGCCGAAACTAAGGGGGCAAAGGTGGAACAAAACACCAGGCTAGAAGGCCAAGCTTTCCACATTTCACCAAGTCTAAAGGTGCATTAAATTAAATAGCAATTAATAGGGTGATATAACAAGGAACCCATGTTATCACATGGAAGCAACTACACGTGCAACTAGCAATGCTAACACATGGATAAGCAAGCGGTAACATAACCAATCAGTGGTTTGCTAGGTTGTGATCAGGTTGAAGGTTTTCATGACAATGTTGAGAGGATGATTTTTAATAGGTGGTAGGCAGCGGGACATAACGATAGAAACGATAAAACTTGCATGGAAATGATAGTAATGGTATCTAGGAAAATGGTCATCTTGCGTGAGATCCCGCTTGGAAGAAGAACGACTCAGTGAAGGAGAAGAACGGATGTAGTCGAACAGGTCCTCACTTTCCGACACGCTTGCGGAATTCTATCGAGACGAAGGAAACCGGAAACAATAATCAACACACTATATTCACCACAGGATACACAACACACATGATGCATGAACAGCTACAGTTATGCAGGGCATGGCATGACAAATCACAACAATCAACCACTACACATTAAGTGAAGTTCAATATGCAACGAGTTGCATATTGATGAAACTCCACATATGAATTATTTAGTTCTATCCCAATTAGGTACACGGAAATATTAAATGTTGGTTAAATATGGCAAGAGGTGAAGCGTAATTAAGCTACCTATCTAGGCATTTTTAATGAGGTCAGAAACGACATATAGCAACTCCAAACTGACCTCATACCTTAATTTATAATTTTGTCCATATCTGAACTAACATGTTTTAATATTTGTTAAACAACAAAATAAATAGGTTCACATGATTCTACGCATCGTTACAATCAATTTACACATAGAGATCATTGCAAACGAAGCTACAGTTCAAAAGATATGATCACTTCAAGATATGATGGCATGAATGCAATATGTATGCAATGACAGCCACAAGCATCCCAAAACATCCAAACAACAAGAGAATATGAACCTACACGAGACTCTAAACAAGTTTCATATAGGACACGATCAAAACGGAGCAACAGTTTAACAAATAAAAGGTACACAAGAAATAGTCATAATTTGCCAAAAACAGCAACATGGCATTTTCTACACCCCAAAACAACAAGCTACATAAATCTAAAATGCTCAACGGCTCCGGAGTGCTTGACAGGGTGCTTCTGCAAGGCCTCTGACGCTTACTCCGACCCACGCACATCTCCGCAGTGCCGCATGGTCGTCGAGGACGCGTCCGAGGCCCCGAACAGCCCATTTACGCGCCCTCCGGCTCGCATTTCTCCTTGGAGTGTTGTGGCGCCAGAAAGATGTGCTCGGGGGCTCCGCCAACAAATCTCTTGCAAAAGAGATGAGAAAGTGATATGCCCCAGCGTGCCTCTTTTCTTCAGAGTGGCCAAGGGCCCCCAGCGAGAACCTCATCGGCAAGGAGGCCTCTGGAGGCAACATCAGCTTGCCGGGGGTAGGGATATTCCTCCCCGGCAGCACCTACAGAAGCTGCGGCTAGGAATGCCGCGACGCGCGAGTTAAGTACAGAGGCAAACTTCTTGCCACACTCTTGGTAGATTAGTTGTATCCCTTTGAAGCATCGACTTTTGTATGAGAATCCTGCGCGTAGATGGACCTTGCTAGGATCAGTCCACTCCGACTTTGTTTCGAGCCTGTTCAACGACTTCAGCGTCCACAGAGCACCCTCATCTCGTTTTGAACTCGTTCAACGTTTCGGATGGCTACGTAACACCTTATTTTGCCTCGAGCTGCACTCGACGATTTATATGGTTGCACTGAGTGCGGCAAAGAGTCTTGCCAGTGACGACCTCCTCCGCTGAGTTTTCTGATGGATCCGCTCCTCTAAGTACTCGCGACACGATAAGTCAAGCCGGCAGGCATCCGAAAATTGCAAAGGAATAATCATACAAAATGAGAGTCGAATAAAGGATGCATCTGTTCATTCATTTGTCTGTATACATTTGGTACCACTTACAAAGCATTGTTGTCCTAACCTAAAGACTCTGTCTTTTGACGAGGAACGACCTATGCGGAGGAGTGAAGTTCAAAAAGAAAAAAAGCGGGTCAGCCCCCGGCGCAACCCAGGCTGGTTCCTCGTGGACTAGCATTGCGCAGTGGACAGCAACGCCAGAGGACACGGCGACCGGAGGAGATGAAGGGGCCGGAGCCAATGGTCGCGCCTCCTGAAAGACGAGGTGTCGATGCGGGCTCCGGCAAGGTACCCGCGCTAGGAGGTGGAAGGGCGTGAGCAGGCCTCGGCGGCAGGGCGAGCAGTCAGTCAGATCTCGGGGAGTCGTACTCTGACTTGACCCCCCCGAGATCGCGGCCTGGCAAGAGCGCTGCTGCCGCTGATGTCCCTCTCGTCGCTATCGTTCGAGGAGGGACACTCGGCACTGCTCGAGCCCTCTTCATAGTAGCCGAGACACACACCTGTGCGCCCGTCAAACTTGACGGGTAGCATATTTTCTTCCGCTAGCTTAAAGCGGAGGATATGCCCATCCTCGAGGCTGTGGGCGTGGGCAAAGGCTTTCCAGCCCCGCCCGAGCAGCATGGAGCGGCGCTTCGGGTACTCCACGTGCGCCTGCATAGCGCCATGGGAGCAGTCGTGCGCCCGCAACCACACGACAGGGGCCTGACAGCCTCCATCGCAGTAGCGAAAGGGCGGGGGAGATGCAGGTGGCCCCGAGGAACACCGTGCAGTTGCACGACGAACTCCCACGCCATACCGTCCTAGTGCCTGCCAACCTCACGGGAAGGCGGAGACGCTGGAGTAGCGCTCCGTCTCCCTCGGCCACGACCCCGGCATCCTCGGCCCCTCGAGCCTCTCCCGCCACGGTCGACGGGGATGCCACTGGCTGTAGCCCCTAAAGCTGTGGCATGATCCGAGCAGGATCCCCTTGCCACCCTGGCGGCCGACGGAGGCCGGCCCCGTCCCCAAACCATGCTTAGGGGCGGGTGCCACCAGCAAAGCTGAAAGAAACAAGAGAAGAACAGGCGACAGGTGCTGAAGGCTTCGAGAGTGAGATTGGTGGGCAAAACCTCCACGAAATACCCTAATTTATAGGGCCAAGCTTGGAGGTCACCCTCCTCGCTCCACAAGACACCTCCCACCTCGCCCAATCGCCCTCAAGTCACCAGCGGAACATGGAATCGCCCTGATGCGCCAATGCATGCAGGGGCGTGTCCATCCACGCCCGTGGCTTTTGATGCCATGATCGCCACTTGCCCGACTGCCGCTGCGCATGTCCTACACGTGGCAGAGGCGTTTCCAGGGAACAAAGAGGCCATCATGCGCACGCCACGCACCCTCCCACTTCGCGCGTTCAATGCGCGACGTGGGGAAAGAATGCCTGTAACGGCTCGATTCTGATAAGCCCGACGCCTGTGAGTCCGCGCCCCACTTTGGGACTGGCCCAACAACGCCTCGCATGCATGTGTGGCCCAGGCCCGGGGGCTCCTGTTGGTGCACTAAAGACTGGGGTCTACCGTGCCCCATACTAGTGCGCGGACACCGGAAGCCCCTCTGTAGCGGCAAGGCACGTCACTGGAGCTTAGGGCGGAAGCAATACTCAGAAGTCCCCCAAGTACAGATTTCCAGCCCCCGACAAGCACTCGCTTGCTGGGAATCAAGAAGAGACCCCGACAGGAGCTCCCTGCCGAGGAGATAGGCAATGCCACGGCGAGAACCTCCCGTCAAGGAAGAAGGATTGAGCCCCGGTAAGCCATCCTTGATGGGAAGATTGACAAGGCCTCGGCAGGCCATCGCCTCCCTGCCGAGAGGAACAAGAAGAGCCCCGACAAGGTAACCATGTTGGGAAGGAAGAGAAAGCCCGAGGATAGGCGCGAGCCAAGGGCACCTTCGCGACCTGTGAACGCCTCCACCGACGAACACACCACTGCCGATGCATGGACCACGCGTCCACCCGCACGCCAGCGCAACAAGCCGAAGTTGCCACGTGTGGGTACGTGTCCAAACCCCCCTGACGAGGTCAGGGAAGTCTGCCAAAGCATTTAATGCACCACAGTAACACTGTGGTTGTCGGTCGGCGCTGTTCCACTCGTGAACCCACCGTTCACCCGCTGACCCACTGTGGTGACCCCTTCGCCTATAAAAGGAGGCCCGAGGCTCAGTAGAAAGGACTTTTGGCTTTTTGACCAATCGAAAGGCTGTAAAAGGGACAGATCTACAGTATCACAAAACGAATAACTAAACACATGAAGGAGTTGGGTTTTACGCACCGCGCGGCTCGAACCTAGGTAAAAAGACCTTGCCGGGCCCTGACTGTTGGTTCTGCTCTTGCCATGATCCCTCTCCCCGCCAAACCAGCAAAAGGGGACCCTTGAGGCCCCCATAGGTGTCGATCCTTTCACCGACATCTATACATGGTAGACTTCTTTCCAGGACCACAGGTTACCACATCTCTTCTAGCAAAAGTTTAGAATGCTCGCTATGGCACCGACGGCTAGGACATGCTGGCATGAGGAACTTGCATACTCTTGCCAAGAACAATCTCATCACTAGCATCGAGGGAATCAAGTTCAAGAAAGATCATTGTGTGGTGCGTGTGAAGGTGGAAATATGATAAGGACGAAACATCGCTTGAAGATAATCATGATGACCTCTCATCCCTTCGAGCTGCTCCGTATGGACTTATTCGGCCCTACACACTATTCCACTTTCTCTACCAGTGCACACTTATATGGCTTCATGATTGTCGAAGATTACTCTTGATATACCTGGGTACACATTTTACTCTACAAAAGTGAAGTGCATGATATCTTCAGGCGCTTCGTGAAGAGGTGCATGACCAACTACGACGTCAAGAAAACATTAGATGAGTTACTCACTTGTAAGAAACCCAATGTAAGTTATTTCAAAGTGGGATCCACATCGCCCTTCAAAGTTTGCACCGAAAACATATGAGGGTTTCATGCTTGGGTATGGAAAGGATTCGCACACCTACAGGGTATTAAACACTTATCACAACAAAGTGGTTGAAACTATAGACGTGCGGTTTGATGAAACTTATGGGTCGCAAAGAGAGCACCTACCTTCCATGCTAGATGAACTTCCACCTAAAGAAGCTATTAAGATGATGGGCACTGGTGAAATCATGGCCGAGGAACCTAAACTTGAAGAAGTCATCATTCCTCCATCTACCCATGGCGAAGACAATGTTGCACCTGAAGATAATGCTGCTGACGATGAAGACACTGCTCAACAACTGTAACAAAGTCTTTGACCTACCCATCCCTGTGTCGCAAATAAAGTTCAAATTCGGAAGATGCTCGACAACATCAATGCAATAGGTCCTCTCACTCGCTCAAGAGCCGCTCAATTAGCTATGTTTTATGGGCACTTTGCTTTTGTCATTATCTCTGAACCCACAAAGGCAGCTCAAGCCTTCTTGGAACCGGAATGGATTCAGGCTATGCAAGAAGAGCTTCATCAGTTCGATCTCAACAATGTGTGGGACACTTCAAGCGCCTTGATTCGCGCAAGCACAACTTCATAGGCAGCAAGAGGATCTACCGCAATAAACAAGATGGATCTTGCCCAGTTGTTAGGAATGAAGCTCATCTTGTAGATCAAGGCTACACATAGGTGGATGGTATTTATTTCGATGAGAGATTTGCACCTGTTGCTAGACTTGAAGCCATATGTATATTGCTTGATTATGCTAACCATCATGGCATATGCTTATATCAAATGGATGTCAAAAGTGCGTTTCTTAATGGTAAGATTGAGGAAGAAGTATATGTTGCTCAACCACGAAGGTTCAAGATCCAAAGCATCGTGACATGGTCTACAGGCTCAACAAGGCACTATACAGACTCAAGCAAGCACCAAAATCCTAGTATGACATACTCAAGGAGTTCCTCATGATGAAAGGCTTGAAACCTGATTCACTCGATCCCACACTCCCCACCAAATCTTATGATAATGAGACGTTTATTTGTCAAATCTATGTGGATGAAATTATCTTCAGCTGTATTAACAATAAATACATTTATGAGTTTAGCTTCACAAAGAAAGAGCAATATCAGATGTCAATGATGGCAGAACTGAAGTTCTTTCTAGGGCTTTTTATTCTAGAGCAACCAAATGGCATTTTCATATCTCAAGAGAAGTATCTAAAGACTGTCTCAATAAGTTTGGCATGAACGACTGCAAGGGATACAAGATGCCAATGCCAACAAACGTCCACCTCCTCTACACCAACAAAAATGGTAAAGTTTTCAATGAGAAGGTATATTGCTCCATGATTGGCTCCTTTTTGTACCTATGTGCACTTAGGCGAGATATAATGCTTAGCGTTTGCATGTTTGCCTGATTTCAAGTGGCACCAAAGGAATTGCATCACCTTGCAGTGAA
Source organism: Hordeum vulgare subsp. vulgare (assembly GCF_904849725.1). NCBI lineage: Eukaryota > Viridiplantae > Streptophyta > Magnoliopsida > Poales > Poaceae > Hordeum > Hordeum vulgare. The sequence continues at coordinate 199,842,641 of NC_058523.1, read as the reverse complement.
GTGAATACTTTGATATTTACTTCACACCCTGATGCTAGGATTATGGTATCCGAAGGGCTCCATTGATATCATGGGCTACTCCGATTTTGATTATGCTGGAGACAGAGTTGATCACAAGTATACATCAGGCACAAGTTACTTTGTGGGACGATCTCTTGTATGCTGGTCTTTAAAGAAGTAGAATTGCGTCTCACTCTCCACTACTGAAGCTGAATACATCACTGCTAGTGCCTTCCGTACACAACTTCTCTGGATGAAGCAAACCCTGAAGGACTACAACATCAACAAGAAGAAAGTAGCACTCTACTATGACAATGAGAGTTCCATCAAGATCACCCACAACCCAATACATCACTGGAAGACAAAGCACATTCAGACACAATGTCATTTACTTCATGATCATGTGTTGAAGGGAGATATCATCATCGAGCATGTGAAGACAAAATAACAATTGGATGACATCTTCATGAAGCATTTGGATGATAAGAGATTTTGCAAGTTGTGGTGTGAGCTAAATATCTTAGAATCCTCAAATGTCTAAATGGACACACATCCTAACGCTTATGCACTTTGATGACTTTGATGCACAACACACAAAGTAACGTATGTCTTAAACTCTTGAAGATATGCACTCTAAGTTTGAATATATTAATGAAGAACATGACTTCAGAACTCCATGATAATTGTGCCCGTGTCTGGGACAAACATTCTTATACGGTGGGCAACACCACCAACCCCTCTTGAAGATATTACTCTTATCCTCACATTTTTATCTATGTCTTAAGAAACTGATTTTATCGTTGAATTGAGTATTTGTCTTCGAACTTGAACACTTGTCATTTGAATATATCATATGTGACACCTTGGAGTTAACTCGTCTACAACATCTTTCGTGTAGCTATATCTTTGAATTCTATCTAGGCAAATGTCAACGGACCCGCAAACCTCATCTATGCTTATCTCTGCTAAAATTATTCAACTTCATTCATATACATTCTACTTGACACATGTTGAATGTCTTCACGGTATCCTTGGCTGTCGAAGACAAATCCAACCAAATGTTTAAAATTTCAGCCTTATCCTTTTTATCGCCCTTATCGCAACAAATTCCTGTGCTCGTCACTTCAGTTCAGAGGTAGTGGGCTGTCAGACGTGGTGCATGTGTGCCATGCGTCCCACTAAGCCGAAAGGTCAGGGGCATATCCATCCAAAATTGTCAGGCTGTTCCACATTCCACCCACCTTATAAATAAAATATCCTCGTCTCATTTATTACTCTTACCTCTCTCGCCTTTGCTCTCGAGCTCCAAACCCTAGCGCTGCCGCTGGAATTCATCGTCGCCATGGGAGAAAAGCATAGCTGTCGTGACTTCTTTCATGTCGTACTCATGCTGGCCACGATTGTCATTGTCTCACAACCACCATAGCCATCTGCCACTACCAAGCTAGTGTGTGGCAGATCGAACCACTCGACCTCTCCGCCTCGCCGAGCACTTCTTGGTGTTCTTCACCGCGGTAAATAAATTGCTGATTTTTACCGCTCCGTTGATCTTAAAAATTACCAAATATTTTTGGATGTTGTTTTTCAACCTTCTTTTTTATGTCACTCAAACATCAATCTTAATTTACTAAATGCCTTCACTTATGCCAAAAATTTGGTTTGATTTCTCATTTGTGCAACTTTTCGGACTTGCACAAATCTGAAACCACCTTATCTTGTCCAAAAAGTGAATGTCTTCGGTGAATGAGGTCATTATCTTTAGACCATGTTTTTAGCTTTGAAATCTTCTAAGAATGCATATGAGCTCTTCTATTCCCCTCGGATCTCTAATTCTTTCACACATACATGACCTCTTCTGAGACTTCATTTGCAGACTACTTGCACGTACACGTGGACCCACATGGATCTAGTTCTCACTTACACACGCTCGTGAAGCCTTTGACAAAGATGAAGACAATGGCCAGAGATAAAGCACCTAATAAAGGTGGGAGAGAGAGATGTCAAAATAATGAAAAAAAAATCTTCCGCACGCGCTCGATGAGAGATACAAGTTTGACCATTAAGAGACCTACACTTAGCGCAAGAACCAGATTCAATGGATCCACAGATATTGGGCAGATGAATGGTTCTACTACCGCTTTGTCATCCCTAAATGTCCTGAGAAGAACACAATAAAGGCTCCCTCGACTAACATTCTATACAAGAATCTGCACCCGAAGACAAAGGACGAAGCCATCAAGATTGGTTTCTTCCCATGTACGGTCAGGAAACTCATACGTCTCCAATGTATCTACTTTTCCAAACACTTCTTCTCTTGTTTGGGACTCTAATTTGCATGATTTGAATGAAACTTACCTGGATTGACATTGTTTTCAGCAGAACTACTTTGATTTTATTTTTGTGCATAAATAAAAGTTCTTGGAATTTGACGGAACTTTTATGATTTTTTGGAATTATAATGAATTATGCAACGAAGACCTGTTAGAGGAGGTGTGCTAGGGGGCACCAGCCAGCAGTTGGGCCGCACCCTGATGGCTTGTGGGGCCTCCGTGGCTCCTCCGACCCTATTTCCAGTCCTATAAATTCCTATTCGTGAAGGAATAAATAGGAGAAATGATTTCATCGCGTTTCACGAGACGGAGCCGCCGCCACCTCCTGTTCTTCCTCCAGAGGGCTGATCTGGAGTCCGTTTTGGGTTCCGGAGAGGGGGATTCGTCGTCGTCGTCATCACCAACCCTTCTCCATCAACACCAACATGATGCTCACCACCGTGAGTGAGTAATTCCTCTGTAGGCTTGCTAGATGGTGGTGATATTAGATAAGATTGATCATCTAATCGAGTTAAGTTTGATAGGGCTTGATCCCTAGTGTCCACTATGTTCGGAGACTGATGTTGCTATGACTTTGCTATGCTTAATGCTTGTCACTAGGAACCGAGTGCCATAATTTTAGATCTGAACCAATTATGTTTTTCCTTGAATATAAGAGTGTTCTAGATCCTATATTGCAAGTCATAGTCACCTATTACGTGTCATGATCCGCATCCCCCAAGGTGACAGAAATTGGGACTCTTTCCGGTGATTGCCAGTTCGAGGAGTTCATGTATTCACCATGTGTTAATGATTTGTTCTGGTTCTCTATTAAAAGGAGGCCTCAATATACCTTACTTTCCAATAGGACCCTGCTACCACGAGAGGGTAGGCCAAAAGATGTCATGCGAGTTCTTATCGCAAGAACGTATGACTATATACGGAATACACGCCTGCATTATATTGATGAATTGGAGCTAGTTCTGTGTCGTCCTAGTGTGGAACTGTTACATGGTCAATGTCATCTAAATCATTATCCATCACGGATCCACGTGCCTATGATTTTCATATACTGAATCTTGCTAAGTTACTACTGCTGCTACTGTCGCACTTGCTACTAAATTGGTACTTTGACCTTTTCTACTAAAACTGCTATTGCCACTACTACTATTTGCCGTGCTACTAAATCCTTGTTGTAGAGAGATATCCCAGGTGCGATTGAATTGACAACTCAAGTATCAAGGCCAATAAATACTCTTTGGCTCCCCTTGTGTCGAACCCATAAATTAGGGTAAAATACTACCCGTGAAGACTGTCGCGATCCCCTATACTTGTGGGTTATCAAGACCTTTTTCTGGCACCGTTGCCTGAGAGCATAGCGATATTTATTGTGTTAACTTGAGCATATCCAATTGACACTATGAAAAATCTTAAAGATACTCGAACTAAGATCGCCCCCTCTCGCACGAGAGGAGGTAAGGAACTGCCATACAGCTGTGCTTTTGATTCACCTACTGTTTTGAATCAGCTTGTTACACCAGCACCTATTGATCGTCCTGATATGTCACATGAACTTAATGATGCTACCTCTGAAATTAATGATGCTACATTTGATGAAATTGAAACTATGCCACTAAGTGAATTACTTGATGCTCATATTGCTAAAGCTATAGAAGTTGAAAATGTTGAAACTAATGAAGATTTTGAATCACCTACTACACCTAGATCTCCTACCGATTATGAATTGCCTTATGTACCTGAAGGTTATGTAGTGGATAAGCTAATATGAGGGAACTTATTTCTTGTGAGAATAGAGATGACTTGAGGAGACTAGTGTCCAAAATGAAATAAAAAACTATGATGGAGAAAATGTAACGTGATCCAAAATTTGCTACTTCTCCTATATTTGTTATTGATAAGGATTATGAATTCTCTGTAGACCCTGAGTTAATCCCTATAGTGGAATCTGATCCCTTCAATGCTTACGAAAATGAAACTGCTATTGGACACCTCATCAAACTGAATGATATTGCTGCTTTGTTTACTAATGATAAAAAGATACGCAACTACTATATCCTTAAGCTTTTTTCCTTTCTCACTCAAATTCGAGGCTAAAGATTGGTTTCTTTCTCTTGCTCCTGGTTGTGTGCGTAGCCCCGAGGATATGCTTCATTATTTCTTTGAAAAATATTTTGCTGCTCATAAGAAACAAGCCGCTTTACGGGAAATATTTAACTTTGGGCAAACTAAAGAAGAGAATCTTCCTCAAGCTTGGGGGAGGCTTCTCTAGTTACTTAGAGCTTTGCCTCATCATCATCTTAATAAAAACGAAATACTTGATATCTTTTATAATGGACTAACCGATGCTTATAGGCAGTTCCTAGATATTTGTGTTGGTTGTGTTTTTGGGGAAAGAACTATTGGGTAAACTGAAGAATTACTGAATAACATATTGCAAAATGCTGATAATTGGACACTTCCCGAACCATCGCTGGAACCCATTCCAAAGAAGAGAGGTATTCTATTCCTCAACCCTGAAGATATGCAAGAAGCTAAGAAATCCATGAAGGAGAAATGTATTAAAACTGAAGATGTTATGAAATTACCACCTATTGAATAAATAAATGGACTTGACACCCCGACACAGGTAGTAAAGGTAAACTCTCCCCATACCTTTAATAAAAGTGATATAACTTATACTAAGACTCCTACTCAATGCATGGATGAATTTGATAATTACGTTGTTAAGAAAGAGCATTTCAATAATTATGTCAAAGATTATTTAAGACGTAATGCTATGATGATAAATCGGTTGAGTGACTTGATGTTTAGAACTGCTAATGATGTTAAAGGACTAGGTAAACATACTTCTATAGTTCACACACAACTAGACCAGGTTGCTAAGTCATAAAGTGATTTACTTGCTGAAATAAGTAATAATATGAATGAGCATGTTGTTAGAGTAATGACTAGGGGAGGTCGAATGAATCATAAACTTCTCTTTCCTGAAGGTCATCCTAAGATAATTGAAGAAGACTCTCAAAGAATTAATAACGATGCACCTAGTCCACCTAATAAGAAAAAGAAGAAGAAAAAGGATAGGACTTTGCATGCTTCCGATGAACCTCTCATTGAAAAACCTGGTGGAAAACAAAATGATGTTTCTATTTCTGACGCTAAGACATGGTCTAGTAGTGACCATGAACCTAGTGATAATGAAAATGATGATAATAATAAGGCGGATACTCACGTAGATGCTCAACCAGACAATAAAGAGCAAGATAACGATATGGAAATAGAACCTGTTGAAGATCTTAATAACCCACATCCTAAGTAGAAGTGTTATGAAAAGAAAGACTTTGTTAATAGGAAACATGGCAAGGAAGGAGAACCATGGGTTCAGATACCCATGCCATTCCCTCGTAAGCCTTCCGAGAGTAAGGACGAGGAGGATTTTGAACACTTTGCTGATATGATTAGGCCTGTCACTTTGTGCACTCGCTTGATTGATATTTTTAAAATTCCTCCGTATGCTAAGTATATGAAGGATATTATTACCAACAAAAGAAAAATACCTGAAACTGAAATTGCTACTATGCTTGCCAATTATTCTTTTGATGGAGGAGTGCCTAAGAAATTGGGAGATCCCGGTATATCCACAATATGTTGCTCCATTAAACAAAACTATGTTAAAACAAATTTATGTGATTTAGGAGCTGGTGTTAGTGTTATGACTTTCACCCTATATAAAAGACTTGATTGAATAAGCTTAGACCTACTAAGATATCTTTGCAAATGGCTTATAAATCCACTACTTTACCTGTTGGAATTTGTGAGGACGTTCATGTTGTGGTTGCAAATGCTACTATCCTAACACACGTTGTTATTCTTCATATGCCCGAGGATGACAACATGTCAATTATCCTCGGTATACATTTTTTAAACACTACTGGGGCTGTTATTGGTGGCAACAAAAGCAAAGTCACATTTCATGTCAATGGCAAACAACATACCGTGCATTTCCCGAGGAAGCAAATTCTTGTTAATAATGGTAATGTCATTGAGCCTACTGCTATGACTATCATTGGAAGCTTTGCATTACCTCTTCCTATTGTCAAGCAAAATTATTATAGTCTTATTGTTGGGGAGATGCAAATCCCCATTGAGGTAACTTAGTGTGATACGTGAATTCTTTGTTTCATGTCAATTGGAAACGATTATTAATAAGACTTGACCAACCTTGTTAACAACTCCTTTTTGAAAGACACGAGGATGATGAATTTAGTAAGCACGTTTCTCTCTATCATTAGTTTACTTTCTGTATTTCTTAGTAGAATAATATCAAATACCATGACTATCCTATTTTCTCATTTTACCGCGCATTAGAAGATAGCCCGAAAAACAGTCTCAGAATGCCACAAAATTTTAACATTAATTTTTCTGGAATATTTAAGAATTTTTGGCATAAACATTATAGCTAGGAGGTGCACGTGTGAGCCGCAAGCCAATAGGGCGCGACCTAGGCCCTGGCCGCGCCCTGATGGCTAGTGGGGCCCACAGGGTCCCCTGCCTTATCTCTCTAGCCCACTTCATCTCTTACCTCCAACAAAAATTCCCTAGCTCTCTCTTTCCCATTTGATTAACTAAATTACTAATAGAAAAAACAAAAAGATTCCCTTTGCATGTTCAAAGCTTTCCCGTGTAAATAGTTTTTCTCGTTTTTGTTTTTCCTTTGTTTTTTTTATTCCCTTATGGAAAAATAAAAAAATCCAAAAATATTTCAATGTGTTTGTCTGAACTTCTTTTCTTTTCCTTGAGTCGTTAAAGGAAGAAGACCAATGAAAATGTTGAGTGGCTCTCTTATGCATAAATGTGAATCTAACAAAAAGAGCCATAATTACCTTGTCTTCTCCTTTGTTTAATTTTTCTCGCAGAATCCAGCTTTGACTACGATGCACTCACACTATTATTATTATCATATCATTCGATCGTGCAAGTGAAAGGCAATAACGACGATATTTGATGAAGTGATCATGGCAAAGGAAACTGGTATGGACTCTTCTTGTTTCCCGTTTTTGTAAATATGTTTAGCTCTTTTGATCTTGATTAAGTATATTATGAGTGAACATGTTTACAATGACAATTAGAGAATATAGTTTCTCATGCCATGCTTAAATAGCTAGGAGTGGACAATGATTCATCTTATGAGTCAACATGCATTGTTATGATGTGGTATGGTAATATGGTATTTCCCTCTAAGTAATTCGAGTAGCTCGACTTGGCCCATGTGCAAACATGTACTTGATTCAAAACCAATACAAACTTCATGATGTTTAAATTCAGAGTCTTCATATCTTACCCATGCTAATGTTCAATGTTACTTATTCACAATGCCTTATTATGACAGTTTTCGCTCTCTAGCTGGTCGCTTCTCAATCTATTGCTAGCACTAGTAGGAAAAACCTTATAGGTAGGAGCCTATTAGTAGCGTTGGAAAATAGCATGCGCTGCTGCTACTTAGCAGTAGCATTGGAAATACAAAGCGCTACTACTAACGTCCTTAGCAGTAGCGCTGGCTCTATTTTCAGCGCTACTGATAAACACAGCCCAACAAGGCCACCCGCAGTAGCTATAGTAGCAGCGATGTGTGTTACAAGCGCTACTGCTAAGGTCCATAGCAGTAGCGCTGCATTGCATCCAGCGCTGCTGCTAAAAGGGGCCCAACGAGGCCACCGACATCAGCTGTAGGTGCAGCGCTGGCATGGTAAAAGCGCTACTGCTAAGTGCAATAGCAGTAGCGCTCCTCTGGAACCAGCGCTACTGCTACACGTGGCTGTGGGCAGCTTCTCACCCATAGACACCCCTCTCCCCCTTCCTTTCCCTTTGCCCTATCCCCTCCTTTCTCCTTTCCTCTCTCTAAGTTAATTCTCCACCATTATTGCCCTTATTCTCTCTTCCTTCTACCTATCACCCACACACCCACTCTCCCCCTTCCTCCCCCATTTGCCCTATCTCCTCCTTTCTCCTTTCCTCCACCATTTTTGGCCTCCTTTCACCCACACACACCCCCTCTCCCACTTCCTCCCCCTTTGCCGTATCCCCTCCTTTCTCCTTTCCTCTCTCTAAGTTACTTCTCCACCATTGTTACTTCTCCACTATTTAGTCGTGTAGAATCTCTCTCGGGATATATATAGGAGAGTAAAAAGTTGTGCATTTCAATAATGGGACTACGTGTGTTTGCGATATGAAGGGATTTGTGTGAGTGACATGACTCGTGAGTTTCTTATTTTTTGCTGAAATGTTGATTTGTTTCCGTTTCGTTGAATTTTGAGCAAACTCGACATGTCCTATTTTTAGGCAAGGTCATGCCAAATTTTTATATGCATGCATTTTGTTTATGACCCTTTTGCTTGTTATACCTTGCAGTCATGAAGGTGAGTGGTAGGAAGGTTGAGTGATACTTGCAATCGGCAGTGATGGACATGTTTGCAAATAAACGGACTGGGATTAGATGTGTGTGTACAAAATGCAAGGCATGAGTAATTTTCGACCCTGTTGATGGTGGCAGTTTGAAGGTGCACTTGCTGATCAATGGTTTCATGGATGGCTATACTTTTTGGATAAGTGAAGATGATGATGAGGACGTCCACATGGCAGGGAATAACGACATGGGTCTAGACGAAGAAATGACCGATCGACACAAAGTCAATGGCGCCGGACACCACGGTGGTGAAGAGTGCGAACACAACGGTGGGGAAGAGTCCGGACACGGTGGCGGGGAAGAGTCCGGACATGTCGTCGGAGAAGATTGTGGACACGGCAAAGAAGCAGAGTCCGGAAATGGTTGAGAAGAGTCAATTGACACGCCACAGACTTCAACACTACTAATTTCAGTCTTGCAGGACCCTCATGTTCGAGAGCTCCTGCGCAAGAGTACGAATAGCGACAGAGTTGCTTCTAGAGAGAAGGCCAAGCTGGCTCAACTTGAAGTAGACTCGAAGACTCCATTATATGACGGTTGCGATCCCTAGGTTACCCGCTTGAGTTTCACGCTCAAACTTCTAAAGACGAAGGCTAAAAAAAATGGACAAACAAAAGCCTCGATGTACACTTTTAGTATCTACATAATAAAGTTCTTACCGCGGGGAACCTGTGTCCTACTAGTGTTGATGAGGCCAAGAAAATCATTTTTCCTTTGGATCTGCCACATATTAGATACCACATGCTCCAATGATTGCATCATTTATCAGGGTGAGCACGCGGAAAAAACCATGTGTCTAGTGTGCAACGCTTCTCGATACAAGAAGGTAGGAAACTAAGCTCCTGAGAAAGTTGTATGGTACTTTTCGATCACTCCCCGTCTGTAGTGGTATTTTGTAGATCCTAATGAAGCAAAGCTCATGCGCTGGCACGCAGAGAGGAAGAAGCCCGATGATGGAGATGATCCGAAGCTGAGACACCTCGCAGATGCTAGCCAGTGGAGAGCACTCAACGCTGAATATAATTTTTTTGGAGAAGATGCAAGGAACATCGTGCTTGTTGCGTGTACCGATGGCATGAATCCGTTTTAAACCAGAGTACCAACCACATGACATGGCCCATCTTTGTATGAATGTAGAACCTCCCCCCATGGAAGTGGATGAAGACAAAGTACATACACATGAGCATGCTGATTCAAGGTATGAAACAACCAGGAAATAATGTTAACCTCTATATGGGGCTTCTGAAAGAGGAGCTAGACATGTTATGAAAATTGCCGGTCATGACATGGGACGCCAACACAAGAGATTATTTCTATATGAGAGTTGTGCTGATACCGACGGTGCACGACTATGTCAATTACAGGTACACCTTAGGCCAGGTGTGCCATGGATACTGCGGATGCACGAGGTGCATGGATGATACAACGTATCGGCAGCTTACGTCTACGAAAGATGGCACATGTGGGAAAATCATGTACATGGGGCATCATAGATGGCTCGAAAAGGATGACCCGTGGAGAAAACGTGGAGATCGCATCAATGATTTGGCTAAGCATCGAGGACCTCCACATAAGAGGAGCGGAGCCGAAATCAATGAGGTGTTGAATAACTCGCGACAATGCCCTACACTGGGAAAGATGGAAAAGGCGCCGGAGCTGCTGCTGAAGTTATGGAAAACGAGGTCTGTTTTCTTGGACTTGGTGTACTGGCCCAATCACGACACGCCTCATTGCCTTGATCAAATGCATATAACGAAGAATGTCCTCGAGAGCTTGCTTGGCACACTGATGAACATTCTTGAGAATACCAAGGATGGGCCGAAGGTAAGGAAAGATTTGGAGGATTTGGAGATCGGGGGAATCTCTACATGCCTCGTAAAAAGTCGACGGAGGAGACGGAGACGGAGACGGTGGTAGGGCCAAGGGGAAGAAAAGTCAAGAAGGAGGATCATTGTTTGCCCCCTTCTTGCTTCACCTTAAGTCCGAAGGAGATCGATCAATTCATCAAGTGCCGTACGGGAATCAAAGTCAGTTCCGGTTACTGTGGGAAGATAAGCAGATTTCTAGACACCAAGAAGAAAAGGTTCAGTGGGATGAAGTCTCATGACTGTCACGTGATGATGACGCAGATACTCCCGGTTGCCATTAGAGGGATAATGGACAAGCACATCCGTGAGACGCTTACTGGTCTCTACAACTTTTTTGATGTTATCTCTTGAAAGTCCATCAGTGTGAAGCAGCTCCGAAGGCTACAGGAAGAGATCATTGTCATACTATGTGAGCTTGAGATGTACTGCCCGCCCACATTCTTTGACGTCATGGTGCATCTTTGTGTCCACATCGTGGATGACATCATCAACCTCGAGCCGACATTCCTTCAGTGCATGATGCCGTGGAGAGGATGAATGGGGTCATCAAAGGATTCATTCGTAACATGTCCCATCCCGAGGGGAGCATCGTCCACGGGTGTCTGACCCAAGAGTGCATCTCCTTTTGCGAGAATTATATGGGCAAATAAGACCCTGTTGTTTGTTTGCCCGTCAACAAGCACAATGGGAGGCTCGGAGGAGAATGTCACAACAACGGCCGGAGGGAATTGCATGTGGACTACTCGGATGGACGGGATGACTTAGACGGGGCAAACTTAGTAGTGCTACAACACCTAGATGTGGTAGATGATTATGTGACACCGCACAAAGAAATCATCGCAAAGAAGTACCATGATCAGGGGATGCGCAAGACGGATGACGAAGTTACTATGGAGCACAACGCCACTTTCTTACGTTGGTTCAAAGAGCAGGTTCGTGCTAATCCCCCTGAAGAGGGCAGTGCAGACGGGTTTCTCATACACGTCTTAGCACAGGGCCCCGTGCCCAAACTCGTGTCCTATGACACATACGATATCAAGGGTACACGTTCTACACGGAGGACAAAGACATGGACAGTGATTACTAGAACTTAGGGGTGACGATTGAATGCGTGACTGACTCCAACGACACAACTAAAAGATTCTACGAAAGGGTCAAAGAGATTTGGGAGCTTAACTATGCTGGAAAGCACGATGCAGCGATGTTCCGAGTGAGGTGGGCTAAGGCCGTCGTAAGAGAAAACAAGTAATTCACTACCATGTCTATACCCGACGCAAAGATCGCTACCGTGAATGTTAACGTCATCGCCAAAACTGAGCCATGGATACACGCTAAGCACGTGACACAATGCTTCCTCATAACAGACCCGACCAATTCCAGCCGTGTTGTCATGAGGAGAGGCAAAAGGAACATCATCGGAATGTCTAGAGTCGCCAACGAGGAAGACTACGACCAATATGGCAACCCAATGAGGGAAGATGATGATGACGATGAAGCATACGTGAAAATAAGAATCAAGACTACATTACATAAGAAAGATCATACTCCATGGTGCCGGAAAAGAAGAATCAACACAATGAACAAAAAAGGAAAGAAGCTCAATGTGAAACGTCTTCGACGTAGCTGAGAAACAATCATTAATATATATGTATGTATTTTGTGTACGCACTTAAGTAATCGTTATCGGCCAAAGGATGTATATACCGTATCCCTTTCAATTACCACCACATGGTTCGGATGATATCGACGTAGTGTGGGGATGTTCTCATCCACTACTACGTGCGAGGCCGTCAGGATAAAAAAAAACAAAAACAAAAGGGACAATGTAATAAAAAAAGAAAACTAAACAGAAAAGGAAAGGAAAATAATAAATATAAATGAAAAATAATAAAAAGAAAATAACAAAAAGAAATGCAAAATAATAAAAACAAACGAAAAAGTATATTAGTAGCGCTGGATTAGAACCACCGCCCACTGTTAAGTAAGCAGTAGCGCTAGATTAGAACCAGCGCTACTGCTAAGTTAGCAGTAGCGCTGGCTTTGAACCAGCGCTACTGCTATGTTGAGTTAACCGCGCACGTGGGCTCAAAATTTCCTAAGTCCCCCACTCCCCCACCCCTATCCCCCTCTCCTATTTCGCCGCCGCCGCTCGTCCCTGCGCGCCCTCGAGCTCATGCCGCCCGCCGGAGACCTCCTCCGTCGCCCTCACCATAATCGTCAGGTGCATGCAGTAGTAGAAAAGAGGGCTTTGGTCCACTTGATGAAATCCCATTAGTCCCGGTTCACTCACGAGCCGGGACCCATGTGGTCCCGGTTCGTGAGGCCAGGGCGCCGGCCACGCCTCTGGTCCATTTGTCCCGGTTAGTTTGTCACCTTCGGTCCCAGTTCCAGACACGAACCGGGACCAATGTGCCTCACTCCTGGCCCACAACTAGTAATCCCGGTTTGTGGCCGGAACGGGGACCTCAGGTTGTCCTTTGGTCTCGGTTCTAGCCACATACCGGGACCAACAATTGGCCTATATATACCTCCGCGAGCAGAGCAGTGCACTGCTCTGTTTTTTCGACCAGCCGTGGGAGAGCTTTGTGGTGCTCTAGCTAACCTCCTATGCACATGAGGTGTTCGATGAAATGCCCGAGCCACACTTAAGCTTTCTCCTTTAGAAGCTCCTTGTCCAAGCTCCATTTTCATCAAGATTTGTGTAGTTTTTAATACACTTTATTATATAACGCACGCAGATGAACCGTCGATGGATGTACGGTGATTGACGCACGTCCGAGTATATTAATGGCCTGCATAATTTTCTCGAAGCGGCTAAGGAAAACAAGCATACTGGTTTTATGCATTTTCCACGTACTGTCTGTGGGAATACGAAGGAATTGTATGACTATAAAACCCTTCACTTCCACCTGCTTCAGAAGGGTTTTATGCCACACTATAATGTTTGGACCAAGCACGGACAAAGAGGGGTTATGATGGAAGACAATGTAGAAGAAGAGGATGATGACAACTACCCGCCCCCTGAATACGATGATGCTGCAATGGGGGAAGCCGAAGATCAAGAGGAACCAGACAATGTGCCCGATGATGACCTTCGTCGGGTCATTGTTGATGCACATAGAGAATGCGAAAGTGAAAGGGAGAAGTTGAAGTTCGATTGCATGTTAGAGGATCACAAAAAATGTTTGTATCCAAATTGCGAAGATGACAACACAAACCTCGGTACCACACTGGAATTGCTGCAATGGAAGGGAGACAATGGTGTATCTGACAAGGCATTTAGTTCGCTACTGAAATTAATGAAGAAGAAGCTTCCAAAGGATAACAAGTTGCCCAGCAGTACGTACGAAGCGAAGAAGGTTCTATGCCCTCTAGGATTGGAGGTGCAGAAGATACATGTATGCCCTAATGACTGGATCCTCTACCGCGGTGCGTACGAGGATTTGAACGCATGCCCGGTATGCGGCACATTGCGGTATAAGATCAGAAGAGATGACCCTGGTGATGTTGAGGGCCAGCGCACCGGTAAGATGGTTCCTGCCAAGGTGATGCGGTATGATCCTATAATACCACGGTTGAAACGTGTGTTCAGAAACAAAAAGCATGCTGAGTTGATGCAATGGCACAAAAAAGACCGTAAGAAAGACGGGAAGTTGAAAGCACCCGCTGACTGGTCGCAATGGAGAAAGATCGAGAGAAAGTGGAGCAACTCTACACGTGACCCAAGGAACGTATGGTTTGGTTTAAGTGTAGATGGCGTTAATCCTTTTGGGGATCAGAGCAGCAAGCATAGCACATGGCCTACGACTCTATGTATGTATAACCTTCCTCCTTGGTTGTGCATGAAGCAGAAGTTCATTACGATGCCAATGCTCATCCAAGGCTCTAGGCAACCCGGAATGACATTGACGTGTACCTAAGGCCATTAGTTGATGAACTTTTACAACTATGGATTGGAAATGGTGTACGTGTGTGGGATGAGAACGAACAGGAGGAATTTGACCTACACGCATTGCTGTTTGTAACCATCAACGATTGGCTTGCTCTCGGTAACCTTTCAGGACAGACAAACAAGGGATACAACACATGCACACACTGTTTAGATGACACCGACAATATATATTTGGAAAAATGCAGGAATAATGTGTACATGGGGCATCGTCGATTTCTTCCGACCAACCATCAATGTAGAAAGAAAGGAAAGCATTTCAAAGGCGAGGAAGATCACCGAAAGAAGCCCGCCCTCCGTACTGGTGATCACATACTTGATATGGTCAATGATTTACAAGTAATCTTTGGAAAGGGTCCTAGCGGACTATCTGTTCCGAATGACGATGCAGGACACGCACCCATGTGGAAGAAGAAATCTATATTTTGGGACCTACCCTATTGGAAAGACCTATATGTCCGCACTGCAATCGACGTGATGCACGTGACGAAGAATCTTTGCGTGAACCTGCTAGGCTTATTGGGAGTGTATGGGAAGACAAAAGATACACCAGAGGCATGGGTGGAACATCACCGCGTGCATGAAAAAGACGGCATGCATCTAGATCAGTATGAAGGTCCTGCCAGCTACGCTTTTACCAAAGAAGAGAAGGAAATCTTCTTTGAATGCCTGCTCAGTCTGAAGGTCCTGTCTAGCTTCTCGTCGAATATAAAGGGAATAATAAATATGGTAGAGAAAAAGTTTGAGAACCTAAAGTCTCATGACTGCCACGTGATTATGACACAACTGCTTCCGGTTGCATTGAATGGTGCATTTTGGACACACAAAAAGTATGGAGTTCAAATAAGTTCAAAAAAATGAAATCCCTTTGTAACAGATGAGTTTTCGTATGAAACCGTGATACTTCGAAAGAGATTGTCTGTCTTGTACACGAAGTGCATCCAGTTTTTGTCGCAACCCTCTCAACTTTTTAGCACATGTTATGTGGGTGAAATGCTGATACCATGCCAACTTTCAACCTTTTTAGAGTTCATTTGTAGTGCTTTTCAATTTAAGGGCCATTTAGCTAAAAAATCACTAAATGCATGAAAAATACCAAATGAAGTCAAAACTAGTTAAAAACTTATGACGCGTCTTTGAATGGTGCATTTTGAACACACAAAAAGTCTGGAGTTCAAATAAGTTCAAAAAAATGAAATCCCTTTGTAACAGATGAGTTTTCGTATGAAACCCTGATACATCGAAAGGGATTGTCCGTTTTGTACACGAAGCGCATCCAGTTTTTGCCGCAACGCTCTCAACTTTTTAGCACATTACATGTGAGTGAAATGATGATACCATGCCAACTTTCAACATTTTCGGAGTTCATTTGTAGTGCTTTTCAATTTAAGGGTGATTTAGCTAAAAAATCAGTAAATGCATGAAAAATACCAAATGAAGTCGGAAATAGTTGAAAATTGATGATGTGTCTTTGAATGGTGCATTTTGAACACACAAAAAGTCTGGAGTTCAAATAAGTTCAAAAAATGAAATCCCTTTGTAACAGATGAGTTTTCGTATGAAACCGTTATACTTCGAAAGAGAATGTCCGTTTTGTAGAAGAAGTGCATCCAGTTTTTGCCGCAACCCTCTCAACTTTTTAGCACATGCTATGTGCGTGAAATGATTATACCATGCCAACTTTAGACATTTTCAGAGTTCATTTGTAGTGCTTTTCAATTTAAGGGTCATTTAGCTCAAAGCAAAAATCAGTAAATGTATGAAAAATATCCAATGGTCTGACGGACCTTTTGTCCCGGTTCTAGCCACCAACCGGTATGAAAGTACTCTTCTTCATGCCCTTTTGGGCGAGCGGAAGTGTGGCTTTGGTCCCGGTTGGTGCCACAAACCGAAACCAATGGTTCCACATATAGTACGGGAGTTGTCGAAATTGTCCTTTAGTCCCGGTTGATGTAACCACCCAAGACTAAAGGTGTGCTTCGGTCCCGGTTTGGGCCACCAACCGGAACGAAGGTGTTCGTATATTGCGGGAGTTGTTAAAATTTCCACCAACTTCCATCCCCCCCGTTCTCTCTTCGTTGCCGTCGCACCCGAGCCCTTCGCTGCCAGCCCGCGCCTCCTCCACGAGCCCGGCGACGCCATCGCCGTCGCTCATGAGCCTGTTGTCGCCCCAAGCCCATCGTTGTAGCCGTCGCTCCCGAGCCCGTCGACGTCGCCATCGCCGTCGCCGTTGCCCCCGAGCCCATCATCGTCGTCGTCCTTGAGCCCATCGTCGTTGCCGTCTTCCCCGAGCCCATCGCCTCCCTGTTCCCCTCGAGCCCATCGCAGTCGTCGTCGTCGCCCGTCGCCCCCGGGCCCATCGTCATCGTCATCGTCGCCCGTCGTCGTCATCGTCGCCCATCGCCCATCATCGTTCCGAAGCCGGCCGTCGTCGCCCGTCGACGTACCGGTAGCACGTCCATCGATCTCTCCATCTCCCTATTTGTGAATCCATGTGTCTGAGAAGATGTAGTTTAATTGCGAATCCATGTGTGTGTATTACAGTCATATTGGATTCAACTTCAATAGAAAATAAAGTTATAAAAATTATAAAAATATTTAGATTAGATTCAGTTTCAATAGAAAATAAAGTTATAAAAATTATAAAAATATTTAAATTAGATTAAGTTACAAATTAAGTTTTTATGTTAATATTTGGGATTATGTATAAAGGGCTTCCCCCACTTTGAAATATTTGCAGAAACAATGGATATTCTAAGAGACATGGAAAAAGAAGAATTTTTGGGGGATATAATCCACGACGACGGTAGTAATGTCGATTTTTTGCTCAGCAAACTCGGTGACTACCGAATCCCGGAGGAAGATCATGATGGCTTCGGTGATCGAACAATGGAGGAGGAAGGACATTATCATGATGGCTTCGGTGACTACAGAATCCTGGAGGAAGAACACCATGATGACGGCTCCGGTGACCGAACGGAGGAGGGAGCTATTGAATGTCCAGATCGAGCCAAATTTTGGTAACGAGACGAGGCCCGACGAGAAGGTTGGGCAAGGATCAAAAGTTCAGGATAACAGAACTGTCGGACAATGGCCAACCGATTGAACCCAAGCGGACCAGGGACACATTTTCTTCTCACTGTGGACCTATTGTCAGGGACAACATCCCGATCAGCATCAAGCAATGGAATAAGCCTAAGGGCGACAACGTCCCTGAAGGTGATTATGTCGCCAAGAGGCTGAAAGATGATCTTTGGACCGTGTTGAAGGAAAATTTCACCCTACTGCCAGAGGAGGATCCGAATAAGCCAGTTATAGAGCCACTAGTCAAGGCATGTGCTCTTAAGAAGATGGCAGAACTATTCACGAGGTGGAAGAAAGAGTTGAAATCAAAGTATGTCGACCAAGGGAAGACTCCAGAATTCGGCAACCGATTTGAGAAGATTAGAGATCACTGGTCCGCATATGTGGCCTACAAGTCATCGGACAACAGTTAGGAAATGTCAGAGAGAAACAAGAACAATGCTGCAAAGAATCAGTCTCACCATCACACGGGGTCAAGTGGCTACCTCAAAGGCCGTTTGTTGTGGGACAAAGCTGAGAAAGACATGATTGCTAAAGGGGTCCAACCACAGACGTGGAACTGGCCCGACCTTTCTAGAAATTGGTTCTTCGGAGTTGGGGGAACTTGGACCCTGAAACAGGGGATTGTCATTGGACGGACGAGCAACTTGCAACACCCATCAACAAGCTTCAGCAGTGTATCACCGTAGCATAGGAAGGGGCGTTCTTTCCTGAAAAAGAGAAGGACGAGTTGACTGAGGGCCTAGGAAATGCTGAGCACCCTGGACGAACACGAGGCACACGAGGCTCAATTTCGTGGAAGGTTGGGTTTCCCGGCGCAGCCGGTTACAAAAGCCGAGCGAGAAAGAGGAAAGCGGAGCTGAGCGACGTGCAGAAGATCAATGCAAGACTACAAATCCTAAAGGAACTTCACACCGCGCGAGCTGTCGACCAACCATCTCAGCGGCACGAAACTACCCTAGAATTTACCCCGCCATCTCAGCGGAGAAGCAACGTGGCTTCCACGGAGCTCGTTCAGCCTGACTTCACGGCTCCTAGCTATCCCATGGATACTATCACGGAGTCTCAACCTTGCGAGCTTTTGACAAAATGCCGGAACCTCACTTTCAAGGCTGCTATCGGCGTTGTTGCACCTCCTCAATCCAACGGAACTTTTCACTGCCGTCCGATTCCACATGGTTATGCTCGTGTGATGGTGGATGAATTAAATAAGGATTTTGAGCAGCTCAAGCTTGACCACCCTACAGCTGACGATGAGAATAATAAGCTGGTTCATGCTTTGAGGAGTTCATGTCTATGGCCGAAGGATTACATCAATCTTCCAAACTGGACGCCTCCTCCTCCTCCTCTGGCGAGTGATCACGGCACTCCTCATCCTCCTCCGGTGACTGATCAGGGCACTCCTCATCCTGCTCCGGCGAATGACCAGGGCACTCCGGCTCCTCCGACGCGTGAGGGCACTCCACCTTCTTCTTTGGCCCCTCCTCTGGCGCGTGAGGGCACTCCGCCTCCTTCTTCGACTCCTCGTCCGGCGCATCGGAGCAGTCCGCCTCCTTCTTCGGCTCCTCCTCTGGCGCTTCGGAGCACTCCGTCTCCTTCTTCGGCTCCTCCTCCAGTGCGTTGGAGCAGTCTGCCTCCTTCTTCGGCTCCTCCTCCGGCGCGTCGGAGCACTCCGCCTCCTTCTTCGGCTCCTACTCCATCGCGACAGAGCACTCCTCCTCCTTCGGCTCCTCCTGAGGCGCGTCGGAGAAGTCCGCCTCCTCCGCAGCGGAAGACATACGTCGTCGCCGCTCCGTCGAAAATTACACAAGTAAGAAAGATGCCGCCTCCTCCTCCTTCTCTCAAGCGGAAGACAGACACCGACGCCGCTCTGGCGGCTAGTAGTGATGCAATGTTAGCAAAACGAAGAAGTGGGAAAACAATTCCCTAGCTCGGCCAACAGAAGAAGCAATCGTGCCCCGCTCAAGGTGTCTAGCGATATCGTCGTTGCTAATGATTTGGGGTTGCTGCCCGGTACCAATCCTGGTGATTACATGAGCGATTCAGTAATTTCTATAGTTAAGTATCTAGCTCAGCTTGTTCATTGCATGTATCTATAATTATCCTCACTATATATATTATGTAGATTGAAGATCGTCGAATTAAAAAAAGCAGGGATCTTCAACATTGGGTTCATTAGCCCAGAATCGGTAAATGTATTTCGATACAAAATGAAACCAAAGAGACCGAGGTAAAGTTGCTAAATTCGTTGCTTGCAAATCAAAACAAAAGGGAAATACTCTTTCCTTACAACTTGAGGTGAGTGTTGATGTCTTCTCTGTATACTCCGTTTCGCTTACTCGAGGTTAATTAGTAAATGTAATTGATGAGTTATATATGTGTGCGCAGTTACCATGGGATTCTGCTATCCATTAAGCATGACGCGGGAAAAGTAAGTGTCTTAGACTCGAGACGTAGAGATCCCGAGGATTATGCGGACATGACTGCAATGCTCAAGAAGTAAGTTCACTCAATACCGGGACCATACGGGCCTGCAACTTTTGTTAATTTCCTGATATCAAGTAATCATTTTCTTTGCCTGGCAGGATTTGGAAGAAGTTCATGAATATGGTTCGCGATATACCAAAAGAGTTGCAATTTACACACCCCCACTAAGTAGTACCAGCTAGCTAGTTCTGCGCATCTCTAATTGATTCAAATTTTCATCAATATATCATTACCATGCTTGCTTATCAGTTTGATTGAACTCTATATATTCTCGTAAAGTGCTTGTACCAGGTAGGTGGGACTGAAAAATGTGCATTCTATGTATGCGAGTTCATTCGCCTCTCGACCTCTGGGCGGGGCATCTCTGACGAACAATTTGAAGTACGTACATAATATTCACAATTTTATTTTATATATTACAATCAATTGTGTTGAGTTTTATTCATATATATGCATGTATTGACCTTCTTCTTTAAATTAGTTCTGGAAGAAGCGGGATGAACCCCTATCAGATGATGGCATACGAGCAATTAAAGAGGAATTGGCGGGATTCCTTCTTAACCACGTCATATCTAGTGACGGAGAATACCATGTGAGCTATTTGTGATTGGATCTTAGGTAGATGATATTAGGCATTGTAAAATATGTTATATTGTAAAAGATGTTTAGTACTGTAAATGGTTAACTTCATTTTCTTATTAGCTACCATCATGTTCTCTCTATATGTATAGTAGCTAGCATCGACCAAGCACGGAGAAAGAGAGGACACTTCTCTCTATTAGCTAGCTAACACAATATGAAACCACTAAATTAACCCTCCACCCCCCCCCCCGATCAAAAAAACCCCAGCTCTGGGCAGATGCTGACGCGTGCATGCCATGTTGTCGCGGTTGGTGTGACCAACCGGGACTAAAGAACCTCCTGCACGGGCTCGCCGCAGCAGCCACGTGGAGACCATTCGGTCCCGGTTCGTAAGCGAACTGGGACTAAAGTTTTGGGCTTTAGTCCCGACCATTTAGTCCCGGTTCAAGAACCGGGCCTAATGGGCCCCTGGAACCGGGACAAATGGGACATTTTCTACTAGTGATGCTTCCTCTTCCTCGATAACATGCCGTCTCCGAAGACCTCTTGTTTCCCCTCTGAGGTACGCCGCCCCCCTCTTCTAGCTCCAGGACCTCAGCTGTCAGGTACTCCAGGATAGCTGCAGAGTAGACCAACACAATAGCACCAACGCGGCCATTCGACTAAGTCCTTTGCTTCAGGTGATGATGGAGACGACCAACAGGGAACTGAAATATCGCACAACCATAAATTAGTACACTGGAGCATATTTCTAAACGTTTACACAAGAATTTCATAACAATAACATTAAACCAAAGGATGCAAACAACCCAAATCAACTGACTTTGTTGGATTTCCTCAAAACATGTTACCAACAGGACCTACCAACCTAGGCAGCACCCATCCTGCTAAGTGCAAGGCCAATACAATTATATTCATAATTTTGAAAACGATGGACCAATTGACCATCACATACTTGAAGTGGGTTGTGAAACAGATGTAAAAGCAGAAAGCATCGACACAAGTCGGTATCACATATCACCTATATGCTAACAAACCATCACTTGTTGAGTTGTACATGATACCAAAAAGATTCAACATTACTTCTGAGATTGATGTGACAGCAGTATATCATACTCTGTTTATTAGTATTAATTAGATCATGGTAGTTTTATTGTAGGTAGTATGACACTTTTATTAATTAATACCATGACCATTTTTATGAAATACATCTTGGTTATTTTATTATATGCAGAATTTCACTCTTTAATTTGTGTGTGTTAGACATATGTGTCATGTGAGATACATATGTCTTGCCGGAATCATGGCCTACTTCTCCATGTCTTATTCTTCTAGAATATGTCAAGAAAATTTCCGAGTGGCCTATGTTTTGCCGGAATGTTGATTCATTTCCGTTCTGGCAAATTTCAGGCGCTCCATATGTCCACTTTGTAGCAAAGGTTATGCCATAAATTTCCGTGAATTTCGACATGACTGGTGCTAGAAACTAGGACATATGGAGTGCGTGGGAATTGCCAGAAAGGGGAATGAATCAAAATTCCGACCAAATACAGGTCCCTTTTTATTATTCATTTTATTCGGCCTAGAATTAAACTATTATACTTAAATACTCGTAGGAAATTAATATGTCTAGCGAGGACGAAGCTGGGGGTTCTGGTCACGCCGGAGATGACTATTTTTAGGAAGCACAAGATTTTTTTCAATTACATGGACCAATGCACATTCGAGGCGCAGGGTGGCACTAAGACCTACCAAGACACCGACGCTGGCACCGACACCGACACCGCCCCCATGTCCCGCAACGATGCTGACTTAGTCGGTGAAGAACCGAAGCCGAAGTGGGCAAGAAAACCAAACGAGCTTGGCACCGGACAAATCGTGGTCACCGCTATGCACCCCACGAAATTAGAGCCAACAGAGCCAAAAAAAGCACAAGTGCTACGACAATTAACTTGGATGCATCCTTACGGAAACCACCAACAACAACGACGAAAAGTTAAAGAAGATACCACATATGGAGAACACGCTCCTAACGAAGTTGCACAACAGGTTCCTGTTCCCCGACCGGAATGAAGAAAAACTTCCGTGGAATGAAAAATACATGACAAAGATAAACAACAAGGCAATGGTGACGTTCACCAATGCCTTGTCCACTTGGAAAGTACGGGTAAAAAAGCCATTATGAAGAATGAACCATGGTCCAAGATTAATGCTGACAATCTGCCAATAACGGAAGAGGACTTCGGAAAATTCGAAGAGACTTGCGCTACAGAAGAAGCCCGGCAAAAGTCGGAGAAAACGAAGGAGCTCCAAGCCAGGAACACGCCTGCCCACCGCCTCGAAAGCCATGGTTACAAGGGGAAGAGGAGCACATGGGCCAAGGAGGACGCCGAACGTGAAACTCACGGAATCCTACACCCCTTAGCGGAGTTCACCGAACCGCGGGAGCGTAACTAGATCAGGGCCCGACACAAGTGGGACCCCGTCAAGAAGATATTTTACACGGACATGAACACGAGGGAGTTCATGAGACTACTAGTAAGTGTTGTATTACCACCTTATATTAAGTAGCTTCGAATTAATTCGAAAACAAGTTTTGTCACATTTGTAAACCATCCACGTTCCTTTTGCAGAAAGAGCAGCACCAAATGGTAGCTGAAAGCGACGAGTCATCTCAGTCGTCGACAAGGCCCAAGTGGGACAATCCGTTTAACCAGGCCCTGAACATATTGAAAAATGTATCATTGGAAAAACCTCTATCGGGTGGACGTGTGCACATCGTTGGAGATGGCGCCTCGTGGAAGAAGTGCTACCACATAAGCAGGAGGAAAGAAAGAAGAGATGGGAGCATACTCAACTGACCGTCAACGAGGAGGTCGCACGGGCGGTCGATCAGACCAAAGAAGAGTTGACCATGGTAGTCGACGATAAGGTCAATGTAGGTGTGGCAACTTCCTTGGGCCAATTGGTTCCGACAATTTTTGAGTATGTGGGGAGGAATCAAGAAAAGGGCGAGAGGACTTTCCACTACTCAGCTTTGTCGGGAGCAATTCGGCGAACATCGCACCACCAGCACCTGCTCACGCAACTGCAAATGCTCCCGTACATGGTATCGCTTCGGTTCATAGCAGCCCGTCCTTCGTCTCTGGCATGCTCGGCGGGGCTTCATCTTTGGCTGAGCTCGACGCCATCATGGTAATTACGCGCCATACACTCTTCACAAGTATATCTATATAGTCTTTCGTTTTAGTTGCCTTTCGGATGTCTGACGTCATAGTCATGTCTTCGTAGGGCAACGAAACATCGTGCACCCTACTGTACTATATCAACGGCCAGAAGGTGGGTGTGGGAAAGGCAATGGTCATCAAGCCGAAGGACCGCATGCTCCACAACAAATAGATGCCCCATTGCATCTTCAAAGTTTGTGTGGCCAGTGTCAAAGCAGGCTTCGAGAATTTGCGTCTACCGGTACCAGTCGGTGATGACGAGACCCCTCAACTGATTGGTGCATGCAAGAGCTAGGTCTTGCCTTGGAAAAAGACTCACCTTCGTGTCCAGGCGCCCGGTAGCACACCAACAACAACTCCTCAAGAAGGTATGAACACCACCCCACCTACCCAATTACTTGCACCTGGCATGGGGGGAGATAGCGGACGATGCAGCGAGGGAGAGCCTCCATTAGGGCAAGATGATGTCGGCCCCGTCAAAGAAGCAAATGTTGATGATGTCATGGAGGAGGATGATGATGACGACCCTAACCAGTATATCAATACCGGCGTGACGATTCTCGACAATATGACTCGGACTATGAGAGTGCAGATGACTGGATGATGCCTGATTTGCTGGAGCCGGAATGTCTGACGGCTGAATGCAAAAAGTATCTCTTCGTGCGATCCTCACATGAGACGTCTCCAGATGGCACCTCTACCCAGCAAGAACAACACAGGGGCCGTTCACTGATAATTAGCCCGACGACGCTGGGGGAGGTAGTTAGGGAAGGTATGGCGGGCTCACTACTGCCACCCGCCAAGAAGCCAAGGAGGAGACTGGACAAGAAAGGCTTTAAAGGTGCTAGAGCTACTTCAAGCAGCCAACCAAAGCCCCCGGATGTAGACATGATACCTGTCGTAGGTGCAGAGCGTTTCCATGACGTCGGCCACCCGACCCTACCTCAAAAAGACGTAGAGAGCATAATGAACAGTGATCTAAGGAGACTTATTGATGACGTGGTGGCCACAGAGATCAGACTTCTCAGCTCGAAAAAACAAGGATACCCGCTTTACACGGTTCAGGTTCCGGGTGCGAGTGGATATGTCGACACATGGCCCGTGGAGAAGTTCATCATGCGATTTGACTACATCTACGACATGTTCCACATGACCAAGCTGAATTTTCAGTTCATCCGCTTGTATGCGTTGCATCTCAACTATGTGCACGAGAGCCTCTTGGCACACTGCAAAGAGCACCGGGACTCTGTGAGCAAGTACATTAGCGATTTCATGATCGCTAATAGGGACAAGGAAATGATTCTCCTACCTTATCATCCCACATAAGTTATCCGTGGATATCCTTTCTTAAGTTTTGATCATTCCTTTGCAAGCATGGAGGCTAATTTGAGCTCTTCTTATTTTGCGCAGCGGGGGGGGGGGGGGGCACTGTCGTCATCTGTCTGTACCCACAGTACTCCTATGCTCTGTACTTGGACTCATGGATGAACATCAAGAAGAAGGATTACACACAAATAAAGAGTGTTCTCGATAGTGCCATTTTCACCTACAACCTTACTGGTTGATATATCCAGGTGAAAAGGTACAGGAATAAAGCACCGACTTTCGGCCATAAGACCAACTTCTGGTGCATCCAGCAACCAAACGGTAGTATGGCTAATGGATTCTACCTCATGCTTCACATGATCGAGTTAAGAAGGGATAGACAACACCTTCGCATGTCATCTAATTCCGGTGATGCCAAGATTATCAACTGGGCTACAAGCATAGGAAGCACACCGGATCATCGAATCCAAGCTGAGTTTTATCACATCCAATGTGAAATTGCCTAGGTGCTCATGAAGCAGGTCGTCGAACAAGGAGGGATGTTCTACCATGGGCCAATGAGGCGGGAGACTGTCCAAGATGTGCTACTCGCTCAGGGTCTGGTCCTGAATCCATTCAAGAAGCTCGAGTGCTTCATCCATGACTATGAAGATTGGAGCTTCGACATGGAATAGTGATTGACGATGACAATGTGTGTGTCCAATTATAATTAATACTACTAGTCTTTCTATGAACTATCGTACATCGCTCTAGTTAATTAGATTGCGTATGAGGAACTTCATTATTTAGGATGCATTCTTCTAACTATGCCTCTTTGTGTTTCTCAAGTACATTATGTTGCATATTATATATCGTTGAATTAATCAACTTACGATGCAGGTACATAGATCAAAGATGGTGAAGGACTGTTACACCGTATTCATTGGGAGGGTTCTAGGAGTGTACGGCCACTGGCAAGATGCTCAGGCCCAGGTGGACAGGTACCCGTGGGCTATCCATAGAGGGTTCGACAGCAGAGCCGAAGCAGAAATGAGTTACTTAAGGTGGATGGTACGGCAAGAGATGGAGCCAAACCGGTGCCTCAAGAAGTACTACATAGTCGCGCTCTTGCTTATGCTGATTGCTCTTCTCTTCTACATGATGGTTTTGATAGGGATGATGAAACATGTGGGTGTGCCATGACTTGTGTGTATCGCTATTTTTGAGATTTGATTATATTTGTGTTGGATAATGATGATTATGATGATGGTATAAATGACGAGACAACTTTATGTGTATGATGTGATGACAATAATGCATGTTTGTCATGATATGATGAAACCATTGTATAGAGCATGCACAAATACGTAGGGGGGCATAAATATGAATTAAGTTTTGAAAGATGGAATATTATCGGTAGCACATATATTCCAGGGCTACTGCTAATGTGTATACGAGTAGCGCTTTATATTCAGCACTACTGCTAACAGGTTAGCTGTAGCGCGTTAGGAGTAGCATTGGCCCCAACACTACTAGTAAGGGAAAAACCAGTGCTACTGGTAGCCTTTCTCCTACTAGTGTAGCCTTCACTTGTACCAAGCTGGAATTCTGCTTGTGCATCCAAACTCCTAAAATCAAGTTGTTCCACATGAGTCAACCATACCTACCCATATGCGGTATTACCCTGCAATTCCAAGTAAATTTGCATGTGCCATCCCTAATATTCAAATAAATATCTGTTTTGTGTGCTCGTACCACTCATGGAGCAATGGGGCGGTCATTATCTTCCATTGTAAGTGGGTTATTATCAAAGATGAGTGTTTATTCACTTGTCATTACACGAGAGAGGTTGGTAAAAGGATGCCCAGTCCTGCATAATAAAAAAATAAATAAACAAGAACCCCCCCTAGAAAGTTGACTCTTTGGATGGTACCCGTGGATTCAATTACCATGGAGTGTGTTTGAATGCTCGTGGGGAGTAAAATTTCAATTCTGTTTGTAACCGCCAATAATGTGATTAGCATGGAAGATATTGAAAAATCCACTCTAACGTTGATAGGAAAAGCACACCACCCCAAAAATACAATTTCATCCCTGTTTTGGACCTTGAACTGTGGCACCTCAGCAAATCAATGCTTCCCTCTGTGAAGGGCCTATACATTTATTTTTGTGCTGAGTCATCACCTTCTTACTTACCGCACCAGACCGGAGAGAACCATTGTCATTCTTATGCATTGAGTCTAGTTAATGTTGGGTTTGAGCATTACTAGATCTTTCCTACTGTGAATTATAATGTTTAGTCGCTCCTTGAACCTCGGAGGTGCTCTACATTTATGTTTTGCAGTCCCAGAAAGGGCTAGCGAAATACCATGTCACCATATTATATTATGATTGTTTTGATAAATTGTTGGCATATGAGATATCTTATTATTTCTCACTAGTTTATTATGTATTGCCATGTGCGCATATGATGTTTAATTGTTATCATGTATATGGTTACTTATGATTTATGTTGAAAACCTAAACAGTAGCTAAGGTATATACAACAACAAGAACAAAAGAGTTTGTAAAAGTTTTCTTTATCACTTTCAGTTTATCAACAAAATTGCTTGAGGACAAGCAATGCATTAAGCTTCGGGGAGTTGATACGTCTCCAACGTATCTACTTTTCCAAACACCCTTTCTCTTCTTTTGGACTCTAATTTGCATAATTAGAGTGAAACTAACCTGGACTGACTCTATTTTCAGTAGAACTACTTTGGTGTTATTTTTGATATAAATTGGACAAAACTTTTTGTGAATTTTTCCAAACTTATGCCTTTTCTCTCTTATTTTACAAGGTTTACATGAAGAGGGAGAATGCCGGCAGCTGGAAATTAAGGACCGGAAAAGGAGCAAATCTTAGAGACCTATTTTACACAACGCCAAAAGTCCTGAAAACATACGGAGAATTATTTTGGAATATATAAAAATATTGGGAGAAAGAAATACATCAGGGGACCCACTAAGTGGCCACAAGCCAGGGGCGCGGCCTACCCCCCTGGGCACACCCAGCAGGCTTGTGGGCCCCCTGGCAGGTCTCCGGTGCCCATCTTCTGCTATACGAAGGATTTTGACCTGGAAAAAAATCATATCAGAACTTTCGGGCGAAGCACCGTCGTCTCGAGACGGAACTTCGGCAGAACCAATCTAGAGCTCCAGTAGAGCTATTTTGTCAGGAAAACTTCCCTCCAAGAGGGGGAAATCGAAGCCATCGTCATCACCAACGATCCTCTCATCGAGAGGGGGTCAATATCCATCATCATCTTTATCAGCACCATCTCCTCTCCAAACCCTAGTTCATCTCTTGTATCCGATCTTTGTCTCAAAACCTTAGATTGGTACCTGTGGGTTGCTAGTAGTGTTTGTTACTCCTTGTAGTTGATGCTAGTTGGTTTACTTGGTGGAAGATCATATGTTCAGATCCTTAATGATTATTAATACTCCTTTGATTATGAACATGAATATGCTTTGTGAGTAATTACGTTTGTTCCTAAGGATATGGGATAAGTCTTGCTATAAGTAATCATGTGAATTTGATATCCGTTCGCTATTTTCATGAGATGTATGTTGTCTCTTCTTCTAGTGGTTTCATGTGAACGTCGACTATATGACACTTAAACATTATTTGGGCCTAGGGGAAGGAATTGGGAAGTAATAAGTAGACGATGGGTTGCTAGAGTGACAGAAGCTTAAACCCTAGTTTATGCGTTGCTTCGTAAGGGGCTGATTTGGATCCATATGTTTATGCTATGGTTAGATTTATCTTAATGCTTCTTTCGTAGTTGCGGATGCTAGCGAGAGAGGTTAATCATATGTGCGATGTTTGTCCAAGTAAGGGAAGCACCCAAGCACCGGTCCACCACATTCCAAATTATCAAAGTAACGAACGCGAATCATATTAGCATGATGAAAACTAGCTTGACAGATATTCCCATGTGTCCTCGGGAGCTCTTTGCTTTATATAAGAGTTTGTCTAGGCATGTCCTTTGCTAAAAAAGGATTGGGCCACTTTGCTGCACCATTGTTACATTTGTTACTTGCTACCCGTTACAAATTACCTTATCAGAAAACAATGTGTTACTGATAATTTCAGTGCTTGTAGAGAATACCTTACTGAAAACCGTTTATCATTTCCTTCTGCTCCTTGTTGGGTTCGTAACTCTTACTTATTGAAAGGACTACGATAGATCCCCTACATTTGTGGGTCATCAGTGTGCCAGGGGGGCACAAGCGAACATGAAGCGGCCCTGATGGCTTGTGGGGCCCCAGTGGCTCCTCTAACCCTATTTTCAGTCCTATAACTTCCTATTCATAGAGGAATAAATAGGAGAGAAGATTTTATCGTGTTTCATGAGACGGAGCCACTGGCACCTCCTGTTCTTCCTCCGAAGGGATGATCTGGAGTCCATTTTGGGCTCCGGAGAGGGGGATTCGTCGCCGTCGTCATCACCAACAATTCTCCATCAACACCACCATGATGCTCACCACCGGGAATAAGTAATTCCTGTATAGGCTTGCTAGATGGTGGTGAGATTATATGAGATTGATCAGGTAATCGAGTTAAGTTTGATAGGGCTTGATCCCTAGTGTCCACTATGTTCGGAGAATGATGTTGCTATGCTAAATGCTTGTCACTAGGGCCCGAGTGCCATGATTTGGGATATGAACCTATTATGTTTTAATGAATATAAGAGTGTTCTGGATCATATCTTGCAAGTCGTAGTCACCTATAACGTGTCATGATCTGCATCCCCCAAGGTGATAGAAATTGGGACTCTTTCCGGTGATTGCCGTAGTTTGAGAAGTTCATGTATTCACCATGTGTTAATGCTTTGTTCCAGTTCTCTATTAAAAGGATGCCTTAAAATAGGACCCCGCTGCCACGGGAGGTTAGGACAAAAGATGTCATGCAAGTTCTTATTGCAAGCATGTATGACTATATAGGGAATACATGCCTACATTATATTAATGAACTGGAGCTAGTTCTCTGTCGCCGTAGTGTGTAAGTGTTACATGTTCAATGTCATCTAAATCATTCTCCATCACCGATCCACGTGCCTACGCTTTTCATATACCGAATCTTGCTAAGTTACTACTGCTGCTTCTACTGTCACACTTGCTACTAAATTGCTATTGTTACTTTTTCTACTAAAACTGCTACTCTCACTACTACTATTTGCCGTGGTACTAAATCCTTGCTGCAGAGAGATATCCCTGGTGCGGTTGAATTGACAACTCAACTGTTAAGGCCAATAAATACTCTTTGGTTCTCCTTGCGTCGAACCCTTAAATTAGGGTAAAATACTACCCGTGAAGACTATCGCGATCCCCTACACTTATGGATTATCAGCCACCAATGCCAAAGCATCCATATCCATCTAGCATCCTTGGGTGCCTTGTTGATACTACCTCCAATGTATCTATAAGTTTTGATTGTTCCATGTTGTTATATTATCATCCTAGGGTACTTTTTGGGTCATAATTCAACAATTTATATTATTTTTTTGCACCAAGCTATTAACCCAGTGCCCACTGCCACTTGTTGTTTTATGCATGCTTTTTGTCTTTCGGTTTTTCAGTACCAAATGAAAACCAATTTCCGTGAAACTATTTTATGAGTTTTTCTGGACTAAAAGAAGAGTTTGAAACCTCGGGAGATGTCTTGGGGACACACAAGGGAGGCACAAGGCAACAACGCACGACCAGTGGGGTGGACGTCAAGGCGATAAGCGTGGAAATAGTACCAGGGTACAAACAAAGGGAGGAGCCTAGCTACATTGTAGTTGTCACACTCGAATGTATGAGTGCAGGCCCCACTCAGGATTGGTAAAGACCCTACGTCTCGAGACCAGAAGCTTAGTGTTGCTTATTAGCTATGTTAATAAACAGAATGCTTAACCCCTATATTGGAGCTCATGACAGGCTTATATAGAGTGCGCCTGGACCCATGGCCTCCACTTCAAGGGCATTTAATGATAATAACTATGGAAGTTACCTAAAAGTGTAGCTCTAACTATACGTTACTGGTTAGGGCTTCTTGGAGCATTATGTGAGAGATTAAGTCCCTGGTCATTGCAGTCCTTATATCGTCCGGGCATCCTCTTTGTCCGAGTGTGGGCGAACGTTCGTCTCACCGAAGATGGTCCGAGTGAGCGTGTGCATGTCTGAGTGAGACTTAGACTACACCTATAGACCTCAGACTTTAGTGACTGTGTGGGGCCCTAGGTGGGCCTTGGATAGCATGTCCATGGCCCTACCCCTACTGGTAGGAGAGAGACTTGCTATCCAAATCTTGTGTTTTCTTCCTCCTCTTTTACCCTGTTACCCCATTTGAGAGCTCTGCCACCCCGCCTCCAGCCACCACACACCTCGGTCGCCTTGCCGAGCGACATGATGAGAAGCACGACGGTGAGAGCCGAGCAAGCCAAGAAGATCTCGCGCGTGTCCTCAACGAGTGGCGAAGCACTGTCGCTGGCCTGGATCCAGGGTGACTGGATGGCGTCCCGCGTCACGACGAGCCGTGTGCGGGAGCTAGAGAGCCAGGGCTCGTGGCTCCGGAGAGATGGCGCTTGTCGGAGGAGGGCAAGCGGGAGCCCATGCCGCGAGGAGACGAGCGGGCGCTCGTCGTCACCCATGTGGAGTGAGGTTTCTCCATACCCCTCATCCCTTTTTCCGTGCATTTCTCGACTTTTTCTGTGCGCACCTTCATCACCTTCCCCCCAATGCTTTTTCGTACTTAGTTGGTTTTGCGTGTGTGTGAGAGAATTTCCTCGAGTGCCACCCACATTGGGGATTGTTCAAGAATCTAGTCACCCCACCGAGTGATGATGGTGAAGAAGTCTTCTCAGTCGGGGGGGGGGGTGGTGGGAATACGAATGTAGTGCAACTTTGCAGGGGTCTAGGTATTCAACTCACAGGGAAGAGTGGCTCCCATCCAATGTCTTTTTCCTGATTCTGTCAAGGGTTGGCAGGACTCTTGGTTCTACTGCTAGGACGTCCTATTCGGCGAGGTCCAGCCAGGTCTCACGCCTTACTCGGTTGAGCTAGTTTAGTCAGCCCCTTCCTTGATCGTGTCAAAGAAGGAGAAGGTAGATGTAGACATCTTGGTGATCGCACTGGTTCCTGATACATCCAAAATGCATCATTATTTTGTATCAAAATTTGTCTCTATTCATTGATATATTTCACAATATGATGATGTACTTATAGTGTTTTGGTTTGTTTTACACAATTTACAACTTTCCGGTGCCGAAACAGCAAACACAGGATTCAGCGGAGAAAATAACATGAAGAGTTACCCTATCAGAACATCTCCAACTATGCTGAAATTTACAGAGAAGGAGTTTCCAAACAGATCACGAATACGGACCAAAGGAGGGCTGGAGGGGGGCCAGAGGGCACCCAGGCGACCTGGTGGCGTGAGTCACCCTAGGTCGCGCCCAGAGGCCGCCCGGGTGGTGGGTCCCGCCTCCGGTGCTCTTCTTTGGCCAATATGACCCCCGTGACCTAAAAGTTATGGGGGATAGAAGTTTTCCCGAAGTTCCACCGCCGCTTCGGGGCGGAAACCTACAGAGAAGAAAAGATTTGTCCGGTTGGCAGATTCCGCCAGGGAGAACTCCTCATCGTCATCACCATTGTCACACGCATCATCGAGATCATCATCACCACCATCATCATCACCAGCACCATCTCCATCTACACCCCATCTCACTTTACCATTGCAATCGGAGTTGTACCTTGCACTATTCATCCCCTCTACTCTACCGTTGTTGATTACACTTTTGTGGTGAATGCTATTGAATTTTGTTGGATAATTAATGTTATGACCAGATTCTTCATCATATTTTCATCACCTATGATCATGATCTCTTTTATGTCTTGTGAGTACTTACTTTATTTCTTGAAGACATGGCAGAAGTCTAGTTGCTAGTAGACATATGACGTTGAAGTAATATGTGTTGCTTGATATTTAAGTTATGGTGTGATTATTCTAGTGGTGTTATGTGAACGTCGACGACATAACACTTCGCCTTTTTAAGGACCTAGGGAAATGTATCGTCTATAAAGAATGCTTATGATGGGTTGCCGGAGTGACAGAAACCTGAACCCGAGTTCACATACTTTTGGACGAGGGAGTATTGGATCCTAAAGCTTATTGCTATGGTTAGGCTTTGCCTTAATTTCTCTCTTGTATTTGCGGACGCTTGCAAGGGGGATTAATCATAAGAGTGTACTTGTCTTAGCCTAGACTGTACACTAGTTAAGATCCACCCACATAACAATTATCAATACAAAACATAGTACTAGATAGAATATGGCGAAAGCACTTGACTATCTCTCCCGTGTGTCCTCAGGAACGCCTTAGTCTTTATAAGTTTAGTCCCTCAGCTTATCCCTTTTGTTCAAAAGGATTGGGCCACTTGCTGCACCTCAGCACCATTTACTTTGCCTGCATTTATTTCCTTGTTGCTTATACTAGAAAACCAATAAAAAGTTACCTTTCAGTACTTGCAGTTTTTCCTTGCTCACGATCGCTTGTCAGTACCTTCTGCTCCTCATTGGGTTCAACACTCCTACTTATTGAAAAGGCTACGATAGATCCTATACACTTGTGGGTCATCAAGACCATTTTCTGGCGCCGTTGACGGGGAGTGTAGCGCTATTGGTAAGTGAAATTGGTAAGGAAACCTTTACATTGTATGTGTTGTTTTTATTTTACTGTCTCCGCTTTTTGCCCCTATGGAGAACTCTTCTCTTGGTTTGTTGCTTGTGCGGAACCAGCCCAACACTATTGTGGTGGAGATGCCTCCCCCACCAACTAAAATTGTGCCCCTTAAAATACCAATTGGTATTATTGATTGTGTCTTGGCTAATCGATATTCAGGAGATACACATCCAGGTGAACACTTGTTATATCTTTCACAACTATGCTCCTTATTCAAGCTTAAAGGTATATTGATGGATTTTGTTATGAGAAATCTATTTTGTCTATCATACAAAGATAAGGCTTGGCATTGGTATAGGCTTCTCGATAACTCTCATTTACTAAATTGGCAAAATCTTATGCCTCTCTTTTATGCAAAGTTTTATCCTCTTCATGAAATACATCGAGACAGGAACTATATTTATAAATTTTGGTCTCGTGACGGAGAAAGCATCGCTCAAGCTTGGGGGAGATTGAAGTCCCTAATGCTCAAATGTCCCAATTATGAGCTCTCCAAGGAAATTATTCTTACAAATTTTTATGCAAGGCTTTCTCGTCAAGATAAAGAGATGCTTGATGCCTCCTCTCGTGGGGCATTCTTCAACAAAAGCACTAAAGCTAAGTGGAATCTTATTGAAAGGATCTAGAAGAACACTGAAGATTGGGCCATTGATGAAGGTATTGAAGCCGTTATAAATTATGAGCATGATTACATTGAGAGCTATGTGGAAACTGATTACTTCAATACCTTTTGTGCTAAGATTGGTCTTGATTCCCAGCTTCTAATTTATTTTTGCAAAGACTTTGCCTCTCATATTGACTCTTCTAAGAAGAGGGAGGATCGACACCATAAACCTTTTAAGGATTTACCTGTTGATATCAATGTTCTTGACCCTATCTTGCGTG
Source organism: Hordeum vulgare subsp. vulgare (assembly GCF_904849725.1). Classification (NCBI taxonomy): domain Eukaryota; kingdom Viridiplantae; phylum Streptophyta; class Magnoliopsida; order Poales; family Poaceae; genus Hordeum; species Hordeum vulgare. The sequence goes on along the minus strand of NC_058523.1, from coordinate 199,807,697 downwards.
CAGTTTTATATGAAAAGCCACCTTTTCGCACCAGGATGAGGGAGCATTCTTTTGTCACAGGCATACTGAATAAAAGAGAAAGAACGACTGATGAGCCTGAGGACTTGATTAAGGTCGATCCTCAAGTTGCATTAGTCATGGATCTTGTTACTAGTAATATTGAGGATTCCAATATAATTTTATGTGCTATTTCTACTAACCTTGTTACAAACAAGAATAAAGGCCCAATTTGAAGTACCCCAGTTGTATCTATTAAAATAGGAGATCATAATTATTATGGGCTATGTGATTTGGGATCTAGTGCTAGTGCTATTCCTTTTTCATTTATCAAGAGACCATGAATGACATTCTACCATGTGAAATCAAAGATGCTGATGTTACTATTCATATTGCAAACAAAGAAACTATCTCTCCTATTGGAATTGTGTGAGATGTTGAAGTTCTGTGTGGAAAGGTAAAATATCCTAACGACTTTCTAGTACTTGGTTCAGTGCAAGATAGTTTTTGCCCTATTATCTTTGGTAGGCCTTTTCTCAAAACTTGTGGAGCTATTATAGATTGCCGGAAAGGAAAAGTATCTGTTGAATTTAATCGTGAGCCATATGAATTTAACTTTTCTAAATTCTTGAAGCAAACTCGTGGTACTGATTTGCCTAGTAATGATAAAATTATTGAAGAGATTGATTCTATTGCTATTCCTCCTAGCGATCCTTTGGAGCAATTTATTCTTGAGACAACCTGCTATCCTGAAGCACAATCTTCTGGTTGAGCCTTTGGGAATTTTATTGAAACCAAAAGAAGACCCGGTGTTTGATCTTAAACCTCTTCCCAATACGCTCAAGTATGCTTATTTAGATGAAAAGAAAGTATATCCTGTCATTATCAATTCTAACCTTTCAGGATATGAAGAAGATAGATTATTGGAAGTCCTTTGTAAACACTGAGGCGCTATTGGCTATACCCTTGATGATCTTAAGGGGATTAGTCCATCTATTTGTCAGCATACTATCAATCTTGAGCCTGATGCTAAACTGGTTGTTGATCATCAACGACAGTTGAACCCGAAGATGAAGGATGTTGTGAGGACCGAAATCCTCAAGCTTCTAGCCACAAGTATTATCTACCCTATAATTGATAGTAAGTGGGTAAGTCCGGTACATTGTGTTCCCAAGAAAGGAGGTATGACTATGGTTCCTAATGATAAGAATGAACTAATACCTCAAAGAATTATTATTGGATATAGAATGTGTATTGATTATAGGAAGCTGAACTAGGCAACCAGGAAGGATCACTACCCGCTGCCATTCATCGACCAAATGCTTGAAAGGTTATCCAAAAACACCCACTTTTGCTATCTTGATGGGTATTCTAACATCTCTCAAATTCATGTTAACACTACCGAGATGGAGAAGACCACTTTTACTTGTCCCTTTGGTACTTATGCTTATATACGCATGCCTTTTGGTTTATGCAATGCTCCTGCTACTTTTCAAAGGTGTATGTCTGCTATCTTTCATGGTTTTTGTGAGGAAATTGTGGATGTCTTCATGGACGATTTCTCCGTCTATGGAACCTCTTTTGTCCATTGTCTCCACAACCTTAATAATGTTTTGCAACGATGTGATGAGACGAACTTGGTACTCAACTCAGAGAAGTGCCACTTCATGGTCAATGAGGGAATTGTTCTTGGACATTAGATTTATGAAAAGGGAATCGAGGTGGACATGGCAAAGGTCTAAGCAATCGAAAGGACGCTTAATCAAAGGACATTAGAGGTATTCGTAGTTTCCTCGGTCATGCTGGTTTCTATAGAAGATTTATTAAAGACTTTTCTAAGACTTCGAAACCCCTCACTAATCTTCTCCAGAAGGATATTCCTTTTGTTTTTAGTGAAGATTGTAAGGAAACCTTCGAAGTTCTTAAGAAAGCCTTGATAACCGCCCCTATAGTCCAATCACGTGATTGGAATTTGCCTTTTGAAATCATGTGTGATGCTAGTGATTTTGTTGTTGGAGCTGTGTCAGGACAAAGGGTTGATAAGAAACTGAATGTTATACATTATGCTAGCAAAACACTTGATAGTGCTCAAAATAATTACGCTACTACTGAGAAAGAATTTTTAGCGGTAGTGTTTGCTTGTAATAAGTTTAGGCCTTACATTGTTGATTCAAAAGGCATCATTCATAATGATCATGCTGCTGTAAAGGATCTTATGGAAAAGAAGGATGCCAAACCAAGGCTTATTAGATGGGTCCTTCTTCTTCAACAATTTGATTTGCAGATTGTTGATAGGAAGGGAGAAGCCAACCGTGTAGCAGACAACCTTTCCAGGATGGAGGACATACCACATGATCTTATTCCAGTCAACGATAGTTTTCCTGATGAACAGTTAGCTGTTTTGAAAGTACAATCTAATTCCGATCCTTGGTATGTAGATTATGCTAACTTTATTATTGCAAAGTTTTTGCCTCCAGGTTTAACATTCCAGTAGAGGAAGAAGTTCTTCCACGACTTAAGGTATAACTTTTGGGATGACCGACATCTTTTTATAGGAGGTGCGGATGGGATCATGAGAACATGCATACCACAACATGAGCAGAAGGATATATTGAGACAATGTCATAACAGTCCTTCTGGAGGACATCATGCCGGTGAGAGGACCACACACAAGTTTCTCCAGTCAGGTTTTTATTGGCCTACTCTCTTTAAAGACGCTAGAAATTATGTTTTGTCTTGTGATAAGTGCCAGAGAGTTGGTAATATTAGTAGGAGAAATGAGATGCCTATGAATTATTCTCTATTCATTGAGCCTTTCGATTGCTGGGGTTTTGATTTTATGGGTCCTTTTCCTCCTTCACACAAATACACTCACATCTTAGTGGCTGTTGATTATGTGACCAAGTGGGTTGAAGCAATCCCAACTGAAAGTGCTGATCACAAGACATCTTTGAAAATGCTCAAGGATGTAATCTTCCCTAGGTTTGGGTTTACCTAGGTACCTCATGACCGACGGAGGATTGCATTTTACACATGGTGCTTTTAGAAAAGCTCTAGGCAAATATGATGTTAATCATAGAATTGCTTCACCTTACCACCCTCAAACAAGTGGGCAAGTTGAGCTCACAAATAGAGAGATCAAGTTGATCTTGCAGAAGAAAGTGAATAGTTCTAGAAAGCACTGGTCCAAAAAGAAAGGAGATGCCTTGTGGGCATATAGAACTGCTTACAAAAAATCCCATGGGGATGTCTCTGTATAAGATGGTCTATGGCAAGGCATGCCATCTACCTTTAGATTTAGAGCACAAAGATTTCTGGGCTGTTAGAGAGCTTAATGCTGACCCAAAGCTTGCTGGTGAATAGCATTCCATGAACTTGACTTCTCTAGATGAGTGGAGAAGTGAAGCTTACGAGAGCGCAAAAATGTTCAAAGAAAAGGTAAAGAAGTGGCATGACAAGAGAATTTTGAAACGTGAATTTAATGTTGGTGATAAAGTTTTTTTGTATAGACCTCGTTTCAGGTTTTATATTGGTAAATTACTTTCCAAGTGGGAAGGACCGTACCATATTGAAGAAATCTACCGCCCCGGTGCAATCAAGATTAATAAATTTGAGGGCACAAAACCACATGTTGTGAATGGGCAAAGACTCGAGCATTACATGGCTGGAGACCCCATAAATGTAGAGGTGGATGTGATACAGGTAGCCACTCATGAAGAACATATTGCAACACTGTGTCAGACACCGACAGAAGCAGAATAAGAATAGGTATGTAATACGGCAAGGAAACTTCACGAACATCAATAAAAGTTCTGTATTATGTGTTTTTGCAAAATTAGGAAAATTCTGAGCCGAATTGGAGCTGGAGAGAAGCTCCAGGTGCTCCAGGAGACCTGGTGGCGAGGGCTACGTCCTGGCCTTGCTAGGAGGCCGCCTGGACCACCCGGAGTCCGTCTCCGACCCCACTTTGGCTTGTTACCTTCCTTTTGATGCAGAAATGTTTGCTATATATTTTCCCGGATCGTCCCGGCTTTGTATCTTGCGATTCCGTGCATTTTATTTTCGATCTGTTTGTGCCAAGAGAACTTTCAGCAAACCTAGGTGCCATGGCTGGCCCAAAGTCCCCCTAGGACAAGTTCTTCCAAAGAGGATCTGAAGGGACCTCTCAAGAAGGGAAGCACTGAGGCCAGGATGGAAGAGGTGGAGCAAGAAGTCTTCTAGTACAAGCTGATGATCAAGCGTGGTGTCGAGGCCAACTTTGATGTCATCGCCGAGCTGAAGAAGCAACACGAGAAGGATATGAAGGAAGTGCGATCAATCATATCCGCACTGGAAACCAAAGTGTTCGAGCTTCAAGGGCACATCTATGACCTTCAAAACCAGAATTGTGAGTATGAACTAAAGTTTTCGCACATGGGCTTATCTGCCGAAAGCAGGATCCTGGAGACTGAAGAATCCTGTGTGGAGGACCTATGCCATGGAAGCAATTCGCTAAGGATTACCTGAGGAACAAGAACAAGGATGAATAGTGAAATCTTCATGGGTAATGGCATCCCCTTACCTTGTTCCAATCTTTGGGGAGTGCTCGGTGTCTTTATTTTTATTTTTATTTTTATTTTTATCTTTTATGGTCAAGTTTAGTGTCGTATCATGTCTAGGGAAGCTATCTTATGAAATAGGTGTTTGCATTGAGGTCCATCATTCCTTTGTGGAGAGTGTTGTGTCCGTGAGTGTGGAGTTGTCTATGATGGAATATCAATGAGAAGTCTATTGGTTTCTTTGCTCCACCTGGTATTCTCTTCTGCAATCGACCTTATATGCTGATTCTTATAGGAGTATTGAGCTTACATATCAGGTATGGCTTTTAAAACTTCATTTAATCTGGGCAAACATAGCATTGGTCATAACAACAAGCATGAGTTTTTCTAGTAGCGACATAGCCAAAACCTTTGTGTTCTTATGCTTGGAGTGTTATGCTGACAAGGAAGACAACTTGATGTTTCATGCCAATTCTTTATGTTAAACCTTATATTGTTTTGTATCCAAGTCAACATCATTTGTCTGCTCACAAAAGCCTTTGCTAGCCAACCCGTGTACTAAGCGGGAATACTGATTGTGCATCCACACCTTGAAACCTCAACCTTCCAAAGAGTCCACCATACCTTCCCTTTATGTGGTATTTCACCGCCACTCCTAAAGTATATTACTCATGTGTTATATTTAAACCTTCAAATATTACTCCTTGTTTTGTGCCTCTATTTTAGCTCATGAGGAAGTAGTAGATAATTCATGATCTTCTCATACTGGACAAGTTTTATCCTGGGCTTGCATGTTTAATCTGTGAACCCCTAATACAAGAAGGTACTGACATGAGTGCGCCCAGCTCGTAAAAGATAATAACAACAAACAAAACCTCCTTCATGCTTTGTTGATGAGTAATCAGAAAACTTTGGTAGTGATAAACAAAGGAGACTAAGGGGATGTGATCGTCCCACTTTGGGAGCCGTTCCTCAAAACATGTCCAACATGAGAAGTATTAGGCTATCTGCTAGCATTCGTTGACAAATTATGCACCTCTCAAAAGCTTGTTTTACAATCTTCTTGATTTCAAAATCTCTAGCCCATGAGTTTTCCCTACTTCCCTCTGCGAAGGGCTAATCTTTTATTTTTATGTTGAGTCAGTAAACCTACTTCTTTCTATCCTATAAAAGAGCACACACTTTATGTTGACAGGGTTGCATGCATTTATATTGTTTCATTGAGAATATCATTAAGATGAGTTGTCTGTTAGGCCTAGCCAAAGCAAACATCTTCCTTTGTGTTAGCATTTTTACTTCTTGACTAATAACATGTTCTTTCAAAAATCTTCAATTGATCTCATCAAAATATAAGAGGAAGAGCAAAAGTTAAAAGTTATTAGTTGTTCTTTGACCAAAGACATGTTTCCCATGGTTTGATGAGTTTCCTTAGCCGTACTTTTGATTGTGATTGATATTACTCTTTCATATGGGGCTTATGAGTTGTGATTGCTGTTGAGGATGGTTGAGTTTTGTAGAGAAATTATGATGCTTCTTGTCCATATTCTTATTTATCAACACTTGACTCTCTAAACTTGTGGAGAGGTTTATCGACCTCAGTATCCGCTTGGGGAAAAGCGAGGTATAAGCTTCAGGGAGTTCATACGTCCAAAATGCATCATTAGTTTGTATCAAAAATTGTATCTATTCATTAATATATTTCACAATATGATGATGTACTTATAGTGTTTTGGCTTATTATACACAGTTTACAACTTTCCAGTGCCGAAATAGCAGACGCAGGATTCAGCGGAGAAAATAGCATGAAGAGTTACCATATGAGAACATATCCAACCGCATTGAAATTTATGGGGAAGGAGTTTCCAAATAGATCACGAAGATAGGCCGAAGGAGGGCCAGAGGGGGCCATAGGGCACCCAGGCGACCTGCTGGGGCGGGTCACCCCTAGGCCGCGCCCAGAGGCTGCCTGGGTGGTGGGTCCCACCTTCGGTGCTCTCCTTTAGCCCATATGCTCCCTCGTGACCTAAAAGTTACGGGGGACATAAGTTTTTCCAGAGTTCCGCCGCCGCTCCGGGGCGGAAACCTATAGAGAATAAAAGACCTTTTCGGCGAGCAGATTTCGCCGGGGAGAACTCCTCCCGGAAGGGGAGATTGTCCTCATCGTCATCGCCATCATCATGGGCATCATCGAGATCATCATCACCAGCACCATTTCCATCTTCACCCCATCTCACTTTACGATTGCAATCGGAGTTGTACCTTGCACTATTCATCCCCTCTACTCTACCGGTGTTGATTACTCTTTTGTGGTGAATTCTATTGAGTTTTGTTGGAGAATTATTATTATGACCAGATTGTTCATCATATTTTCATCATGTCTGATCATGATCTCTTTTATGTCTTGTGATTAGTTACTTTAGTTCTTGAGGACATGGGAGAAGTCTAGTTGCTAGTAGTCATATGATGTTGAAGTAATATGTGTTGATTGATATTTAAGTTATGGTGTTATTCTTCTAGTGGTGTTATGTGAACGTCGACGACAAAACACTTCGCCTTTTTAAGGATCTACGGAAATGCATCGTGTATAATGAATGCTTATGGTGGGTTGCCGGAGTGACAGAAACCCGAACCCCAGTTCGCATACTTTTGCACGAGGGAGTATTGGATCCTAAAGCTTATTGCTATGGTTAGACTTTGTCTTAATTTCTCTCTTGTATTTGTGGACGCTTGCAAGGGGGATTAATCATAAGACTGTACTTGTCTTAGCCTAGACGGTACACTAGTTAAGATCCACCCACATAAAACTTATCAATACAAAACATAGTACTAGATAGAATATGGCAAAAGCACTTGACTATCTCTCCGTGTGTGTTTATGAACGCCTTAGTCTTTATAAATTTAGTCCCTCAGCTTATCCTTTGTGTTCAAAAGGATTGGGCCACTTGCTGGACCTCAGCACCATTTACTTTCGCTCCATTTATTTCCTGGTTGCTTATACTCGAAAACCCATAAAATGTTACCTTTCACTACTTGCAGTTATTCCTTGATCTAGATCGCTTGTCAATACCTTCTGCACCTCGTTGGGTTCGACACTCCTACTTATCGAAAAGGCTACGATAGATCCCCTACACTTGTGGGTCATTAGTTGCACTAGTGCGGACGGGTGTCAATGGGATGGACCTGCTGAAGGACTTCTTCTAGTGGAGGATCTAGCACCCATGCAAGGGCCCGCCCCATGTGGAGGTATGAAGGGTCATATGACCCAACCCGTGTTCACCAAAGGAGCTTAAGCCATCACCCCAGTCCGCGACAACCTTAGGGGCACGAGGCTTGTGGCCCCTTCGTCACAGGGGAACCCGCCGAATGAGGTAATTTCTTGTTCATTTTTTCCGAGTGACATTTATAGCTATACTCTTCTGTTGGTGCACATGAACTTGTTTTCTTCACTTGACATGCCTTTATAGCGTTGATCATCTCGGTGTCAGCAGTCGACCATACGTTGATTGACGTGGCGATTGACACAGAGCATCCTGAAAGTTCGGGAGGTGACAATGATAATGACAATGAGGAGGAGTCTGAGGAGAGTGACGACGACGATGAGCACAGGGATGGGGCAGAGGCCTCCCCGCCCGATGAAGTTCCGGTCGAGGATCGTTCCAAGGCGCACCAGGACCATGGATCCCAGTTTGGAGGCGCCAAGGCCCTAAGTGTCTCTAAGCCAACTATGTCGGCTACTCAGACCCGTAGTTCCAAATGGGGATGGACTGAGCATCAAGGTGGACGTGCGTGTGGCCTCCAAGCCTCAGAAGGCTGTTATCCGACACATCAAAGTGGACGTGCGTGTGGCCTCAGCATAAGTATTTTTGCGGACTGAAGTAATTTCCTAAATGATGTTTCCCGACTGATGGTCGAGTAACATTTCCGTCTGAACATCTTTGTTGTAGAGCTGATACCTTGACCACCTCAATCGAAACCATGGCTTCGGAGAAGGGTTAGGCTGACGCCAACGTCACATCCTCCGAAGGAAGTAATTGAACACATTTTTACTTCATTCGGGACTTGTGATTTCCCTTGATAATTAATCGTCGAGTGCCTTTCGACGCTTGTAGGGCCATATAACATAATCAATCTTGATCTACTCACCCCTTCGGTCTTCTAGGATGTGGTGATGCTGGACACCACTCCCGGATGAGTGACTAGATCTTCCACTGTCAAGGTTACGACTCTAATGCAGGGTGCCATTTCGATTGGAGTATCACTCAGACCTGGTCCAAAGGTCACGTCGCTAACTCCTCCACTGGCCAACATCTTCGAGCTGCGCCATATCTTAGAGGACCAAGAGGGTGCGCGTAAGGAGTCCTTAAAACAGCTGGGGCTCATGATCGGACGACTGAAGGAGGCATATAACACCAACGAGGCCTTGGAGAAGAACGTTCGGGTAAGTTCCCTTGTGAATGCACCCACTGGGTGTTCTCTGCCAGTAGGGCCATTACCACCGAAGTCGGAAGATTTTCCTTTGCATTTTTTGTTTTGGAACTCGAGTAGGTTTGCATGGAGCACACCCACTAGGTGTTCTCTTCTAGTGGGGGCATGTTGAGTGCACTCAGTGGGTAGAGGCCCCGAGACTGCCGCTGACTGAAGCAATCAGCAGTAATCTTAGTTCCTATTTTTCCTTGACATAGATCGATAGGGTAAAAGGCCCTTTTTCTATCTCCTCATCCTTCTAGTGGGGGCACGCTGAGCGCACCCACTCGGTGTAGTCCCCGAGACTACCGTCGACTGAAGCAGTCGGCGGTAGTCTTATAGTTTCCATTGCTAACTTTTGGATAATTGTATTTGTTGCTGACAGAACGTTTGTGGGCTCAGGAGCCGCTATGATTCCATGAAGAAAGAGGTGCGGGACCTGTGGCTCAGCCTTAATGCCGGGAAAGCTAAGAGTGAGCGCCTGCAGCAGGAGAAACCCTCACTCGAAGGTAAACATTTCCCATTCGACTGCTCCTTCAGATTTGATATCTCTTCCCGTCCTGCTGAGACTGTTTTACCAGATCAACTTGTTGAGAGGTTGAAGACTTCTATTTATTTAGTTACCATGAAGGAGGTCCTCGAGAAGAGGGACGGGGATCTTTCATCTGCCTAGAAGGAAGCCAACCACAAGACCAAGGCGGCTAACGACAAGCTCAAATCAGTCTAAAAGATCGAGGAGGAGAAGAAACTCTTGGAGGTTGCGTCAAAGAAGTTCGCTAAAGAACTTTCCGAGCTAAAGACACATTATGTCGAGTGGGAGAACAAGCTTGAGCAGGTCACTGCCAAGAAGCTCGAATTGGAGCAGTTCGTGAGGGACTTTGGCAAGGAAATGAACGAAAAACTTAAAGGTATGCCTTGAATCCAAGTAATTATTTTCAATATCTTCGTAATTTCTAGGTGGTATTTGATGTCCTTGTCATTTGCTTGTGCTTATAATTCTACATCAACATTGATGAAAAGACTGAGATGATCGAAAAGGACTTGAATACATAGAGGGGGCTTCTCAGGGATAGTGCAACTTTGTGTCTTCTACGACTGGAGGACCACATCCACCATGTGCCGGTTTGCTTCAAGTGGCTTGAATCGGCCGTCCTGGAGATCGACTAAGAGGTCGCTCCTGGTGAGGAATAATCCAAGGATGTGCAGGCCATCATTGATCGAGTTATGGAGGTGCCCAGCCAGATGCAGTCTTGGAAGAAAGCAACGACCTGAGCTCGAGCTGACATCACCCTCTCGCTGGTTCATGTCCATTGCAAGGGAGTGGACGAAGAGAAGCCAAAGAACCTCAAGGTCTCCAACAGGAAGAACACCAAGTTCGAGGACTTCATGGAGATGTTCATGGAGGATGTTACTCGGATTGGTGACGGAATCGACCTTGACATATTTGTGGAAGTTATGGCTCCATCGTCCTCTCAGTGTTACTAAAAAAAAGACATAAAATTTGATTTGCTTTGGAATGTCGAGTGGTTGATGTAACCCTTAACCTCAGAGTGAGCCTTGGGATCCTGCTATCTCTACTCTTGCTTCAAACTGAATAAAACTTTATTTTCTTTACGTCCATTCATATTTTGAGTCTTCGAGTGTTTAACGGGCTCCAGCAGGGGGAATTGGAATACTTAGGTGATTGTTTGATCGCGACTAATTTCTCGAGTATGAATAATTTTCTACCTCGGGGTTAATCTGGGCTTAGGCGAAATTAGATTCACACCTAAACCCCCGTGCATGGAGGACATCCTCACTTGTGGCAGGTTTTATCTTCGGCGAATTCAGGTTCACAGCTAAGATATGAAGGTAGTTCCTGCCAACTAATGATTTTCATGTTCATATTGGGTTCCGAGTGAGGGTCGTGCCCTCATTCTACCTCATGCCCTCATTCTAAACCATTTTTAATTACGCCAAAGCAGGCTCGCAGCTAAGCCCCGAGTGTGGTGTACATCTTCACTTGGGGAAGGTTTTATCTTAGGAGAATTCAGGTTCACAGCTAAAAAATGAAGTTAGTTCCTGTGAATTAATGATGGTCATGTCCATCTTGGCGCACGAGTGAGGGTCGTGCCCTCATTCGGAGCCGTTTTTACTTAGGCAAAACCAGGTTTGCAGCTAAGCCCCCGAGTGTGAAGGACGTCCTCACTCGGGGCAGGTTTTATCTTAGGCGAATTCTGGTTCACAACTAAATAATGAAGGTAGTTGCTACGATCAAATGATGGTCATGTCCATCTTGGTGCCGGAGTGAGGGTCGTGGCCTAACTCGGAGCCGTTTTTACTTCGACAAAAGCAGGTTCGCAGCTGAGCCCCCAAGCATGGAGGACTTCCTCACTCGGGGCAGGTTTTAACTTAGGCGATGTCAGGTTTGCGGCTAAGTTTCACTCCCACTAGGTTAATAAGAAGGGGTATTTCACCGGAGTGAGAAATTTGACAAAATGTGAAGAAAGAGGACATTTTATTTGTCAAATCATTCGGATTCATTACAAGAATGAAGAGATATGTTCTACATGTAGAACTTGATGGCCAGGTCTGTGTTCTTGGTTTTGGGATCTTCTGCCCCATTTTGGAAGTTGTAAAGTCTACAGGCTCCGTTATGCAAGACCTTGGAGACCGCATAGGGACCTTGCCATGGATGTGCCAGTTTGTGGGCCCTTTGCTGGTCCATTCGGAAGATCATGTCACCTTCTTGCAAGGCTCGTCGTCTGACTTGCTTGTCATGGTAGCGCCTCAGATCCTGCTGATACAGTGTAGACCGAATGAGTCCTAGTTCTCTCTCTGCTTCCAAGAGATCCAGACTGTCCTGACATGCTACCTTGGTGTGAGCTTCATTGTATTGTTCCATTCGGGGGGAATTGTGATGCAAGTCACTCGACAAAACAGCTCCAGACCCGTACACCATAAAGAAAGGGGTATGCTTGGTGGTGCTGTTAGGGGTTGTTCACATCCCCATAGAGTAGAAGGCACCTCTTTGACCTAGGCACATGTAGTGTATTTTAGGTCCCTCATCAGTCGGGGCCTCGGTGCTTGCAATATCATACCATTCGCCCGCTCCGCCTATCCGGTCGACTACGGGTGAGCCATGGAGGCATAGTTAACCTGAGTGCCCTATGAGTAACAAAATTCATGGAATTCGTCCGAGTCGAAGTTGGACCCCTTGTCGGTGATGATATCATGTGGAACTCTGAATATGAAGATAATTAGCCGAATGAAATTGATGGTAGTTGCAGAATCCAGGCTTTTGATTGGCTTGGCTTCGTCCCATTTTGTGAACTTGTCCACGTCTACTAGCAGGTGGGTAAATCGACTCAACCTGGTCGGCAGGTGGCCAACCATGTTGAGACCCCACACAGTGAATGGCCAGGTGAGCGGAATTCATCCGATATCATGTGGAACACTAAATCTGAAGATAATTTGCCGAATGAAACTGATGCCAGTTGCAGAGTCTAGGCTTTTGATGGGATTCACTTCGACCCATTTGGTGAACTTCTTGAGGGCTACTAGCATGTGGGTAAATCCACTCGACCGAGTCTGCAGGGAGGCGAGCATGTTGAGACCCCACACGACGACTAGCCAGGTGAGCGGAATTTTCTTCAGTGCGGATGCAGGCTTGTGTGAGTGATTCTTGTAGAATTGGCATGCAACACATAGCTCAATCAAGTCTATTGCTGCCTCATTAGCTTGGGGCCAACAAAAACCCGTTCGGAAGGCTTTAGCAACCAGTGTTTGAGAGGATGCATGGTGGACACAAGTTCCCGAGTGAATCTCGTGTAAGACTTGTAGTCGTTCCTGTGGGGAAATGCATTTCTAACTAACACATGTAGCACTTTTCTTGTATAGCTTGCCTCCCAATATTTCGAAAGCTTTAGATCCTTAAACGATTCAGTGGGCTTCGTCTTCGTCTTCTAGAAGATCTTGTCGGAGCAAGTATGTTAGGTATGGTTAAGTCCACTTGAGAGTGATTACCAACATCTCCTCGACTAAGTCGATCACTACAAGGATGTCAACCTCAGTCGGATGTGAAGGACCAACTGGTTGTGGGGGATCCTCTACGGAAGGATCTTCCTTAACTGAGGGTGCGCACAAATGTTCAAGGAATGCACCCTTTGGAATGGATCCCCGAGTGGATCCAATCTTGGCCAGGTCATCCGCTCCTTGGTTCTTGGCTCGGGGCACATGGTGTGACTCCAAGCCTTCGAATTCTTCTCCAGCTTTCTGACTGTGTTGCAGTAACCAGTTATAGCTGGACTTGGAATGTCCCACTCTTTCATCACCAAACTGATGACGAGTTCTGAATCGTCGTAGACCATCAAATGCCAAATGCCGAGTGAGATGGTCATACGGAGGCCATACAGAATGGCTTTGTACTTGGCCTCATTGTTAGACGGATCGAAGTGGAATTGGAGCACGTAGACCAGTCGGTCTCCCCTTGGGGAGACGAGAACCACTCCGACCCACGAACCATGGAGCATCTTGGAACCATCGAAGAACATAGTCCAATGCTCACAGATTCTTGGCGATGGCTACTCTTGCTCCATCCATTCGGCCAAGAAATCTACCAGGGTTGAGACTTGATCGCCTTCTTGGCTTCAAAATTGATCTCCAACGGGAGGATATCTATTGCCCATTTGGCCACTCGGCCATTTGCGTCTATGTTATGCAGGATTTATGACAGGGGGGCATCGCTGATAACACTGACCGAGTGATCTTGGAAGTCAAGAACCACCTTCTCTGCTTTCGGGTAGATACAGTAGACCAGGTTTTGGTAATGTGTATACATCTGTTTGGAGGGCGTCAAGACATCTAAGATATAATAGATGTGGCTTTGAACCTTACATGCTTTGCCTGCATCCTGACGCTCCAGATTGAGAACGGTGCGGACCACTTGGCTAGTAGCTGCAATGTACAGGAGCAGCGGCTCCCGGCTGCCCAAAGCAGCTAACATCGGCTGGGTGGAGATCAAGACCTTGACTTGATTGAATACAACTTGCATTTCATTAGTCCACTCGAATCTATCATATTTTTTCATTAGTCGGTAGAGAGGTAGTGCCTTCTCACCGAGTCTTGAGATGAAGCAGCTCAGGGCCGCAAGGCAACCGGAAAGCCTTTGCACATCATGTATGTGCTCTAGCGGTCTCATTTGATCTATAGCACCAATTTTGTCGGGGTTAGCATTGATACCACGTTTGGCAACATGGAAATTGGGTAACTTGCCGGCTGGCAAGTCGAAGGTAGACTTGGCCGGGTTGATCTTGATCCAGCAGCACCACAGGTTTGTAAAGGTTTTGGCGAGGTAAGTCAGGAGGTTGGAACCTTTCCTAGACTTGACCATAGTAGCATCCATGCATGCCTCCACGTTCCGACTGATTTACTCTTTCAACCATTTCTGGATCATACGTTCGAAAGTAGCTCCGGCATTTTTGAGGCCAAATGGCGTAGTGATGTAGCACAAACACCCGAAGGGGGTGATGAAGACCGTTTTTATTTCATCAGGCCCATATATTCGGATCTGGTGGTACCCTGAGTTCGCATCCAGTAATGACAAATGTTCACATCCAGCAGTAGAATCTGCAAACTGATCTATGCGGGGTAAAGGGAAATGATATTTCAGGCAGGCGCGATTGAGATGCTTGAAGTCAATACTCAGTCGAAGTGACTTGTTCTTCTTGGGCACCATTACCACATTCAATTGCCACTGGAAGTGGTAAACCTCGCGAATGAACTCAACATCTAGGAGCCAGGCAATCTCCTTCCAAATCGCCTTACACTTTTCCATGGAGGAACGACACAAGTGTTCTTTGACGGGCTTGACCTTGGAGTCCACACACAGGCGGTGTTCAGCCAGCTCCTTAGGAACACCCAACATGTCAGATGGCTTCCATGCAAATATGTCCCCGTTCTCATGGAGGAATTGGATGAGCTCGACTTCCTATTTTTCTCCGAGTGATGTGAAGATGTTTATCGCGGAGGCACTCAGATCGTTGGGGTGAACGTGAACTCGTTTGGTCTCATCGGCCGACTGAAAGGCGGACTCAATAGCCGGCAGCTTTGGCATGAGCAAGTCGGGAGTGTCCATTGTGTTCTTGTACCCATCGAGCTCGACTACAAGGACTCGCTCGTTGGCAATTTTGGGGCATATTGGAGGCAATCCTCGACAATCTTCCAATTGCCGGTCACTGTTATCACGCCTCTCGACCCTAGCATCTAAAGCTTAAGATACACGTAACATGGTGTGGCCATGAACGTGCGTAGGGGGGCCTACCCAGGATAGCGTGATAGGCACTATGGAAGTCCACCACCTTTGAAGTCCCATGCTCCTTCCGATATTTTTTCGTTGTCGAATACGACATTCAGACCGATATGGCCGAGTGATTCGACCTTCTTCCCGGGGATGACCTCGTGGAAGTTCATGTTTCTCTTGAAAAGTTGGGACAACGGAATGTCCATTTCCCAGAGCATATCGGTGTAGATGATTTTGATGCCGCTGCCTCCATCCATGAGGACCCTACATAGTCGGACTCCATTGATAGCCGAATCAACAACCAGCGCATGCCGCCCACGGGTGGAAATATGGGTTGGATGGTCGCACTGATCAAATGTAATGGGCGTCTTAACCCAATCGTGGTACTTTGTGACAGTCGGAACTGCCAGGTTAACCTCCCAATTGATGACCTTCAATCGGCTCTTGCTCTCGACGTCGGTGCTAATCATGAGGACCTTTTCGATGTTCAGATACCCTGAGGCACCCTATTCGTCCTTCTCGTTTGTGACAATCTGGTCCCTCTTGGTGTGGATGTGGCACGACTGTTCTAAGAGGCCATTCTTGGGCTCTTGGGATAGATGGGATTACCATCATCATACAAGTGACAATCTCGAGCAGATTGCTTGTGATAGATGGGATTACCATCATCGTTCCTCTTGGTGTGGATGTGGCACGTCTGATCTAACAGGTCACTCATGGGCTCGGACTTCTTCTTGGCCGCCCAACCCTTCTTTTTCTTCTGCTTGATTTTGCCCCAGCCTTGCTCGAGGACAGTGCAAACTTTAGCCTTGCCCGATCCATCGGCCTTCCGCTTCTCCTTCTTCCCTACGTTACCCCTAAAGTAAGTGGTATCACTGTCTTGACCCTTGCCACTATGAAGGTTGTCTTCTTCTTCGGTGTTCGCTTATCGATTGGTGATCTACATGGGGCGACTGAGGGACAGATCCGCCGCTCGGCGAAACTTAAAATGAGCTCCCTGTACTGAGTGTTAGACTTGATGGCGCACATGGCCTGGTGCTCCGTAATGTTCTCCACGGTGTTGTGCAACGTGATCCATCTCCCTATGTACTCGCGGAGAGTTTGATTGATCTTCTGGACGCAATGCTACAACTCCGTCAAACCACCCATTCGCCTATAAGTGCCCTCGAATGTATTGACAAACAGTTGGGTCACGTCTTCCTAACTGTGGATACTGCTAGCGGGCAGCTGATTGAGCCACGCCCTTGCCGACCCCTCCAGCATGAGGGGTACGTGCTTCATTGCGACGAAGTCGTCGACGTTGTCGATCTAGAGGGCCAGTCGCTAATCCTCAAGCCAAGTTTCGGGATTGGACTCACCATTAAATTTGCCGATTCCCATGGACAACCTGTAGTTGGAGGGGATTTTCGACTCGCGAATGTGCTTGCCAAAACACTCGATGACAAAGACGCCTCGCCCTGCTCGCGATCGGTCAATCATGTTTTGCATGATGATGGATACTTCATTGAGGAGGGGAGCGCGATGGCCATCATCCCCATGGCCCCTATGTAGATTGTCGCTTGACATGCGGTCGTATGTATGGTGTTCAAGTGAAACCCTCCTCAGAGGAGGTGTTTTACTGCGAATCCAATTGTCACGCCTCCGGTCCCCATATTGTCCTCTCAGAGGAGGAGGGGTTCCTCGGTGTCTCTCAGGTGCATGAGGGCTCTGAGCCGATTGCACCGTGTCCTCCCATATGGTCGTCCTATGAGTATGGTACTGTGATTGGGATACCACTGAATTCTGCTGTAGGGAAATCCTGAGCAGTATCTGGTTCTACTGAATGCACTCCCTAGCCATGGAATCACTCCACTGAATGGATTCACCGATTCGAGTGGTCGTGGTCAAGTTCTGCAGAGGTGTTCGCATGATGTATATGTAACGTTGGTTTTCGTTTGTGTCGGTGCACTAAAGACTCGGGTCTCCGGTGCCCCAAACTAGTGTGCGGATGCCGGCAGCCCCTCTGCAGTGGCAAGGCGCATAGTAGGGGCTTAGGGCGGAAGCAAGACTCAGAAGCCACCTAGAACAGATTGCAAGCCCCCCAGCAAGCCCTCGCTTGATGGGAAAGAAGAAGAGACGCCAGAAGGATCTCCCTGTTGGGGGGGGGGGTGGATAGACAATGCCACGGCAAGACCCTCCTGCCAAGGAAGAAGGACTAATCCCCGCCAAGCCATCCTTACCAGGAAGATTGACAAGGCCTCGGCAGGCCATCACCTCCCTGCCGGGAGGAAAAAGAAGAGACCCGGCCAAGCAACCCTTGCCGGGAAGGAAGAGAAGGTCCGAGGAGGGGCGCAGGCCTAGGGCGCCTTCGCGTCCTGTGAACACCTCCACCAAGGAACACTCCACCACCGTTGCACGGACCACGTGTCCACCCACACGCCAGCGCAACACCCCGAAGTTGCCATGTCTGGGTACGTGTCCAACCCCCCACCCCCACCCCTGACGAGGTCAGGGAAGTCTGTGAAAGCATTTAATGCACCGCAGTAACACTGTGGCTGACGGTCGACGTTGTTCCACTCGCGAACCACCATTCACACACTGAGCCACAGTGGTGACCCGTTCGCCTGTAAAAGTAGGCCCGAGGCTCAGTAGTATGGACTTTTGGATTTTTGACTAATGGAAAGGTTGTATGAGGGACGGATCTACAGTAAGCTAAAAATGAATAACTGAACACATGCAGGAGTAGGGTTTTACGCTCCACACGGCCCGAACCTGGGTAAAAAATGACCTTGCCGGACCCTGACTGTTGGTTCTGCTCTTGCCGCGATCCCTCTCCCCGCTGAACCAGCAAAAGGGGACCCTTGAGGCCCCCATAGGTGTCGATCCTTCACCGACAGTTTGGGAACAACTACCTGTGGATGAGACTGGAGGTGGGCTGATCCCTTGTTGTTCGGTCATCGAGTGACTGTTGGAGCCACTCGATTCGCTCGTGCTCAGCCAATGTGGCTTGGCGATCATTCTCCTGTGCCATCTCCTTCGGGGGTGTTCCCGGTGATGAGTGTGGGAAGAGCATGCCCATTTGTCTGCTTAAGTTCCTTCCACTTCTGCTCATTGAGAAGTTAAGGATGTAGAGGTCAGAGTCGACATTGCAGCGATGGCCTCCATCGGATCTACGAGAGTAACCGACAAAAAAACAAGGAGCTCCTCCCATGGTCCTGTCGGCCATCAGGATCTTTGCAGCGTCTACGCTGCTCTCGTAATTGGACTCGCCGAATGAGTCGTCGCCCGAGGAAGGGACCAGGCAAAGAGTGGGATCGTCCGAGTCAAGCATCGCTACCTGTACCGAAGTGGCTTGAAGAGCCACCGCATGCTTCATCCGGCGGTGCAACCTAAAGCGCCTGGAGCGCTTGCGACGAAACGCGATAGGACATGGGCAAGCCGAGAGGCACTACACCAATGGCTGCCGAATAAGGACCCCGTGAGCCACTGTGCTGAAGTGCAATGCACCACGAGCGGGCAATACAATGGTATACAGTGGTGCATCCTACGGCCATGCCAAATCATCGGCTGTGAAGCTGAGGGAACCGAAAAGGATCTCGCCGCGGAGTGTCTTCATGATGACAAAAAAATTGAAACTCCAACTGCGCCGGAATTTGCTAGACGGGCAGCCCAATGGTGGGTGCCAACTGTCAAGGGGATAAGCTTGACAATAGAACCAAGGGTACGAACGAATGGCGGTGCCTAGCTATGACGCAGTTGTAACACTCGGATGAACGAGTTCAGGCCCCACTCGGGAGTGGTAAAGACCATATGTCTCGAGCCCGGAGGCTTAGTGTTGCTTATGGGGTTGTGAATACACAATGCTTAACCCCTCTCTCGAAGCTGAAGGAAGGCTTACAGAGTCGCGTGTACACGTGGCCTCCACTTCAAGGGCATTTAATGAAAATAACTATGGAAGTTACCTCAACATACAGCTCTAACTATATGTTACTGGTAACATATGGCTTTATGTGCATTATGTGAGAGATTAAATCCCTGGCTGTTGCATTCGTTTCGTCGTCCGCACTCCTCTTAGTACGAGTGTGGGCGAACGGCCGACTGATCAAAGATGGTCCGAGTGACTCTGCATGTTTGTCACTGTTATGGGAATGGGGGTCACCAGACCTACCTCTGTGTGGCCCAGGGCTGGCCCACTTCATCAAGCAAACCAACGGGCTCGACACCACTCAAGGCAA
Organism: Hordeum vulgare subsp. vulgare; assembly: GCF_904849725.1. NCBI lineage: Eukaryota > Viridiplantae > Streptophyta > Magnoliopsida > Poales > Poaceae > Hordeum > Hordeum vulgare. Next base: position 199,788,204 of record NC_058523.1, on the reverse strand, counting down.
GGCCCTCGTGAGGGAACAAGCCTCACGAGAAGGAATTGCATCAATACCTGCAGGGGCCTCCTCAGGACCCCTTCGGAGCGGCGGATATTCCGAGGCGAGGCCCGGCCTCACGAGTCAAGGGTGATGCAAGGAAGGATAGGTGAGCAGCAGACAGCAGGGCGGAACAGTTTCCCCTTTAGTGCAAAGAGGGGCAGGGATATACCGTTGTTCCAAAGGCATCTTTCAAAGGTTTCCCTTCTTGTGCAACAAGGCCGTCCCCGCCCGCTAGCAGGACAGACGTCATCCCCGGGCCCAACTTTCGGGCAGGGGAGCATGTTCCCCTATTCCCCTTCAAAATTGGCCGCTGTGGGATCCCTTACCACTGAAACGATAAGTGAAGAGGAATGGGGCCTCCACTATATATAGGGGATAGGTTGCTTCATAGAAGCCCCCCTGGAATCATTCATTCACCCATCTTCACACCACTAGGCCACCTAGCCTTGGGAGGCCGAAGAACACTCTACTAGTTCATCCACCAGCTCCCACGAGAGGTAATCCACCAAAGCAGGAGTAGGGTTTTACGCTTCACAGCGGCCCGAACCTGGGTAAACTGTTGTGTTCTGTGTTTCCCTCACCACCGGTTGAGTTTTCTACCATCCCAAGCGAGTAGCAAGCTAGGTGAGGCGAACCAGTGACAGATCTTCGTACATGCCCCTAGGTTCGAATCTTTAGGGTTTTGCGGAACCCGAAATCCGACATTTGGCACGCCAGGTAGGGGGCGTGTCAAGGTCTCCTTCAAGTTCCACCTTCACCAAGCTTCGTCGCTCCGATGGCTGATGCTCGCCGGGCTCGCGCCGAACGTCGCGCCGCCTGCGTCGCTGAGACGGCCCTTGCAGGCCCCGCCGGCGCACGCCCGTCACCATCACCCGTGGTGAACGCCGCCACGGGCCCCGACGCTCAAGAACAACATGGCTCCTCCCAGCTGGCTACCTAGCACCGTGACTACCGCATCGCCACTCCATTGCTCGTCCGGGCCTCCGGGGCGACCTCGCACGCCCGACCAGGGATGCCACACGGCCGGCGCTTGCTTGCCATGGCCATCGAGCTGCTCCACTATCGGCTCGCCCCTGACCGCCACCACGACTGGCTCATCGCATCGAGGAGCTCGTTGTTGCCGCTGCTGACTCCATAGTGCTCTCCTGTTTGTTTCGGCCCCAACTGTCCCGAGCAAACGACAAGGAACAAGATGCGCCACCCCCACCATCATGGCGAGATGTGCGTCCCGAGCCTAGACAGGAGGCGCGTCCCTGCGACTAACCTCGCGAGCCCAGGGCGAGGCCAGGCGACGAACCAAGCTATCAGGTCGTTCTTCAACCGCGCGCCAACGTGCACGCGCTCCCGGTGCTGCAAGTCCCACACTGCGAGCGCGCCCCGCCCGAAGTAGACCTGTTGGAGCAACAGGGCCCGGTCGCCCCCGCACGCGCTACGCCCGTCAGACCGGTGGGATGCCTCGCGATCGCCCTTGAACTCTACCCAACTACATGGCCCTGCAAGTTCATGCCCGACCTGCCCCTGCGGTACGACGGCACCCTGGACCCGGCAGACTTCCTGCAACTTCACACGCTGAGCATTAGGGCGGCAGGAGGAGGTGACAAGGTCATGGCGTGTTGGTTCCCCATGGCGCTCAAGGGGGCATGCTCTCTTCGCTCCTCAACATCCCGAAGGCGTCCATCACCTTGTGGGACAGCCTGCACGAGCGCTTCGTCGCCAATTTCCAGGGCACTCGCGACCACGCTCCTAGCATGAACGACATGCGGCTCATCAAGCAGCAGAAGGGGGAGACCGTGCACAAGTTCATACAACGCTTCACGGTCATGCGCCTCAAGATCCCAAAGGTGTCAGACGAGGCCGTCATCTCGGCCTTCTCCGACGGAGTCACCGACCTCAAGATGACGGAGGAGCTCGCCATGAGTTATGAAATGAGCACCGCTTCGGAGATGTTCAACCTGGCAAACAAGTGCGCCAGGGCTGACGAAGGTCGCCTATCTCTCCTCGGGCCTCAGGCGGCGGAACCAGAAGAGAAGAAGGCCAAGGCCAAGGAGGTGAAGCGCAAGGCCCCTGTGGTGCTCATAGCCAAGCCTGAGGCGATGTACAACTGAGGAGGAGAGAACCCATTAGGAGGGGGCCAATGTGCATCTTCCATGGCACCATCGGCCATGATACCTCCGAGTGCCAAGATCTCCGACTGGCCCGTGCCGAGCATTTAAACAGGCACCTTGGGCAGGGAGACAGAAGCCCCGCCCGCGGCGAGGCTGCGACGGAAGCCACAGGGATAACCGAGAGCCGTGTCAGGGGTGGCGCGAGCAGCCTCATGAAGACCGTTGGCGCGGACAACCTCAGGAGGACCGCTGCCGTGGCCAAGCTCAGGAGGACCGCTAGCGCAATGACCCTTGGGAGGGGCAACGACGCGGTCAGCCTCATGAGGTTCGCCCTCGTGAGGCTCGACTGCCTCCTCTGCCTCCGCCATTCAGGAGGTTGGATGGAGACAGGCACGACGATGGGGCTGGAGGCTTCCAGGAGGTCAGGGCGGTGGCCTCCATCTTGGGCGGCACCCAGATCCCGACCTCCTACTGCACCTTCAAAAAGTTCGCACGGGAGGTGAATGCTACTCTCCTGAAGCCTAAAGCGATGCGCCCCCTCAACTAGTCCCAGACCACCATCAACCTCGACCCAAGTGATCTGCTCAGGTGCTCGTTCATGGCCAGCAAGCTCCCAATGATGTGCAACCCCGACCATCAGCAACGTCCTCGTCACCAAAACCCTTATTGATAGTGGAGTGGGGATCAACGTCCTCTCAGTCGAGACCTTCAACAAACTCCAGCTGCCGTATGCACAACTCCTGCCGACCAAGCCCTTCTCAAGAGTGATAGAGGGGTCCACCATGCCCATCGGGCAGGTGCATCTGCCAGTCACCTTCGGTGAGCGCAACAACTACCACACTGAGATCATCGTCTTCGACAACGCGCACATCCAACTGCCGTACAACGCGATCCTTGGGTACCCTGCTCTCGCCAAGTTCATGGCAGTGACCCACCATGGCTACAACATCCTCAAGATGTCGGGGAGCGGTGGCGTCATCACCAGTGCCTGCGACGAGAAGGACACCGTCTGCACACTCAAGTGCGTCTACCTCGCAGCGGCAGCGGAGCACTCGGACGACGAAGAAGAAGATCCACCCCGCGAGGAACCATGCAAGAAGAAGAAGGAACTCCTTCCCATGGAGCGCCCTTGGGCTTCGGGCTCCGTGCCGGGGGACGGGGCCATGATTCCAATCGCATAGGAAGGCGCACTCGGAGCCCCCCTTGGGTCAGGGATGAGCGCTCCCACCAGGGAGGTCCCTGGCCAGACCAATGAGGCAGGGTGGCACTCAAGCACAACCCGAGGACGAGCTCCGGCGCGCGTCCGCTCAGCTCATGTGAGTCCGTCATCGGAGCAATCCAAGAACTTAGAGAGGCCCAGGCCGTGCGAGGCGGGGATTGCCCGGCACCATCAATCGTAGTCGCAGTCATCGGCACAGTCGACCGGCCCCGCTTCTGCATCAACGCGCTCGCAACCGACAGAGCCGTGGCTCAAGGCCCTTTCTGGCCTACGCTAGCTGACCATCGGTGGGTGTACCCACGCGCCGGCGCCCTCATGCCATTCGAGCTGGGGAACGTGGCTACCACTTACGAGCGGCTTCAGTGGGCCATGCTCATGCCTGGCCTGCTAGGGCGTGGAGAGGAATAGGAGGAGATGCTCGGGCCGAGCGAAGTCCCCGAGCCTCGGGAGACGGCGGACCCGTGAGGGCCGCGACCGTGGAAGCAGGAGTTCGGGCGACGACGACGCTTCGGCACTTCAACTGCATGGCCACCAGGTGACTTTTTGTTGGCTGCTGCCAGGTAACTTTTTGGCTCACCTTGTCCGAGGACGCCCACACGGCCATGCGGCCTCCAGGAGCTCAAGGCATTCCCAGTCGCTACTTTCATTTAAGCATCTCTTAGTTGTTTCTACCTCACCCGCTTCGAACCCTAACATTCTACTTTGCTTGCATCTTTGGGTGGTGGACCCTCGCTTGGGGGCTCCGGTCGAAGCTTATCCTTGCAGGACGCCTGAGGCATCAGACACCCAATCTCACTCTCAAAGAAGAAGAAGCCAACAAGGTTTGCCAACGACCCAAAAGAAGCTTAGTCCACCAATGACTCGGGGGTAGGGACACTCGCGAGGCCAAAGCATCCCCGCGACCTCCCAGATACACCCCCACCGTGACACTCCCACAGAATAACGAGCCGAGGCTGTATACGCCTAGGCCCCCCCCCCCCGAGAATCCGGAGGGGTCCATCCCATGCAGAGTGGCAGTCCTATGCTCCTTGTCGGGGAGAAGTTCAGTCCACCAATGACTCGGGGGTAGGGACACTCGCGAGGCCAAAGCATCCTCGCGACCTCCCAGATACACCCTCACTGTGACACTCTCATGTAACAACGAGTCGATGTTGTATACGCCCAGGGCCCCCCGAGGATGCGGAGGGGCCCACCCCACGCCTAGTGGAAGACCTATGCTCCGCGCTGGGTACATATGGAGGCAATCAACATAGTCCTCCAATGACTATGCTCGCAGCTGGCACCAACACAGTCCGCCAATGACTATGCCCGCAGCTCGAACCAACACAGCGCGCCAATGGCTACGACCGGAGCTGCTAAGGAAATCAACACCGTCCACCTGCGACTACGCCCACACCCAGTGCGTGGGACACACAACTGAAGGTACGAAGCCGCTCGTACGTAAAGGGGGACCCCTGAGCATCGCGACTCAGGGGCCTAACTGCGCCCGTAGCCCCTTCCCCCTTTGGGCCATCCTTGGTTTCTGGTCGATCCAATCGCGGGGAGCTACACGTAGGGTGGGCCCTGCCGACGTAGAGCGTAGTGCGCTCAACAAGACACCTCAGGTCTCTTAGGAAAAATGATGTAGTCACTCGTACGTCAAGGGGGACTCCTGAGCATCGTGACTCAGGAGCCTGAACTGCGCCCGTAGCCCCTTCCCCCTTTGGGCCGTCCTTGGTTTCCGGTCGGTCCAATTGCGGGGAGTTACCCATGGGGCGGGCCCTACCGACGCGAAGTGCTGAAGGTGTTCTGAAGTTTTCAAATCCTCGTCGCATTCTCCTCATGAGGGCACCTCGCGCGTCAAGGGGGACTCCTGAGCATCGTGACTCAGGGGCCTAACTGAGCTCGTAGCCCATTCCACCTTTGGGCCGTCCTTTGTTTCCGGTCGGTCCAATCACAGGTAGCCCTACCAAGGCAGAGTTGCACATCAAACACGACAGGAATGGGGCGAAGAAAACATTCAAGCATTCAGTTATTACAAGCCTTGACAAGTTCATGAAAACGCAAATATGTTTGACGCCTTCACGACGCATGATGTGCATTGCAGTAAAAGCTACGAAGAAGAAATCAGGAGGAGCCTCCGCCGGTCGCCCGCTTCGCAGGGGGCTGGTCGTCGACATCAAAAGCGTCGTCTTCCCCGTCGTCGGCTTCATCAACATCTGGAGACGAAGGAGGTGCAACACGGGCAAACCTCTTCACCAACGCCTCCATGGGGCAGAGACAGCGGACAAGTAATACTCAACGCTAGCCATGCGACGTGCTCCAGCCTGGCGCAGAGGCATCTAGGGCCTGCAGCGTCTCAGGTCGCCCCCGAGGCTTCGCCCAGAAGCCAACCCGAGCGCGACGTGGGACCGAGGGCTACTGTGGGCGTTCTGGTAATGGGGGTACCCAGACCTGCCTACCTATGGCCCAGGGCTGGCCCACTTCATCAAGCAAACCAACGGGCTCGACACTAATGACCCACAAGTATAGGGGATCAATCGTAGTCCTTTCGATAAGTAAGAGTGTCGAACCCAACGAGGAGCAGAAGGATCTGACAAGTGGTTTTCAGCAAGGTAAAATCTGCACGCACTGAAATTGTCGGTAACAAGTGATTGTGTGGTGAGATGATTCGTAGCAAGCAACAAGTAACAAAAGTAGCAATGATGCAGCAAAGTGGCCCAATCCATTTTGTAGCAAGGGACAAGCCTGGACAAAGTCTTATAGGAGGAAAAACGCTCCCGAGGACACACGGGAATTTCTGTCATGCTAGTTTTCATCATGTTCATATGATTCACGTTCATTACTTTGATAGTTTGATATGTGGGTGGACCGGAGCTTGGGTACTGCCCTTACTTGGACAAGCATCTCACTTATGATTAACCACTCTCGCAAGCATCCGCAACTACGAAACGACAAAGTCTAACCATAGCAATAAACTAGTGGATCCAAATCAGCCCCTTACGAAGCAACGCATAAACTAGGGTTTAAGCTTCTGTCACTCTAGCAACCCATCATCTAATTACTACTTCCCAATGCCTTCCTCTAAGCCCAAATAATGGTGAAGTGTTATGTAGTCGACGTTCACATAACACCACTAGAGGAAAAACAACATACAACACATCAAATTACCGAACGAATACCAAATTCACATGACTACTATTAGGATGACTTATCCCATGTCTTCAGGAACAAAAGTAACTACTCACCAAGCATAATCATATTCATGACCAGAGAGGGAATGAGTAGCGTCAAGGATCTGAACATAAACTGTTCCACCAAGTAATCCAACTAGCATCAACTACAAAGAGTAATCAACACTACTAGCAACCTTACAAGTACCAATCGGAGTCGCGAGACGGAGATTGGTTACAAGTGATGAACTAGGGTTTGGAGATGAGATGGTGCTGATGAGGATGTTGATGGTGACGAGTCCCCTCCAATGAGAGGAGTGTTGGTGATGACGATGGCGACGTTTTCCCCCTCCGGGAGGGTAGTTTCCCTGGCAGGATCATCCTGCCGGAGCTCTAGATTGGTTTTGCTCAAGGTCCGCCTAGTGTCGGCGGCGAAATCACGAAAAAGCTCCTCCCTGATTTTTTTCTGGACGAAACCCTTCATATAGAAAAAGAGGGGGGCAAGTGGGCCCGCAGGGTGCCCACAAGCCCTCATGGCGCGACCTGGGGGGTGGCCGCGCCGTGCAGGCTTGTGGCCACCTGCACGCCCCCTCTGGGACTTCTTCGGCCCAGTATTTTTGATAAATTGGGAAAAAAATCCTTGTTGATTTTTACGGCGTTTTGAGTTGCGCAAAATAGGTATCTCAACTTTGCTCCACTTTCAGGTCAGAATTCCAGTTGCCGGCATACTCCCTCTTCATGTAAACCTTGCAAAATAAGAGAGAAAAGGCATAAGAATAGTATCTGAAGTGAAATAACAGCCAAAGAAGCGATAAATATCAACACGAAAACATGATGCAAAATGGACGTATCAACTCCCCCAAGCTTAGACCTCCCTTGTCCTCAAGCGAAAGCCTAGCTCAATCAATATGTCAACATGTTTAGGCAGAGAGGTGTCGAAAAAACAAGATACGAACATGCATGCATCATGATCATGATCAGAACAGCAATACCAACATATAATCTCTCATGCTAAAGTGATAATTCCTTCACAAAGTCAAGCATGGATCAAGAACCTTACCGAGAAGTAACAACCGATAGCCTTTTGTCATTGAAGCAATTGCAATTTATCACAAAATCAGAAAGAGTCAAATAAGAGCTTGTAAAGCAAATCCACATACTCAATAATTCTTTCGTTCTCTTCAATTGCTACAACTCACGTGGTACTCATGAGATCAAAGTTTCAGCTGGACACAGAGAAAGATAGGGGCTTATAGTTTTGCCTCCCAACTGCTTACCTCAAGGGTAATGTCAACAATAATAATTCATGAATACTTACCTCCAAGTTGACATATGAATATAGATCTTTCCCAAGCATGTGACGGTAGCCAAGACAAAGGAAAAATAAGGAATTGGTGAAGATCACCATGATTCTTTCAAGGGCAGAAAGTAAAGGTACAAGATAGGCCCTTCGCAGAGGGAAGCAGAGGTTGTCATGCGCTTTTGAGGTTTGGATGTGTGTCCTCTTAGTGCGGAGGAACGTCACTTTATTTTTCCTCCTGTGATAAAGAACTTTATTATGAAGTCTGTCGCTTTTATGTCTTCCTCATCACAGGTTCGTATAAAGCTTATTTTCCACACATTAATAGATCATACATATTAGAGAGAAATGTTTATTGCTGGCACCGATGACAACTTACTTGAGGGATCTTATTCAATCCATAGGTAGGTATGGTGGACTCACATGGCAAAAGTGGATTGAAGGTTTATGGATGCACAAGTAGTATCTCTACTTGGTGCAGGAGGTTTGGCTAATGTGAGGTGGAAGCAATTATTACATGCTAAGGGATCTCTAATCATATAACATTGTTCGGAGCCAAGCAAACACAATTCATTATGTTGTCTTCCTTTTCCAACATCTACTTCTAGGCATGCAATAGTTTAGCGAGTGTTCACAATCATAGATGGTGTCAGAGATGATATATTTATATGTGAACCTCTCCTTCTTTATCACTTCCTATTAATTGCAACCATGACCAAGGTCTACGTTTTCCTACCCTCAACAAGTTTCAATCCTCATTCTTTTTATATGTGAAGCCATCACTTCCCATAAGATCATTACATGATCTTTCATGCTTTTGTTCTATTCTCACTCTTTTGATCATGGCAAGAGGCAAAGCCCTTCAACTAATACACTCTTTATTATATGGCTCACGAGCTCGAATACATCGGGGGTGACACAAAGCAAAACTCAAGACTAAAACACTAAGACTTTTAAAACTACTAGAGAAAGTGAAAACTGAAAAGGAAAACTAAAACAAGGTAAAGGCAAAAGATGTGATGGTGATACGATACCGGGGCAACTTCCCCAAGCTTGGCACAAGCCAAGGGGATTGCTCGTTGTCTTCCTTTGGTGGTGATGGTGGAGGAGTTGTTGAAGAGGTCTTGAGCTTGTTTAATTTCCAATTGAGCATAAAATTCTGCTCCCTCAGATCATCATTTTCCTCTTCATGCTTTAACACCCTTTGGCATAATTCCTGCTTACTCTCCTGCAAGAAACGGGAAGGGATAAACAAGGTCTTAGGCTTCTTCCTTGAGTCAGGGAGGCTTGATTTCTTGAACTCCACATGCGTGCATCCAGGTTGAGGTAGAGGAGCCTCCTCTTCATCGGAACTCGTTTGTTCCTTCCCCTTGGGATCATAATCTTCTTCCTCATCAGAGGTCCATCCATAAGGATCAAAGTCCCCATAGATCTTGGGGTTAGCAAGGTAATCAGACACATAGCTCTCCCCCTCTGAATCCTTAGAAGACATCTTGACCTAGATGTGCGGCAGAAAACAGGCTCGAAACGAAAAATAGTGAAAATCTGCGTGATGTAGGGGTCAGACCAAACATGAGTATATATAATGATTTTTTCCAGACCAGAAGGAGTACCCTGCATGAAAACGGAGTCCGGGAGGCGCACGAGGTGGCCACAAGGCCTCACGGCGCGGCCAGGGGTGGGCCCATGCCATGCAGGCTTGTCGCCTCCTCGCGCACTTTCCGGACTACTTCCAATTTTTGTATTTTTCAAATATTCCAAAACGGAGAAAATTTCCTACTGGAAAAGTTTTGGATTCTGTTTTGTTACCGAATCACATACCTCTTCGTTTTCGGAGTCTGAGACAGGCTGATAAATATCCCTTAGGTATTCATACGGAGTTATGGTATTGATGATATTGCTTTCAACATTTATGGGAGTACCTAAGATATAATGGTTGATTCTTTGCCCATTTACAACTCTCGGACAATTACCTTCTGTGTTGTTGATCTTGATATCACCGGAACGATATACTTCCTCAACAACATAGGGACCTTCCCATTTAGAGAGAAGCTTGCCTGCAAAGAATGTTAAACGAGAGTTATATAGCAAGACATAATCACCTACATTGAACTCACGCTTTTGTATCCTCTTATCATGCCACCTCTTAACCTTCTCTTTGAACAACTTTACATTCTCATATGCCTAAGTTCTCCAATCATCAAGCGAGCTAATATCAAATAACCTCTTCTCACCGGCAAGTTTGAAATCAAAGTTGAGCTCTTTGATTGCCCAATAAGCTTTGTGTTCTAGCTCAAGAGGTAGATGACATGCTTTACCGTACACCATTTTGTATGGAGACATGCCCATGGGATTCTTATAGGCAGTTCTATAAGCCCACAGTGCATCGTCGAGCTTCTTAGACCAATTCTTTCTAGACCCGTTGACAGTCTTTTGCAGAATCAGTTTAATCTCTTTGTTGCTTAGCTCTACTTGACCACTCGACGGAGGGTGGTAGGGAGACGCAATTCTATGGTTGACATCGTACTTAGCAAGCGTTTTATGAAAAGCACCATGAATGAGTGTGAACCACCGTCGGTCATTAGATATCTAGGGACTCCAAATCTAGGGAAGATAACTTCTTTAAGCTTCCTGATAGAAGTGTTGTGATCAGCACTACTAGTGGGGATAGCTTCTACCCACTTAGTGACATAATCAATAGCAACTAGGATATGAGTATACCCGTTGGATTTTGGAAAAGGTCCCATATAATCAAAGCCCCAGACATCAAATGGTTCAATGACAAGTGAATAGTTCATAGGTATTTCCTGACGTTTGCCAATATTACCTATTCTTTGACATTCGTCACAAGACAAGTAAACTTACGGGTATCCTTGAAGAGAGTGGGCCAATAGAAACCTGATTGCAATACCTTGTGTGCAGTTCTATCTCCCGCATGGTGTCCTCCGTAGGCCTCGGAGTGAAACTTCTGTAGGATTTGTCCCTGTTCATGTTCAGGTACACAACGTCTAATAACACCATCTGCTCCTTCCTTATAAAGGCGAGGATCATCCCAAAAGTTGTGTCTCAAGTCAAAGAAGAATTTCTTCTTTTGCTGGTACGTGAAACTAGGTGGTATGTATTTGGCAACGATATAGTTTGCATAATCAGCATACCACGGTGCACTACGTGAAGCATTGATGACATTCAGTTGCTCGTTGGGAAAGCTATCATCAATAGGTTGTGGGCCATCAAGAACGTTCTCCAACCTAGACAAGTTATCTGCTACGGGGTTATCAGCACCCTTTCTGTCGACAACGTGCAAATCAAATTCTTGTAGCAAGAGAACCCATCTTATAAGTCTAGGTTTAGCGTCCTTCTTCTCCATGAGGTACATAATAGAAGCATGATCAGTGTGAATAGTGACATTGGAATCAACTATGTAAGACCTGAACTTTTCACATGCAATCACGACTACTAAAAATTCCTTCTACGTAGTAGCATAGTTTCTCTGGGCATTGTCTAGAGTTTTACTAGCGTAGTGAATAACATTCAGCTTCTTTGAAAGGTGGCAGGTGCATTACATAAACCAAAAGGCATACGTCTATGAGCAAAGGTACCGAAAGGGCAGGTGAAAGTGGTTTTGTCCTGATCAAATTGTGCAACTGGTATTTGGGAGAAACCGGAATAACCGTCTAGAAAGCAGAAGTGTGTGTGTTTAGACAACCTTTCTAGCATTTGGTCGATAAAAGGCAGAGGGTAATGATCTTTCCTAGTGGCTTTATTCAATTTCCTAGAATCGATCACCATCCTATAGCCAGTAATAATCCTCTGTGGGATCAATTCATCCTTATCATCAGGGACAACGGTAATGCCTCCCTTCTTAGGGACGCAATGCACCGGACTCACCCAATCACTATGAGCAACAGGATAGGTAATACTCGTTTCCAGGAGCTTTAGTATTTCTTTTCTTACTACTTCTTTCATTTTAGGATTCAATCTCCTTTGATGATCAGCAAGTGGTTTGAAATCAGGATCGGTTTTAATCTTGTGCTGGCATAGAGTGGGACTAATGCCCTTAAGATCATCAAGAGTAATCCAATAGCAGCACGGTGCTTCCTCAGAGTTTTTAGCAACTTCTTTTCTTCATGCTCTGAGAGGCTAGCACAAATAATAGCAGGATATATCTCCTTTTCATCAAGATAGGCATACTTAAGAGTATCAGGCAACTGTTTAAGCTCGAACACAGGATCACCCTTTGGTGGGGGTGGATCCCCAAGCAGTTCAACATGCAGATTATTCTTAAGGATAGGATATTGTTCTAAGAGAACTCTATCTATTTCATCCCTTTCATCCATATGCATAACATTTTCATGCTCAAGCAAGTATTGCTCTAAGGGATCAGTAGGAGGCACGGCAATAGAAGCTAAGGCAATAGTTTCATCCTTACTAGGCAACTCCTTGTCATGAGGTTGTCTACCAAACGTGGAGAAATTGAACTCATGTGACACACCATCAAAGCCAATAGTGATAGTTTGCTTCTCACAGTCAATATGAGCATTGACGGTATTGACGAAGGGTCTGCCAAATATGATGGGACAAAAGCTATCTTGTGCAGTAGCAAGAGCGAGGAAATCAACAGGATACTTCGTTTTACCACACAAGACTTCAACATCCGTAACAATTCCCACAGGGCAGATAGTATCTCTATTGGCAAGCTGAATAGTGACATCAATAGGCTCTATCTCAACAGGTGCAATCTCATCTTTGATTTCATCATATAAGAATTGAGGTATTGCACTAACACTAGCACCCACGTTACATAAACCATGGTAACAATGATCTACTATCTTAATAGAAACCACATGCATGCCAACAACAGGCCTATGTTTGTCTCTAGCATGAGGTTTAGCAATTCTAGCAGCATCTTCACAGAAGTGAATATTATCTCCCTCAACTTCTTCAGACAGAAGATCTTTGATAATAGCAATGCTAGGTTCAACTGTAATTTTCTCAAGGGGTGTAGGTGTTCTAATATAGCCTCTACGTATCACAGTTGAAGCTGTAGAATGATCCTCTATCCTAACAGGGAAAGGTGGTTTCTCAATGTAAGCACTGGGAACTACAGGATCATTATTGGCAATGACTTTCTCTTCAACTGGAGTGGGTTTAACTATATTGACTTCTAAAGGAGGATGAAATTTAAACCACTTCTCTTGTGGGAGATCAATATGCCCGGCAAAGGATTCACACAATGAAGCTACTATCTCAGAGTCAAGTCCATACTTAGCGCTAAAGTCACAAAAAGTATTTGTCTCAACAAAGGATTTACCGCAATGAAACGTGAAATTCATACCTAACTCCTTACCTTCTTCAAGCTCCCAACCTTAAGAGTTGCATTTAATTCTCTCCAATAAATTCCATTTGAAGTCAATATCTCTCTTCATAAAATAACCGGTACAAGAAGTATCAAGCATGGTGCGATGATCATGAGAAAGCCGAGCATAGAAGTTCTAAATGATAATTTCTCTCGAGAGCTCATGATTGGGACATGAATATAAAATTGATTTAAGCCTCCCCCAATCTTGAGCGATGCTTTCTCTATCACGAGTCCAAAAGTTATAAATATAATTCTGATCAGGATGTACTAAATGCAAAGGACAAAACTTTTGATGAAATTCCAATTTCAACCGATTGTAGTCCCATGATCCAGTATCATCACATAGCCTATACCATGTCAATGCCTTATCTTCAAAGATAAATGAAATACCTTCTTCTTGACCTCATCCTCGGGCACACCTGCAAGCTTAAATAAACCACAAACTTCATCAACATAGATTAGATGCAACTCTGGATGTGATGTTCCATCTCGTGTAAAAGGAATGAGCCAGTAGTTTCTCCAGCATACCCGAAGGAAATACAAAGAAAATATTTTCAGTCGGTGCAGCAGGTTGAGGAGCAACTCTTTGTGCTTCCGTTTGAGGTGAAGATACCCGAACAAGCTCCTCAAAGGATTAGTATCCATAGTGACAAGTGACAACAAATTTCAACACACTATATGAATGTTTCCTTACCAAGTTCCACTTACCAAAGGCGCTTCACTCCCCGGCAACGGCGCCAGAAAAGAGTCTTGATGACCCACAAGTATAGGGGATCAATCATAGACCTGTCAATCAGTAAGAGTGTCGAACCCAACGAGGAGCAGAAGGATCTGACAAGTCACCTCCGATGGTAAGAGAGTCTTGATGGTGGCGAGTCCCCTCCGATGAGTGGAGTGTTGGTGATGACGATGGCGATGATTTCCCCCTCGGGGAGGGAAGTTTCCCCGGCAGGATCGTCCTGCCGGAGCTCTAGATTGGTTCTGCTCAAGTTCCGCCTCGTGTCGGCGGCGAAATCACAAAAAAGCTCCTCCCTGATTTTTTTCTGGACGAAACCCTTCATATAGAAAAAGAGGGGGGCAAGTGGGCCATCAGGGTGCCCACAAGCCCTCATGGCGCGACCTGGGGGGTGGCCGCACCGTGCAGGCTTGTGGCCACCTGCACGCCCCCCTCTGGCACTTCTTCGGCCCAGTATTTTTGATAAATTAGGAAAAAAATCCTTGTTGATTTTACGGCGTTTGGAGTTGCGCAGAATAGGTATCTCAACTTTGCTCCACTTTCAGGCCAGAATTCCAGTTGCCGGCATTCTCCGTCTTCATGTAAACCTTGGAAAATAAGAGAGAAAAGGCATAAGAATAGTACCATGAAGTTAAATAACAGCCGAAGAAGCGATAAATATCAACATTAAAACATGATGCAAAATGGACGTATCAGGCACCACTCAAGGCAAGGCCCTCATGAGGGACCAAGCCTCACGAGGAGGAACGGCATCAAGACCCGCAGGGGGACTCCTCAGGACCCCTCTGGACCGGCGGATGTTACGAGGCGAGGCCCGGCCTCAGGAGTCAAGGGTGGCGCAAGGGAAGGACAGGCGAGCAGCAGACATCACGTCAAAATAGTTTCCCCTTTAATGCAAAGAGGGGTAGGGATGTACCGGGGTTCCAAAGGTTTCCCTTCTTGTGCAACAAGGCCTTCGCCGCCCGCCAGCACGACAAACGTCATCCCCGGCCCGACCCTACAACATGGGAGTCACTTTGCACGCGAAGACCACTTTCGGGCAGGGGAGCATGTTCCCATGTTCCCCTGTTCCCCTTCAAAATTGGGCGATGTGGGATCCCTTACCACCGAAACGATAAGGGAAGAGGACCGAGGCCGCCACTATATATAGAGGATAGGTTGCTTCATAGAAGGGGCCCCCGAGAATCATTAATTCACCCGTCTTCACACCACTAGGCTACCTAGCCTCTGGAGACCAAAGAACACTATACGAGTTCATCCACCATCCCCCACGAGAGGCAATCCACCAAAGCAAGAGTAGGGTTTTACGCTTCACAGCGGCCCGAACCTGGGTAAATTGTTGTGTTCTGTGTTTCCCTCACCATCGAGTGAGTTTCCTGCCATACCAAGCGAGTAGCAAGCTAGGTGAGGCGAACCAGTGAGAGATCTTCGTACACGCCACTGAGTTCGAATCTTTAGAGTTTTGTAGAGCCCGAAATCCGACAATGTACGAGTGAGACTTTGCATGTCCTAGTGAGACTTAAACTCCACCTGTAGCCCTGGGACTTTAGTGACTGTGTGGGGCCCTAGGTGGGCCCTGGATAGCAGGTCCATGGCCCTAACCCTAGTAGGCAACCCCATTAGTGGTCACACCCTGATGCCTTGTCCCTCCCTGGTCTCCACTCTTGCTCCATTCTCTAGCATATAAATTGACAAATACTCCAAAAACCCTAAATATCATCAACAAACACTTTTTACGCCACCGCAAATCTCTGTTCCACGGCGACCCCATATGGACCTTTGTTCCGACACTCTGCCAATGGGCGATCAATCATGGAGGGCCTCTTCCTCAACCTTGTTGCCCTCGCGATGATGTGTGAGTGGTTCACCACATGCCTACATGTCCCTAGTTAGTATCTAGATGGCTCTCTCTCTCTTTAACTTCAATACAATTATCGTCGCATCTTCGCTTTAATCGATCCGATGTAATTCTTTTGTATGGTGTGTTTGTTGGGATTTGATGAATTGTGGGTTTATGTTTAATGAGTCTTATCTGAGTTTTATGATTCTTATTTGCATGATCATCATAGCTTCCTAATTCTCTCTCATCTATTGAATTGCTCCGGCCGAGTGGTTTGGTATTTCTTCAGTGATAGGGGTGCATTGTAGTGGGTTCAACCTAGCGAGTTTCTATATCTCACAGACAGAAGGGGACAAGTTGCATCTTTTTGTTTCTGCCAGTAACGACAAAACGATGGGGTTTACTCATATTGGTTGAGTTTACTTTGCCTACATCACTGTTTTAGTTAATACACTGGATGCATGCTAATAATACACTGGATGCATGCTAGATAGTGGTTGATGTGTGGACTAATAATAGTACCTGCAGGCAGTACTTGGCCTATTTTGTTATGGATATTATGCACATATACATATCGCCCTGTTCTATCAATTGCCCAACAGTAATTTATTTACCCACCAGATGTTGCTTTCATGAGAGATGCCACTAGATATTACTATGGCCCTCGGGTCTATTCACTTATATATTCAGAAAAATTTTAATTCATAAAACTTATATTATTTTTCTTTTATTTTATTTCACAAGTCACAACTATCTTCAATTATCTACACACCTCACTTGCTTGCAAATAACGAGATCAAGGGGATTGACAACCCTCTTGCCCGCGTTGGGTGCAAGTTGTTTGATATTTTGTGTGCATCCGGTGAAGGCGGTTGAGGATTGATATTCCTACTAGTTCGATTATCCTTGGTTTCTTAACCGAGGGAAATGCTTACCCGCATTGTGTTGCGATTACCCGTTACTCTTCACGGAAAACCTAACACAGATCACAAGTACCATGAAGGATTTCGAGTGCCGTTGCCGAGGAATATCATCACCAACTATCAAGAAACTTCACACAGATTATCATTCACTTGTTCTTCTTTTTAATTTCTGTTAGATGTTTGTTGCTTAAAAAAAATGAAAAAAATAAAAATATTTACCTTTGCTTGTCACTAGTTTGCATCTTGGCTCTCTAGTTTACTTACCCAACTTGCCACTTTGCTTGGTCGATCACCATGTCTCAAGATACTAGTAGTTGTGTGACTTATCAAATACTAATAATCATGATTTTATTAGTACTCCAATACCACCCTCCACAAGTGGAGATGCTTTTGATATTAATGTTGCATTGCTGAATCTTGTCATGAAAGAACAACTTTCAGGAAGTCCTAATGAGGATCCTGCTGCTAATTCTAATACCTTTGTTGAACTTTGTGATATGCAAAATAAAAAGTAAATGGAAAATGGTATTGTGAAATTAAAATGATTTCCAATTTCTATAAGAGATAAAGCTAAGGTTGTGTTTTCATCTTTGCCATGAAATACTATTGGAACATGGGATAAGTGTAAATATGCTTTTATTGCCAAGTATTTTCCTCCTGCTAAGATCATCTCCCTTAGAAATCAAATAATGAATTTTAAATAAAAATATCATGAACATGCCGCACAATCTTGGGAGAGGATGAAATTAATTATTATAATTTTCCCTAGGCATGGTTTAAACCTGTGCATGATCATCCAAAAACTTTGTATCCAGGAATCTTCTAGATTCTGCCGCACCTGGTACCTTCATGGAGGTGACCTTATGATAGGACTCCAAACTTCTGGACAACATCATGGTAAACTATTCCGAATGGCATATGGAAAGAGCTGCAACTGGTAATAAGGTAAATTCTATTGAGGAAATCGCTACTTTGAGTGAAAAAATGGACGCTCTTATGAATTTGGTTGCCAATAAAAATGCTCATGTCGATCCAAATGCTATGCCCTTGTCTACTTCGATTGAGAAAATAATGATTCCATTGATGTGAATTTTATCTCGTGAAATAATTTCAATAACAGTGTCTATAGGGGTAATTTCAACGCTACACCATATCCCGATAACCCTTTTTGTGGTTATGGAAATTCTTATGAACATCCTTCTACCAATAATAATAAGTTCTCCTCTTATCTTGAAAACACCATAAATAAATTTTTAATTCCCAATTTTTTTTCAATACTATGGTAGAGGAAAAGCTGCACACACTCGATGCTTTGGCTAAGAACATAGATAGAATTGCGCTTGATGTAGAAACTCTTAAAAGTAAAGCTTTTCCACCTAAGCATGATTTTAGTGAGACTATTAAATATATCCAAATATCTATGAATGAAAGTAGGGAGAGGACCGCTAAGTTGAACTAACCGGGAATTCCTAGAAAAAGCTCTCCCACTCGTTTTTTACCAAAACCATGATGAATATTTTAAAGAAATTGGAATTTCTCCTATTAAATATTTATTTACTTTTCTAAATGCTAATGATAAAGGGATGAGGTGAGCCAACTTTAGTTAGAGAGCGTCCCATTTACTTGGAGGGTGATGATTCTAATACTAAAACTGAAAAAGTGGGTTTGTAGAGGTCAAAACATTAACTAGTGATGTGCCCGCTATCACTTTAATTATGAAATTTGCCTCTTAATAGAATTTATTTCCTAGTTGCAATCCATTAGTAGCTCATCCAATGCTTATGAACAAAACAAGGCTTTCACCAATTATATAGTGCAAGCGGTGATAAAAGCATAAGATGAGAAACATGAACTTGAAGTTTCTATTCCTAGAAAATTGCATGATGAGTGGGATCCTACTAACAAAATAAAGATGAATAAATATGAATGTA
Organism: Hordeum vulgare subsp. vulgare; assembly: GCF_904849725.1. Taxonomy (NCBI): domain Eukaryota; kingdom Viridiplantae; phylum Streptophyta; class Magnoliopsida; order Poales; family Poaceae; genus Hordeum; species Hordeum vulgare. The sequence continues at coordinate 199,769,606 of NC_058523.1, read as the reverse complement.
ATTCTTTGTGTGACCTTGGTGTTAGTGTTTCAACAATACCTAAATCTCAATGTGATGTGCTTGGTTTCACTAATATTCAAGTGTGTTCCCTAAACTTGCGTCTTCCGAATTCTACCATAAAGAAACCTTTAGGTAGAATTAATGATGTTATCATAATTGAAAATAAAAATTATTTACCTGTAGATTCCATTGTGCTTGACATTGATTGCAATCCTACTTGTCCAATAATACTTGGAAGACCTTTCAAACGAACTATAGGTGCAATTGTTGATATGAAAGAGGGCAGCATAAGGTTCAAATTTCCATTAAAGGAAGGGCCAGAGAACTTCCCTAGAAAGATAATTAAACCACCTTATGAATCAATCATGAGGGCTACTTATGTAATGGTGTCAAAGATGACAACAATTGATCATATGCATTTTGCCTAGCTAGGGGCATAAAGCAATAACGCTTGTTGGGAGGCGACCCAATAGTTATCTTAATTTTATGGTTTTTACTTTATGTCTTGGTGTGATGACAAGATTATTGCCTCTCTAATTATTGTGTTCTTATGTTTAAATTAGTGTTTGTGCCAAGTAAAGTTTTGGGATGACTTGTATGATAAGTATAACTCATACGATGGAAAAGCAGAAACTTTGATGTCCACTGTAGAATTATTGCGATTTTATTGGAATGTATTTTTAAGCAGAATTTGTTTTACACGGTATTTCTGTACAAATTCCTCAGTTAGTCCTAAGTTTTCAGAATTTTTGGATTTACATAAGTATAGGTTCATTACAGACTACTACAGATTGTTCTCTTTTAGATAGATTCTGTTTTTTGCTTGGATAGTTTGCTTGTTTTTATTATGCTATGGATTGTACGCGGGGTATAAGCCGTGTAGAAGCTAGAATACAGTACCTATTATAAAATAATGAAATATGAGTCAATTTACAAGAAAATACCTAAATATTTTATATGTTTCTTATACTAATGGATCTCACGAAGTTTTGTTGAGTTTTGTGTTAATGAAGTTTCCAAGATTTGGGTGTTAACGCGATGGACCATAGAATAAGGAGCGGCAAGAGCCTAAACTTGGGAATTCCCAAGGCACCCCTAGGTAATATTCTAGGAATACTCAAGCATCTAAGATTGGGGATGCCTCGGAAGGCACCTCAATCATCACTACGTCAATTGGAGCTACATTTTTATTCGTCACATGATATGAATTTTGCTTGGAGCGTCCTTTGCTTCAGTTTGGTTTTTTACTTTTAGTTTGCCAAAATCATAATTTGATGGAAACACCAACCTGAGAGAGATACACATTTATCCTGATTTGTTAGAATACTCTATGTGCTTCACTTATATCTTTTGATTTAAGTAGTTTCTCTAGTACTTTGCTTAGGTATTTTTGAGCACGGTGGCGTGTACATATTTTAGAAATTTTTGCAATCTCATTCTTCACTTATATTTGTTTGTGAGTTTACAAACAGTAGCTCTAATTTGCATGGGTCATAAGGCTAGTCCAAAAATAATAAGTATTCAATGAATGATAATCAAAACCATCATGTTGTACATAAAGAGAAATTGTGGGTAAATGATATTGATGTGGTAATGTGAAAAAGTTGTGAGTCCATCGTTCTTGATTCATAGAAGTAGTGGTATTAAGATGTGTTAATTCCTTGTTTCTCTGAATATTAAAAAGGCATGGTGTGGATGTGTGTGCATTTCTATTCCTAATTGGAATCCTATTTTTGTTTCGAGTCGGAGTTGTGCAATGGTTAACTCCTCCCAACCCTCTCCGCCGGGGAATACGGGCAGTGCTTTGATTTGTGATGAAACTAATAAAAATTTGCAATAAGTATATGAGTTCTTCATGACTAATGTGAAACCATGGACATACGCAATCTCAACTCCTCATATTTTTCTAGCCTCTTCGGTACCGTGCATTTCTCGTTCTCACCTCGAGGATCGGTGCAAACTTTGATGGTGCATCCAAACCCTGTGGCATGATAAGTTCTGTCACACATCAAAAGAGACACATACCTACCTATCATGGCATTTCCATAGCCATTTGGAGATATATTCCCATGGAAATTCCATTGTTACATCATATGACTAGTATATTAAGCATCATATCAATTTGCATGATCATATAGAGCTGACATAGCATTTGTGGAAAAGGACCATTCATTATATTACTAATACATATCACTATAGATCATTGCACAGTCTGGTACACTGCCATAGGCATTCATTTTGAGTCATAGTTCTTCGTATCGAGCTTTCATGAGTTGTAAGTTAATAAAAGTGTGATGATCATAATTACTAGAGCATTGTCACAGTGAGGAAGGGATGATGGATACTACGGTTCCCCCACAAAGTCGAGAAGAGACTCCAAACGAAAAATAAAAATGGGGGAGGACAAATGAGCCCACCATAAAAAATAAGAAATGAAAAAATGAATGCGAGAAAAAGAGAGAAGGGATTTTGCTACTATCCTTTACCACACTTGTGCCTCAAAGTGGCACCATGTTCCTCATAGATACAGTCTCATGATATATCTTATTAATATGCTAGTGGGAATCATACTATCATTATTATAAACTTGTCTTGCATATTCTGATAATGGGCTTCCTCAAATGCCCAAGGTCTTCATGAGCAAGCAAGTTGGATGCACACCCCACTTATCTTCATTTGAGCTTTCGTACACTTATAGCTCTAGTGCATCATTTGCATGGCAATCCCTACTCCTTGCATTGACATCTACTTATGGGCATCTCCATAACCCGTTTGTACGCCTAGTTATGTGAGACTATCTTCTCCACTTTTAAAACTTTTGATATATACCACATATTCTATTCCACCTTATGCAATGTCCATGGTTGACGCTCATGTATTGCATGAAGAATAAAAAGTTGATTCACTTTGAAGAAGTATGATCCAATTGCTTGACTTGGACACCATGGTGCTTAACAGTTGTATTAATGTGGTGAAGACAGAGCCATGCTTTGCTAATATGAAAGATTAATGGGCGTAAACATTCTTTTAGGACCATATACTTTGAAAGATTGATGATTCTGTTGCTTGTGCTTATAATTATTACTATGTTGATGTTTGTCAATTTATAATTTCTTAATGAGCACACATGCAAAAGATTACTTACTGATAGCATGTCACATCAAAAATTTTATTTTTATCATTTACCTACTCGAGGACGAGCAGGAATTAAACTTGGGGATGCTTGATAATTCTCGAACGTATCTATATTTTTTTATCGTTCCATGTTGTTATATTATCATCTTAGGATACTTTTTGTGTTATAATTCACCATTTTAAATTATTTTTGAGCACTAACCTATTAACCCAGTGCCCGATGCTAGTTGATGTTTTCTGCGTGTTTTTTGTTTTTCTGGTTTTTAGTACCAAACGAAGTGCAATTGCCACGAAACTTTTTATGATATTTCTGTACCAAAAGAATACTTGGAAACATCGGAAGGAGTCATGGAGACACACGAGAGAGGCACAAGGTACCAGGGCGCAACCAGGGCGGTGGTCGCGCCCTGAGGCCTTGTCCCTCCACGATGGCCCCACGTGCTCCGTTATGTGGCTATAAATTCACAAATATTCTAAAAACCCTAAATATCGTTGCCATACATTTTTTACGCCAATGGAAGTTTGTGTTCCACGGCGACCCCATCTGGAGCTCCATTCTGGCACTCAGCCGGAGGGGGGACCGATCATGCAGGGCCATCTTCATCAACCGTGCTTCCCTGGTGATGATGTGTGTGTAGTTCACCACAAACCTATGGGTGTGTAGTTAGTATCTAGATGGCTATCTCTGTCTCTCGCTCGATCTTCAATACTACGATCATCGCATCTTCGCTATAATCTATCCAATATAACTCTTTTGCATGGTGTGTTTGGGTGGGATCCTATAAATTGTGGGTTGATGTTTAGATTATTCATGAATAATATTTGCGTCTTCACTGAGTTTTATGATTCTTGTTTGTATGATCATCATTGCTTCATAATTCTCTCTGATCTATTGAATTGATTTGGTCAGGTGGTTTAATATTTCTTTAGTGAGAGAGGTGTGTTGTAGTGGGTTCAGCCTGGCGAATTTCTATATCCCAGTGATAGATGGGGACAAGTTGCATCTTTGTGTTGCTGCCGTTAAGGACAAGTTGCATCTCGGTTTTACTTGATAATCTAGATGCACGTTGGATAACGGTCGATGCATGGAGTAATAGTAGGTGCTGCAGGCAGGAGTCGGACTATTTCCTTATGGACATGATGCCTATATACACATGATCATTGCTGTGAAAATCACATAACTATGGGTTGTTCTATCAACTGCCCAATAGAAATTTGTTTACCCACCATATGTTGCTTTCATGAGAGATGCCACTAGAGAACACTATTTCCCCCACGTCTATTCACTTATATATTCAAAAAACTTATAATTTCCTCGTTCTTATTATTTGTCTTTTATTTTATTTTGCAAGTCACAACTATCTTAAATTATCTACACACCTTAATCGCTTGCAAATAACGAGATCAAGGGGATTGGCAACCCTTTTGCCCATGTTGGGCGCAAGTTGTTTGATCTTTTGTGTGCACCCACTAAAGATGGTTGAGGATTGATATTCCTGTTGGTTCGATAAACCTAGGTTTCTTAACCGGGGGGTTATTTATCTGCAATGTGCTTCTATTACTCGTTCCTCTTCATGGAAAACCCTACGCAGATCAGAAGTATCACCTTCTGACGGAGAAATTTCTGAAGAGGGTGAAGATCAGCCACTTGTTGCTAACCCGAAGCCAATGCTAAAAATTTAGGCTTTGAAGCAAAAAGATTTGACGTTTTCTAAGCCAATCGCCATAACACCTCAGGCTTCACGATCGAGACCGGATGAACCAGCTGAAACCGGTGAGACCGAGGATGAATCTTGTACTACGAGAAGTCTTGAGAGAAAAAATGTTTCTACTCGTGTCAAAAAGCCATCCGTAACCTTGATGGATGGTGATATCGTGATTGAGCTACCAGATGATGAGTTCGATGATGAGGCTCTCACGAAGCTCAACCAGCAAAAGGAGGTAGAGGCCAAACGTCTTGATGACTTGACTCTATTTTATGGACACATCCTAAACTATTTGATCGACGAATGGTATGTTGATCCCTCACTATCCCATGATGCCCTCCACCTTCCCATTGGGCTTAGTGTCACCTTTCAAGGGCTGGTGAATGAAGAATTGACAGTTTCTCAGAAGGTAGATGAAATGCATGAAAAGATTCCCCATTACAAGGCACTCTTCAAGAAGAACGTGCACAAGGTAAATGTTCAGAAAATCCACGGCTATCAGAAGATGATGGATGACTTGAAAGCAGAGTTTAAAAGCCGTCGATATGACGTAAGAGGCACCCTAGAGCATTTTAAAAAGATGTCTGAAAAGTTGGTCCAATCTCACAATGAGATGCTTAAGATGAAAGCACTTGGCCAGCCTGCTCTTGACCCAAGAATTATTGAGAAGTCAAGGAAAGCCTCTATGTCTTCGATCTAGTATACACCATCAAGGCAAGCAACGCCAAGCATTATGTTCCTTGGCTGGCTTCTCTAGCTCAAGGACGCCTCCTCCTTTCACTGTTTGTCCAACAAGCACACCAAACAGACTAAGGCTGAAGCCAAAAAGCGCAAATCTATGCCAGCCGTTGAAGCTCAACCTGCCAAGAAGCTGAAGACAAAGAAGACAAAGTCTTCGAGCTCGGCCCAAGTTCCCAAGCCCCCTCAAGTTCCCTCTGCCACTCCACCTTCTCAAGATAAGCCCCTGCTAGTGACACATATCTCCATGGATCCTACTGCGCATGAAAACGTTGAGGGGTGCATTGTTCTTCATGAGTCTGCTATCATATAGGCTCCAACACTTCGATACATCGTAGCTGCTGAACCCACCACAGCTCAAGACATTATTTCTGCTGAAGACAATGTTGTAAAAGAACTAGAACCGGTGCCTCAAATTCATGCACCTATGGTATCATCTCCACTGCATACTATTAGTGAACAACTGGGCATTCATTCTCCTACTACACCAATTGTTCAAGATGTGCTTTGGGAAGGAATCATCCCAACACCCCCATGCATGAAGTCATTCATTGCACTCCGCATGTTCCTGTTTTAACTCAATTTTGAAATCACCACAATCTCCATTTAAAGACATGGAGGTTGGTACTCCTGAACATGTGTCACCCCTCAAAAGAATTCGTAGAGGACCAAGGTCTGTCATGTCTTTGATTACAAGCATACTTGAAGATGAAGTGCATGCTAACCCGACTGCATCACTCGACGAGATTCCCAGGACTGAAGATGTTGCTCCTGAACAACCAAAGCATCCAAAGACATTGTTGCTGACACTACTATTTCCCCTCTAGAACTACAACCCTTAACAGTTAGTGAGGGCAAAGTTAATGCTCCATCTCCTGATGGTCCTCCTGTTCTTTCCACGCCATCGAGTGACGAGAATTCTGAAAAAAATATTATGGCTCGCAATAGGGCAGGAGAGATGGTGCCAACCAAATGGCCCAAGATAGTTCTTTCACCAAGAATGGGTCCTCAGTATGAATTGAACATTCATTGTTGCAGAAGGGTCATGAATCATATGCCGAGGATTCCAAGTCTGGAACAACAAGAACCAACTCGTTATCTTGTCTTCAGTATCAAGAGATTCTGATTCAACAACACTTTCCTTAACTCTGACCAGAATCCCTACAAGGATCAGAAGGTTTAGTCTGATTAATTTTGGAGTGTTCCACAATGCACCTACTACACCTGTGTGCTGTATGGACAGAACATGATCTTTCCTCACAAGAATATCAACTTTGAAGCCATGAGTGGCCTTCCTTGTTTTGATGAGCCCTTCATTGTTGATCACACAGACTGGAATGAAGAACTCATTCTAAAATTTTATGCGACGCTCCTCATCTATGGCTTTGGGAGATATCTCAAGACATGGGAATGGACTTCATGATTCAAGATGAGCATATCAATGCTCCTGCTATGGAATTCTTTGCTAACACACCTCTTGCTGCTTCTGGCGAAAATTTTCATCCACAATTTGCTGCTTATGCTAAAGCTACCAAGAGCATCTTCCAAGTGACCGAGCCTAACATGAAAGATATGCTGACGCTCATGAAGCCAATGGAACTGGATACTCCCTTGCCCACGAGTTTCTTGGTTGATGATCTTTAGTACCCGAGGAAGACTATCTACCATATTCTTTGACACACTATCTGGCCAGTCAAGGGCATTCATCTTCAACCAAGCTGGAAGGTGCCATGAAGACATTGATCTATAATACAACATATGTCATAAGGTTCAATCTTCAATACTTATCCTTGCGTAACTTCGCTGCTTCTGGTATCAATCTCTTTGAACCAAAGATTTATGCACCATGGATCATGCACTTCATCAAGCACAGAACAAGCACAAGATATTTTCCATCTGTGCACAACCATGGTGTGTACCTCCCGGATTTGTAAGTCATTCGCGAAGACATTTACCCATCCAAGAGAAAGAACCCCCTTATTGAAGGCACAATTGGCAAAAGTCACATTGAAGGGCTTCACATTTCGTCTGATCCTTCCGTGACAAGAATAATTTTCGCCATTTTCCATCCACAACCTAGTGCTATTCTCACTGAAGCCACTACCAACACTATGCCTCAACGGACCCAGCGCAGAAGGGAACATGATATGACATATCGAGAGATTCTTGTCTCTCTACATTAGAAGAAGGATCAGCACCATCAATGGATAAGGAAGAAAATGCAATTCGTTGTGGCTGATATCAATTACATTCATAACCTATCCACCAAAAACACCTTTGTGTCCCATGAGACTTGCATGTGTTCCTGGAAGACATTGACAATGCTGGTCCCTGAGGATGATCTTCACGAGGATGGCTTCGAGAAATATTTCAAATTCTGTGCTCCTACTCCACGCACGAAGAAGTGGCGCAAGATGCCAGCTCTCAAAGAAAGTGACTACTCCTCTTCAGTACCGACCGTCCACCTAAATCTTGTTAATGATGAAGATGAAGATGTCACTTCTCCGCTAGTACCACCTAAATGCAACAACGATGTAACAAGCCCATCTGCTCTGCCAAACTTCGACCCTGCTGCACCATCATCTTCAACTAAATATGGGGACGTGTAGTGCCCAATGTTTTCACCCTTTTTGGTTAGTTGATGACAAAGCGGGAGAAGCATTGGATTGATAGTATTCAAATGGGTCAATAGGGCCGGGCTCTTCTATTTTTGTTAACTTTACAACTCTTGTTCTAAAAATTTGCTATTTTGGGTTGTATAACTTATGTCCTCATGGACGTATACACATTTTATGTTTACCTTACTTTTGGCACTACTCTATATCTTATAATATGAGCCCGAAGTCATTCAGCGAATGCCCATTTTTCGTTATGCATTTCATTATCTTTATAAAACCTCTAAAGTGCATAGTGGTTGGATTCCAAGATATAGGGCGAGATCTACACAAAGTAAAACCTGCCATGTGCTCTTGTATTCAAATAAAAATCTCCATAAGCACATCCTTAGGGGGAGCTGTCTATATGTTGCAAGCATAATCTCCAAGTATGTATCTTCATATAATTGATCCCCCATGAAAACTTCAACTAGTTTGTCATCAATCACCAAAAACGGCGGAGATTGTAAGCGGATATAGCGCCACCCTTTGCTAGTTTTTGAATATTGAAAACACGTGTGGTTGAGGGACTAATGTATTTGTGAGAGTTCAAAGGTTTACAAAGATAGAAGTGCCTAGAGATTTGGATTAACCATCGAAGACGGCCCCTAAAAATGTCTGGAGACATTGATGATGGCCGAAGATAATCACTTGAAGATACTGAAACGCAAAGACGAACCCTTTTGGTTGTTTTGTTTCTTCTTTCCTGAGTCAAAGGAAGCACTATACTATTAAGTGGGGTTGAGGTGATCAATATCAGATGCTAACGTGATGCTCAACCGATATACATATGTCTTTGAGTGAAGACAATGAGAGGAAATATGTTCAGAGTTGGTTGAGTGGGCATTACTTGTAGACTAAGTAATGATGCCTCGTGAGTTTATGAAATGTTATCGTTGGAACACGTGTTGGTTGGCCATTGACCGAGGATCATTTTGGTCATATAATGTCGAGTTGTCTATTGGCTATAAATAGCCCACCCCCTCTTCCACAAGTTGGTGCCTGCTCAGAGTCAGATACGGGTGTTGTCATTTTTGAGCAACCCACCTTGAGGACATTGAGAGGGAGCTATCCTGCAAGGATATACCCAAACACCTAGAGCCTGGTTGTTTGGACATCACCGAAATTGTTCTGGTCTGAGTGAACAGAAAACTTGTTCACTTGAAGACTATGAGCTTCTATACAGTTAGGCGTCGTGGTCTAGAACATCCAAGAGTCATTGTGGATTGTTGGGTGACTGAGTTGTACCGGTTTCAAAAGTCCCCCTTGAAGACTTACCTTAGTAATGGGCAAGGTATAAGTGATCATGGCTCAAGAGGACCAAGGTGAAGATGAGGTCTTCTGAGTTGAATCTCAGCGTGCCCAACCAGACATACATTTGTCACAACAACTGGAATTGGTCCAACAAATCCCGAGTTTTAGTCAAGCAACAGGTTTTATATTTCCACTCCTTTACTTACAACTATGCACTACAAAGCCATCGCTTGATTGCTCTAGAGTGAAGACATTCTTCGAATACATTCGTCTGATCAACATTTGTCTTCGTACTATTGTAGTTTATGTTTGATACACTTTTATTTGTATGATGACTGTGTTGCACATGTCTAGATGTGTTTATAATACTACATGCCATGCCTAGATTCTTGAGTGTTATCCCTATCTAATCATGTTCTCTTTCGCTTATTCAAAGACATTTACTGTTTTGAAGGTTTTCATAAAACTAGCATATTCACCCCCCTCTTGTTGATAACTATCACTTTGAAAATTTCATCCACCTATTGAATAATTAAGGGAGGAACCCATTAAAGTTAACGAAGAAACGATTATTTATCATGTTGATTTAGTTGTGCCTACTGCTTTGTCAGTGCACTAGAGACTGGGGTCCCCTGTGCCCCAGACTTGTGCACGGGCACCAGCAGCACCCCTCGCAGGGGTACACCAAGATAGTCGACGGTGAGAAACCCCAGGCTCGCCAAGACCACACACCACCAAACGTGTGCAGAGCCACCCCAGGCTACAAGGCCCCAGTGAGCCCTCCTCGCTGGGAAGACTCACAAGACCCTGGCAAACCCTCCTTGCTGGGAAGACTTGCAAGGCCCCGGAAAGCCCTCCTTGCCGGGAAGATGTGCAAGGCCCCGGCAAGCCCGCCTTGCCGGGAAGATAGGCGAGGCAGCAGGCAAGGACGCCAGGCCGGCAAGCTTCCTTCGTCCACCAGGTGTCCCTCCTACAAGAGTGCCACTGACCGCCACCGCCCCAACGCATCCCTCATGCGCCAGCACAAAGCCCAGGTGTCAATACACCTGGGTACATGTCGAAGCCACATTGATGCTGGTCAGGGGGCCTGCCAAGGCATTTACTGCCCCTAACACCAAAGTAGAAAGATAAGAGGTGAACCCTGTTCACTATGCAACCCATGAGCACACGGTTGGTGGCCCCCTTGCCTATAAAATAAGGCCCAAGGCTCATTTATAGGGGTTGGACCTTTTGGGGTTAGACTCTCTAATCACCAGCTAAATTACTGTAGCAGATAACCCTCCAGTAATCACCCAATACAAACAAAGCAGGAGTAGGGTTTTACAAGACAAGTGGCTCGAACCTAGGTAAATGACCTTGCCGGTGTTGATCGCTAGTTCCGCCCTTGACGCCACCTCTCGCCCTCAGCCGAACGCCAAGGGATTCTCAGAGTCTCCGACAGGCGTGCGTTTTCCCGGTATCTTTGGCGCGCCACGTAGGGGGAGCTACTGAGAGCTTTTTAGCGGATTTGAGCAAGCTCCGCACCAGATCTTGGGAAGTTGAGTGCACCTTCCAGGTTCCCAAAGGCGGAACGGAGCTGTGGTCGCTCCACTTCGCTATGGCCTCCTAATGCCTGCGCGAGCGTGATACGTCTCCATCGTATCTACTTTTCCAAACTCTTTTGCCCTTGTTTTGGACTCCAATTTGCATGATTTGAATGGAACTAACCTGGACTGACGCTGTTTTCAACAGAATTGCCTTGGTGTTATTTTTGTGCAGAAATCAAAGATCTCCAAATGTCCTGAAAATTTACGGGGAGCAGTTTTGGAAAATATCAAAAATATCTGTGCCAAGTTCCACCTGAGGGGGTGGGCCAGTGGGCCACAAGCCCCTGCTCCGCCACCACCCCCTGGTGGCGGTGGGCAGGCTTGTGGGGCTCACAGGCACCTGCCGCCCCCAACTCCAGCTCTATAAATTGCCTTTCGTCCGAGAAAAAGCGAGTTTTCGTCGAGTTTTCGATACGGAGGCGCCGCCACCTCCTGTTCTTCATGTAGAGGGCAGATCTGGAGTCTGTCTTGGGCTCCGGAGAGGGGAAATCGTCGCCATCGTCATCATCAACCTTCTTCCCTCTCCAATTCCATGAAGCTCTTCGTCGTTCGTGAGTAATCTATTCGTAGGCTCGCTGGGCGGTGATGAGTAGGATGAAATCTATCATGTAATCGAGTTAGTTTTTATGGGGATTGATCCGTAGTATCCACTATGTTCTGAGATTTGATGTTGCTACTACTTTGCCATGCTTAATGCTTGTCACTAGGGCCCGAGTGCCATGATTTCTGATCTGAAATTATTATGTTGTCACCAATATATGTGTGTTTTAGAACCGATCTTGCAAGTTGTAGTTACCTACTATGTGTTATGATTCGGCAACCCCGGAGTGACAATAACCGGAACCACTCCCGGTGATGACCATAGTTTGAGGAGTTCATGTGTTCACCAAGTGCTAATGCGTTGGTCCGGTTCTTTATTAAAACGAGAACCTTAATATCACGTAGTTTCCTTTTGGACCCCGCTGCCACGGGAGGGATGGACAATAGATGTCATGCAAGTTCTTTTCCCTTAGCACGTATGACGACACACGGAATGCATGCCTACATCACATTGACGAATGAGAGCTAGCCACATATCTCTCCGTGTTATAGCTGTTGCATAATGAATATCATCCAAACAAATCACAAACCCATTGCCTACGAGTTTGTCCTACTGTTGTTACTTGTTTTGCTCTACTGCTGCTACTACTGTTCCTACTGCTGTTACTTGTTTTGCTCTGCTGCTGCTACTGCTATTACTTGTCTTGCTCTGCTGCTACTGTTGCTATTACTGTCGCTTGCTACTGTTGCTACTTGCTACCGTTGTCACCATTGTTGTTCCTTGCCACTTCTATTGCTCGTTACACTGCTGCTACCTGCTACACTATTGATTCGCTAACCATTGGCACGAACTGACAACTTCCGTCAACGCGGAACGGAGGCTCCATTGATACAATCGTTAGGAATAGTCTGCCGTCAACAGATCATTTCTGACACCGTTGTTATCATATTACTTTGCTGTTACTATTGTGCTTGCAGATACTAATCTTTCAGGTGTGGCTGAATCTGACAAATTCAGCTGCTAATACTCGAGAGTATACTCTCACCTCCAGACTGGCTTATCAACAAATTGGGTCGAATACTCTACCCTCGAAAACTGCTGCGAACCCACGCGCTGGTGGGTAGTCAACAACATTCTTCTAGTCTCACTACTGGGGAGTGCTTTCAACATTCTTCTGGTGCCGTTGTAGGAGAAGGTTTGTTGTCATAAGCATTCGTCTAGCTAACGCTAGAGATTGCAGATCAGAGCGCGCCGCTGCGCGAGCATAGTCCAAGGAGGCGGAGACCCCGAGCTCCATGGCATCAGGTTAATTTGCCGCACCAAGACAGTGTGTTGCTGTCGAGGGTGTACCTGGGGGCTTCGGTGAGGCCTCCGGTGCATACTAAGGCTCATGCACCTCCGCGAAGTGATCCATAACCGTCGAAGATGCGCCAACAGGCCCTGAAGCCCATGCACGCACTCCAGCGGAAACACTTTCCCCCCTTGGAAGCGTCACGTCACAGACGAATATGCGCTCGGGGGCTCCGCGAGCATGGCCTGGCAAAAGAGAAAAAAGATTTATACTCTGGCAAGCCCTTTCCTATACGATAGTCAAGGACTATCGGCAATAACCTTGTCGGTGGAGAAGTTGCCGACGGAGTGTAACGTCGTGTTTGTCGGGGGTCTGACGCCCCGACAAAAGACCCAAACACCGCAGGAACAAGTGTCGCGACACAACAGATAAGTTATAGAATTCTAGATGAAATTTTCGTGTAGATAGGTTGTTTCCTTTCAAGAAATCGCAATCTTTGTTTGAGAAACCTGCGCTCAGATGGAACCTTGTCAGGATCGGTGAACCTTGGCCCTGTTCTGAACTAGTTCAACGACCTGAATGGCCACAGAGAGCCTTCACACTGTTTTGAACTTGTTCAACACACAAAGCGGCTACGAAGCGCCTTATTTCCCCTCGAGCTGCGCTCGACGATTTAATGGTTGCACCGAATGCGGCAAGGAGTCTTGCCGGTAACGACCCCTCCGTCGAACTGCTAAGGATCCTTTCCTCAAAGCACTAGCGGCAGGACCAATCACAGCAGCAAGCTTCCAGAAAACGCAAAGGATGTATCATAAAAAGAGGGGGATCACACACAAATGAAACAACATTTCATTCATCTGTTTGAGACAAAATCAGACATATTAGATGGATGATTTTTACTACTCTAACCTATGATACTGTCTTTTGGCGAGGGACATGCTGGCCGGACGAAAGTTCAAGAAGACAAAAAGTGGGGCTCGTGGCACAACCCCGGGTTGGCTCCTCCAGGACCAACACTGTGCCGACGAGAACGTAACCAGTCCCGACAAGTGTCGCCTGGTCTCTATGGTTCGGTTCCAGAGGATAGGTCCACAGGAAGGGGAGAAGGATCCGGAGCCCGCAAGTGCGCCTCCTCTTGGAAGATAAGCCACCGGCGCCGGCCTCGGCGAGGTGACCCCAGCAGGAGGGGATGGAGAATCCAGAGCTTGTGAAGGTGCCTCCTCCTGGAACATGAGGCACCGATGCCATCTCCGGCAAGGCAACACCGTCGGGCGGGGCAAAGGCGTGAGCTAGCCACGGCGGCATGGCCGACGATCAGTTAGAGCTCGGGTTGTTGTGCTCCGACCTTACGCCCCGAGATCCTGACCTGCCAAGAGCGCCACTCCCACCACTGTCCTCCTTGTCGCTATCGCTCGAGGAGGGACATTCGGCGCCGCTCGAGCTCTCTTCGCAACAGCCGAGATGCCCACCTGAGCGCCCGTAAAACTTGACGGATAGCATATTATCATCCGCTAGCTTAAATCGGAGGATATGCCCATCCTTGAGGCTGTGGGCGCGGGCGAAGGCTTTCCAGGCCCGCCTGAGCAGCATGGAGTCGTGTTTCGGGTACTCCACGTGCACCTCCATAGCGTCGTGGGATCAACCGTACGCCCGCAACCACAAGACGGGAGGCTTGGCAGCCACCATCGCCCTGGCAAAGGGGCGAGGGAGGTGCAGATGGTCCCGAGGAAAGCCGTGCAGCTCCACGACGAACTCAAGCGTTGTCCCGTCCGAGTGCCCGCCCCATGGAGGAGAAGCCGGCGTTGGGGGAGAAGACGAGGGTGCTGGAGTAGCACTCCGCCTTTCCTGGCCACGGCCTCAGTGACGACTACGGCCCCTCGCCCCTCCGCCACCTCGAGCGCTTGGGCTGCCCTCCGCAGCTGCTTCCCCTGAAACTGTGGCATGATCCGAATGGGATCCTCTTTCCACCCTGGCGGCCGATGGTGGCCGCCCTCGTCCCCTAGATATGGTTAGGGGAGAGCGCCACCTGAAACTGAGGACGACACTGCAGAGACAAGATGGTGTTGCTGACTGTTTTGAGAGTTGGATGGCTGAGAAAAACCCCCTCGGAAACCTCCTAATTTATAGCGCGAGGCACGAGGGCTAGCTCTCCTCACTCCAGAAACCGCCGTCCCTCTCGCCCAATCACCCTGATCATGGGCGAACAAGGAGCCGCCCTACTACACCAATGCATGAAGGGACGGGCCCTTCCACGACCATGACCTTTAAAGCCACGATCGCCACTTTCCTGGCCATTAATGCGCATGCCTCACATGTGGAAGTAATGCCTCGGGAGGTGGGAAGGCCACTGTGCGCACACCTCTCCACCTCACGTGCTCGATGCGCGACGTGAGGAAGGGCCACTCGCAACGGCTCCAAGCTACCGAGCATAAGCCCGTGCACCACTTTGGTCCTGGCCCAACGACGCCTCGCATGCGTGTGTGGCCCAGGCCCGGGGGCTCTTGTCGGTGCACTAGAGACTGGGGTCTCCTGTGCCCCAGACTTGTGCACGGGCACCAGGAGCACCCCTGGCGACAGTACACCAACAGAGCCGACGTGGAGAAACCCCAGGCTCGCCAAGACCACACCACACCAAAGGTGAAAACCCTAGGCTACAAGGCGCCGGTGAGCCCTCCTCGCCGGGAAGACTCGCAAGACCCCGGCAAACCCTCCTTGCCAGGAAGACTTGTAAGGCCCTGGCAAGCCCTCCTTGTCGGGAAGATGTGCAAGGCCCGGGCAAGCCCTCCTTGCTGGGAAGGTGTCCAAGGCTCCGGCAGGCCCTCCTTGCTCGGAAGGTGTCCAAGGCCCCGACAGGCCCTCCTTGCGGGGAAGATGGGCATGGTCGCAGGCAAGGATGCCAGGCCGGCAAGCTCCCAACGCTCGCCAGGTGTCCCTCCCGCGAGAGTGCCACCGACCGCCACCACTCCAGCGCATCCCTCATGTGCCAGCACAAAGCCCAGGTGTCAATACACCTGGGTACGTGTCGAAGCGACCTTGATGCTGGTTAGGGGGCCTGCCAAGGCATTTACTGCCCCTGACACCATAGTGGAAAGATAAGCGTTGAACCATGTTGACTATGCAACCCGTGAGCACACTGTTGGTGACCCCTTTGCCTATAAAAGGAGGCCCAAGGATCATTTCTAGGGGTTGGACCTTTTGGGGTTAGACTCTCTAATCATCACCTAAATTACTATAGCAGATAACCCCACAATAAGCACCCAATACAAACAAAGCAGGAGTAGGGTTTTGCGCGCCAAGCGACCCGAACCTAGGTAAATGACCTTGCTGGTGTTGATCGCTAGTTCCGCTCTTTGCATCACCTCTCTCCCTCCGCCGAACGATCAAGGGATCCTTAGAGTTTCCCATAGGTGTCGTTTTCTCGACATGCTTGTATTGAGAAACCACCTTTTCCTGTTAGGATTAAGGAACATGCTAAAGTTTGAACTGTTGTTAGTAAAAATCATTTTAGGACACGTAAACATTCTAAGAAACAAAAGTAGAACCTAATATTGCTATGGTTAAAGATATGCTAGCTGATAACATTGATGGTCACGTTATTTACTTCTGTGATGAAGCTGCTAGAACTGCAAAACCTATTAGAAACAAGTAGGATGAGTTAGATTGCAAGTGCGTGTAGTGCCCCTTATTGATTTTGATGTATTGTAGACTTATAAGTTAAGGAACTAATATGTTTGTGAGTGTACACATGCTCTACAAGTCGCTGAGGAGTTTGGTATGTCCAAAGAATGTTGACCCCTAAAAAATAATGTCATCAACTGAAGACTATGATGTTTTCCTGAAGACTTTGGAAATGAGGAAATTCGTGTGTCCTTGAAGATATTGATGGGAGGACTGTGAAGCGTGAAGACTTTAGTTATCTTGTTTCATTTCCTTTATTTTTGAGTCATAGGTAAAATCATATTATTAAATGGGGTCGAGGTAAAACTAAGGAACATTTCCAACTAATTCTGAACTCAAACCTACACATACCCAATCCTTCGAGTGAAGCCTTTTGAAATCTCTTACAGTGCAGTCAAATTGCTCAGTGACATAGTGAAAGTTCTTCTAGTATCTAAGGAAATTGGTCTAGCTGAGGAGTTAGGATTTCCCTAGTGTGAATTGCCTACAAGTGAGGAATATGATAGCCCTGAGACTTTCATAGTTTGCAATTTCGACCGTTGTTGTGCTTAGCGCCAGCTATCCCAAAATATTTTGTCCACATAACAGTCATATCATTAGGGGCATTTATGTCATATCATGTCAGATTGCACCCTGGCTATAAATAGCCGCCCCCTAGAACCCCTAGCTGGTTGGCTGCTCAGAGAGAGAAACTATCAAGTGTCATTTAAGAGCAGCCCATCGTGTGATGACTTTGAGAGAAAATCATTAGTGAGGAAAAACCCAAAACCAAAATACCCAAAAACCCAACGTGATTGGGAATCACTCAATGGATTGTTCCTCTGTGGAACCGATGACTGTTACCTCTAAAGACTGTGTATCTTCGAGACAATTAGGTGTCATGGTCTAGAGCATCCAAGATGAAATTGTGTATTGTCGGGTCGCCAAGTTTGTGAGGATTTGAAAGTCTTCCCCGAAGACTTACCACGAGTGTTGGCAGAGATCTATATGACCTTACCTCAAGGACAATACGGTAAAACTGTATGTCCTTTGGTTTAAATACCAAGCCGCTCCAAACCAGATGTACGAATGTAACAACAATTGGAATTGGGTCATCAAATCATTATATTCAGCGAGCTCCTGGTTTTATTTCCTCAACCCTTTTCATTTCTTCGAGTACTTGTTGATGAAACTGATTGTTACTGTTTGAAAATTTTGATTGAATACTGTCTCATTTTCCTCAACCCAAATTCATGAGTCACCTTGTCTATATCTGCTTACCCTATTTACACGCTACTTGTGATGTGTGTATGTTTCATTTCATCATGACTACTATGCTACTGCTACGTTATGCATACAACTAAGTACTTATTCTGTTGCACTTAGTTCGTCACTTTGCAAATTCCTCAAGTAGTAATTCCTCAGTTACGAATTTGTAAAAATCCCCTATTCACCCGCTCATGTCGATATAAAACACTTTCAATCGGTATGAGAGCAAGGTACTCCCTTGTTCAGTGTGATTTTGGTTTAACCACCTGGAGTTTTAGTTATGCTGACTATATGTATGATCAAGGTCTCTTCAGGTTCTCCTACCTTCGAAGGGGTGAACTACCCCTACTAGTAGAACAAGATATGCATGCATCTTGAAGCAATTGACAATGATCTCTTGTATGTCGTGGAAAATTTTGTTCCCTCCATCTCCCCTTCTATGAACGCTGCTGGTGTGAAGACATTCAAGCAACTCGACTCTCAAGCAAAGAATATCATATGTGGCTGTTTGGCAAAGTTTAGTATGGCAGAGTGAGTTCTTTTAGATCTGCAAAGCTCATGCGGGATAGGCTGTCCAAAGTCAATTAATGAATCTCAACTCAATGTGACACTAGAGTCGATTTCTTCGCAATCTCTTCAACCGCTTCAAAACAATCAACGATGAAAATGTTTAGCAAACTTCGATCGCCTCACTAATATCTCCAACGAGCTCCAAGCTCTTGGTGCCACTGACATCACCGTCCATGAGGGGTGAAGAAACTACTGAGATCTCTTGATTCCACATTCAATACACTAGCTTTGATGATTCAAGAGTGTGGAGCCTACAAGTCACTAGATCCCGCTGATATTCTTGAGAGGCTCAATACTCATGAATTCCAACAATGTGAGCAAAGAGATCTCTATGGTCCAAGCTATGGAAGGTCTCGTTCTCTGAAGGAAAAGGCAATTTCCTCATCTAAAGAAGAAGAATATGATTGCAGCCTTGGTGATCCTGAACAACTTGGTCAGGTGCTTGCAATGCTCGTGAGGAAATTCTGGAAGTTTTCAAGAAGAGGTCAGTTTGGAAAATCTTCAAAAAGAGATGTGAAGAAATCAGAATCTTCATCTGAGGACTACAAGAAAAGAACTACATTGATGATTGCCCTTGTCGGGTAAAGGAATTAAAGAAGAAGAAATACAAGGATGTCAGTTCTGATGACTCAAAGAAAAAGAAGAAATCTTCAAATTCCTCATCACACAAGAAGAACAGTCCTAGAAAGGCTCGAGCACTTATTGGGAAGGAAATGGATTCTGAAAAAGTATCTGAGGAATACGAGTAAGAGGAAGGATCGAAGGAGGAATCAGACTCCATTATGGCAAGACTATCTCTTGCTACCGCATTGATCGGCAAGTCCATCTTCAACATTGAAGAAAATCATGTCTTCGATGACATTGATGACTACGATGACGACTCTACTCCCACCTAAACTATAATGATTATTAGAAACCTAGTTACTACGAACTTGCTAATATTGCCACTAGGAAACAAACTTATTTGAAAAAACTTGAGAAACTACTAGATAAAAGCAATGACCTCTTGAATGAGGAAATGGATCAGACTCAAACTCTGACTGATGACATTCAAAATCTTCAGTCTAAGTATAACAACCTTTAAAGTCGTCATGAAACTCTCTTAGCTGATCATGAGAAACTTTCCTATTAATTTCTTCAAAGAAAGCAACATCTTGAAAACCTAAGGGTGTCTCATGATGATCTTAAAAGGGAAAACGACTCTTTGTTTTCCACCTTGTTTAAAATGCATCAAACGTGAAATTGCTAATTCTTCACATGAAAGTTCAAAAGCTTCTATTGCTGAAATCTTTAACAATATTCGTGGTCACAAATTCCTCAAATCGGGAAAACATAAGTGTCACTCACGATAATGCAGGGTTGATGGAATTGTATGTGACACGCATGTACAAAAGTCTCAAAGGCCATCAAACCCTTTTTGATGTGCTGTGAAAGCATATTCTGAACAGGAACCCTATGAAAGAGGGTATTGCATTCGAGAGGAAGTTGAATGATGATGGATCTTACTGGAAACCTGAGCAGTATCCCAAAACCTCATGGGTTGCTGCAAAAGGACCTCTTGTAGATCTATCCACTTTATATGGATTTACTTGTAAATCTTCACATTCCTCTAATGAGTAATTTCATTCAAACTATAAAATTTCAAATATCAGAATGATGAAGTATTTGCTAGATATGTTGGAAGTAATTGCATGAACGGTTCCCCTCTGAGGAAAATCTAGGTTCCCAAGAGTTGCTTGGAAAATCTTCAAGTGAATGTCCCCATGACATCATCCATGAAGAAAAGGAACCCCAGATCAAATTCCTCAAATGGACCAAAGTCTTCACATGGACCAAATTCCTCATCTGGTCAAAGTATAATAAAGCTCATGCTAATGCTTTTGCTTCACAGGGAAAATATAAGGGTTGTGAATATATGCTTTATTCTTCAAACTATTATGTTCACAAATTCTCGAAGAATTTCTCTTCATATTTATTTGAGTAGATGAACGCCCCTAGTGTGAAACAAATTGCACTAGATTCAATGCCTAAATTCTCATATGGTGCTCATAGAATGATGAACTCTTTGCAACCCCTCCAAATGTGGGTATTGAAGAAGTGAACTAATCTGTTATGTAGGTTTAGGTCTCTAGACGAACTTGAATGTCTGATGAATTTGCTTAAGACCTGAGGAAATGCTTAAAAGAATGCAAGCTAATCATGATGAAATGAATTACTCATTCCTCTCGTCCTCTTATTAGTACATATATACAACTTCATTGATAATTCCTCAAAACTGATGAATTTGATAAGTCATATTCTTCATTCTAAAGTATATGAGTTCGTAAGTTGTACTAGTTCGTCTGTAGGAAAAACCACCTAAATCTACTGAGTGGGTCCTCGACAGTGGATGCACTAATCACATGATTGGTGAAGAGAACGTTTTGATGGATTCTAAACTAAGTCCATATCTTGTGGAGCATATCACATACGTTGAAAAGGAAAAAAGCAAGGTGTTGGGTCTAGATACGGTTGCAATCTCAGAGGGTGGACACATGGATAAAGTGATGCTTGTGGAATCCCTAGGATTCAACCTCATGTCTGTCTCAATGCTTTGTGATCTTGATGTGGTTGTCATCTTTGCAAAATATCGTTGCATTGTGCTTATGGAATCTGACCAAATCCAAAGTCTTCGGAGGCTCTAGGAGAGGCGACATGTATATTCTTGATTTC
This sequence comes from Hordeum vulgare subsp. vulgare, assembly GCF_904849725.1. Lineage (NCBI taxonomy): Eukaryota > Viridiplantae > Streptophyta > Magnoliopsida > Poales > Poaceae > Hordeum > Hordeum vulgare. Next base: position 199,748,493 of record NC_058523.1, on the reverse strand, counting down.
TCTACAGGTCCTCAGCCTCCCACGTGTCTACTTGCAAATGCTTCACAAGGCTGGCTATGGCATCGATGACTTGGGCATGCTGGCATGAGGAATCTGCACACACTCATGAAGAAGAAGCACGTCATTGGCATTAAGGGTGTCAGGTTCCTCAAGAATCATCTCTGCAAAGCTTATGAGTCTAGAAAGATGACGATATCCATGCATCCCTCAAAGACTATCATGACTACCACTCATCACCTTCAATTGCTTCACATGAATATATTTGGTTCCATTCATTATGCTACAGTAACCAATGTTACATCTTTATATGGCTTTGTCATTGTTGATGACTGCTCTCGTTACACTTGGGTGCATATTATTGATAACCCAGAAGTGTAGGGGGTCGTTTGTAGACTTTTTTCGTAAGTAAGAGTGTAAGACACAATGAGAATCTGAAGGTAGAATTAATGTGCTCTCAAGTTTTGTTGAATACCGATACAACTTGACGCACGCTAACGCTTACTTTACCTAGAACAAGTATGAAACTATTTTGTGAGAAGGGAACTAGAAGTACTTAGTAGGTGTAATAGATAGCTTTGCAAGATAATAGAGAACGTGAAAATAAAAGTTAGGTACTATCTTAGACAAATATTAATTTAGTTAGTTGTTTAGTAGAAATCTTTTTGTGTAAGGCAAGAGAAACATTTTCCACTAGCAATTGAATATAACATGATAGATACTTAACATATGCAATCAGGGCGAGGCATACGCTAACACAGTTTCCATACTTGGATCATATGCATGTATGATTGAAACTCTAGAAAGTATCCGCAACTACTAAATATCATTAAGGTAAAACCCATCGATAACATTAATCATCAAGTCCTTTTTACTGGCATAAGCAAACAATCCCCTTACTCGGGTGTAAGCTTCTGTCACTCTAGCCACCCACTATAAGAAAATTATTAACATATTGTGAACCCTCCAGCGGGATTGCCTTATGTGTGCACCTCACGGAGGGCACCTTAGAACAGCACCATGTCAACATACACCTCATATCAATAACATCATACCACACTTAATGCATAGGACAAAATAAATCTTCCCTAACAACATAGGATAGCCATACATCGTTGCGTAATAATATATATCATTAAGCACCATGTTTAGGTAGAGATTACAGCGGAAAGAAGAGGGTTTACACCGCTTCATAGAGGGGGTGAGTTGGTGGTGACGGTGGCGAAGTTGTTGGTTGTAGATCGGTGTCACGACGGTTGCCTCTACGGCACTCTGGCGCCACCGGGAGAGGGGGGAGAGAGCCATGTCGGCGTAAAAACCGGTAGATCTCAAATAAGGGGTACCAAACTATGGATCTTGAATCAATGGGTAATGGGAGACAAAGGGGACGATGTTTACCCAGATTCGGGCCCTCTTGATGGAGGTAAAACCCTATGTCCTGCTCTTGTTTATATTAATGGTGGAGTATCGAATACAGAGTTGATCTACCTCGAGATCGTATGTTGTGGTCAAAAACCCTATGAGTAATAATAATAACCCCTCCTACGAACTAAAGCCCTCGAATTTATGTAGATATTAGGGGTACCAGTGTTACTCTATGGAAGTTACACCTAGGGGAACACATGATGAGTATTATATTGCCGTGAACTGAACACCAAGTGTTCGAAGAGTCCGTCTTGGATAGACCGTTGTCTTGTAATCCGGATTCCAATGATAATTATCGGACGTTCAAGGAGTCCGGCCCATGAACGTAGGCAAGCAGCCCGAGGACCCTTATTCCCGGACTCCCTCACTATCCCCCGAACTGGCCTCCAATGCTACACTCTGGATCTAGCATCTTCACGCATCCAAAGTCTTCAGCTAGCGGGGTGAGTTCCCCTCATCTTTTATTTTTGGCTTACTCTTGTTCGGCATGAGCCACATTCTCGATTGTTAAAACATCGCATGGCCCACAAAATTAAATTTTCGTTTGTAGGGTTAATCAGACCCCTCGATTCTCGTGTGCCAATAATATATAGGATTTTACAATAATATTTTCGCAAAAGCCCTTCACATGTAATGGGGAAAACCACTTATTACATAAGTCGGGCGCACTTTTAGCAACACACCATGTCTCCCCAACTGTCGAGAAGAACACGGGAAAGCCAAGAGACATCGTGAGTGCTTCAAGCTCCTCCTCGCGTCCTTATGGCCATCTTCTAGGCCACTAGGCAAGTTGGTGTGTCTCCCGCCTTCTCTTGCGCAAACGCGAGGTGCAAAGGTACCTCCCCTTCTCAGATCTGGCGCCTTCCCGTTTCGGATTAGCTTCTACAAATGGTGAAGCCTTTGCACAGAAATTCCCTACTCCTACAAGGAAGAGAGGGTAAGTTTCGTTCCCTTCCTCTTATGGTTCTTGGGATTCTCCGTTCACCCTTTCTTAAGTGGTTTATTAGCATCTTATAGGATTCAACTCCACCACCTCACCCCTGGATCCATTATTCACATCTCGGGTTTGGTCGCCCTTTGCGAGATGTTTCTGGGTTGTGAAGCTCTTTTGATCTATGGAGGAACTTTTTCTACCGCATCCCCCGAACTCAAGGAGGGACAATTTGTGAAGTAGGCGGAGCCAAAGTGTGGCGCATTGTTGGGACGGGATATCTGGTAGGGACCCCAAAGAAAGCCTCCTAAAACAGGAACTTTGAATGGTTCTATATTGAGGATGTTCCTCTATTCGATCTTGTACAAAGGGGTCTACCCGAATTCTCAATTGTTCCCATAAAGAAGCGGTTCAACTAGCACCCTAAGAATCCTTCCTAGGAGTATAGCCAAGAAGTGAGACAGTTGGTTGCCAAGGTAAGATTTCTGGCACACTTAAAGATGACCATTATTGATGTGATGGCCGCGACCATAAACCAACGTGTACAACCTCTTTAACAAAGATCCCATCCTTGGTGGCATTATAATGGCTCAAGTAATGCCACCCGGTATAAACGGGAAGGTCCTGCCAACCAAGCAGCGACGAACCCTATATTAGCCGACCTCTTCGATGGAGAAAAGAAAGATTTCGTTAGTATGAGCACCAAGGAAGGCTACTCTAATTATAACCCCATCGAATGGGTGAGTATAACCCTATTTTCATAATTCAGATTTTATTTTGTAGTTATTTTGGCCAATTGAACCCTTGAAAACTTTCAAACAGGAATAGAGGTGCTGGATAGAGAAAGTTAATTGACCTCCTCCCCAACCACAGAATTATGCTCAGGACAACGATCTGAGGTTTCATGACAATCCCAAAACGTCGATCATATTTGAGGACGGGGTCTTTTTCAGCGATCATTGATGGCTCCGAGGTTGCTCTTATAGCCGAGTACCCTGGGATACCTCCTTCCTCAATTGGGGGTAAAAAGAAGGCTTCTTCCCAAAAAGGGGCCCCGTCCACTGTAGCACAAACTCCCACTCCAAAAGGTCGTCGCTCCTTGCGCTGAACACCTGCTAGTACATCACCTGCCAATCCCGTGCCCAACAATGACAGGACCTCTTAACGCGGAGCATCCAGAGGGACTACTTTGAATGCACCACCTCCCAAGAGGTAATGAATTTACACTCATGATTTAGGAATTGTTTACAACCACTTGTGGGTTTTCACACCTATTGCGAGATTCTATAGGAACCGAACACAACAACCTCCATTCAAAGACATCGAGAGGGTTCAGGGCAGTGATCCCAAGCTAACACATCCTATGACCGCGGGTGGTAATGCTGAGGTTCCTGTTGCAAACAAACTTCGAGAGGATCCTGAGGAGGTTTCGGTTACTAATACTTAAATTGAAAGCATGATGAATCATCATCGTTGGAAAGAGTCACTACACCACTCGAGTTTTCTAAACATGAGTTTAATGCTTTGACTTCAGTGGATGCACATCTCGAAACTGCCCGAGCAAGACTTGAGGGAGTCACCCACCGCATGTCAACCAGTCCTAAGGTATGTGTTTGATTTTGACAACCGCACACAAATCTCAACCCAGTAGCCCCCGAGCCTTAAGTTGGTTGGGATGACCGAGTTAAGGGTCTAAACAACCCTGTTGCCATATTTTATAGCCTTCAAGAGATGAAAATGAGAAGTTGTCAGAAGACCTTGAAATTCACCGAACACAGTTGGAGGATCTGAAGCCCGAATTGGAGGAAGTGAGGAAATTTACAATCAAAGAACACAGTGAGTGAGGGAGTTCTGGATTAAGGGGTCCTCGGGTGGTCGGGTTATCCCTTATGGGCCGACCATATGGGCTACATCATTTAATACCGGATTGTGTGATGACTTCGCAATCAAGAAGGAAGAATCTGAAGAATAGGCATGCACTCCAAGACAAGAGGACTAGTTCGGCCCATCTATCCCCGACTAAGGCTGGTAACATGTAACCCTCGGAACCCTGGTGTGTATATAAACCAGAGGTTCTTATGCTTGGAGGCAAGTTATCTCACCTAGGGTTTTAGCTAATACTATCTCGAGGTAGATCAACTCTGTAACCATCGTTCCCAATCGATATAATCAAGCAGGACGTAGGGTTTTACCTCCTCAAGAGGGCCCAAACATGGGTAAATATTGTGTTCCCTACTCTGCTACAACCCTTCAATCCCAGGTCCACTATTCGGGACCCCCTACCCGAGATCTGCCGATTTTGACGCCAACATTGGTGCTTTCATTGAGAGTTTCGTCGTTGGATCACCGGAAGGATCAATGGCTCCCTTGATCATCAGCGATCGAATCTGCAACAGGGGCATCTTCACCCTCGAACAGGTCCTCACGCACGGTAGCATCATACTGCGCTTGGACTTAACTGGCCTTCCCGGCCAAATAGAAGATTCCGTCCCTAGTTAACAAATAAGGTTTGGAGTGTTTCAGTTCTCTACCGACTCACGGGGCAATCTGTCCCTCGCCGACGTCACGGCCTTTGCTGATGAAATTCAAAACCCTCAAGCCTTGACTCTGTATCCCTTGTCGGACGACGACCTCGGTCCCCTGCTCATCGAAGGGTTGGCCTTGAGCTCGGACCAACCATTGTGTCTGGACAAGAGGAAACAACCATTGCCGAGCTTGCATCCCTTGTGAAAATCACGAAGGTCAACTCCAAAAATCTCAAAAAGATCGATCAGGACAGCCTGTCGATGTTAAACGAGATGCTCGACTAGATCCGGTCACTTCAAATCTGACTTCATCGAAGCCCGACCTGTCCGAAGATCGGGTCCGAGGTGGATTATGAGGACTTTTAGGGCCCACACACCACACGCTTGATCACCACCGTCGAAGACTTAACTGACGCATTGGACTATGCCTCCGAAGTGCTCGAGGCCATGGACGATGAGGCCTACTACGCCACCCTCGTAAACACTGGGCGGAGGACCGCAACATCCACCTACGATGTTTACATGGTAGACACCCAACCAAAACAACAATAAGCCCGTGATGAATCCCTCAAAGCGCCGAAAGCCGTGTAAGCGTGCCAAGGCAAATAAGGGAAGGGGCTCTGCACAAGCTACAGGGGAAAACATCACCCCCAAAACCACGGCAACCCCGAAGCTCCCGAACAACAACGAGAGGAACCGGACAATGCCGGTCCCAACGAGCTCAATAATCCGGAGGACGATGACTAACTTCCCCCTGTCGACGATGAAGACGGCCTTGAAGTAGAAGACTTCATAATCCCCAACGACCCGAAGGCCAGGAGAAATTCCGGCACCGGCTTATAGCTACCGCTCACAGCTTAAAAGCAAAGCAACACCAACTCCATGATGAACAGGACACCATTAACAACAGGTGGACCAAAATCCTCGCGGACGAAGACGGATATGTCATAGAGTGGTCGGACCAAATGAAAACCTACCTGCACCCACACCTGCTTCCCGAGTTCAATGAAGAGGCCCCATAACACGTGTCCCCCCGACGCATGGACTATGACCAAACTGATCACCTGTCTTGAGGGCACGACAGAGAGGCCGGAGAGAATGAGTATAGACCCGAGCCTCCCTCTAGAAAAGGCAACGAACATATGCACCCTGGGGACAGACGTGACCCATGACGTTAGATCAGGTCACAACAAATCCATCTACGGATCCACGAGGTACTCCCCCACTCGATGGGATGACGAACCTCCTCGGGTCGCTTACAAAAGCAGAGGCCAGGAAGCGTACCGGGCTCAACCCGGAGCCGATCTCCAGCACAGCATAGCCCGGATCAGAGGCGCTGCTCCCCCATTGTGTTTCTCACATGAGGTTATGCAACACCAGTTCTCGGAAGGGTTTAAACCCATAAATATTGAACAATACGACGGGACAACACACCCTGCTGTTTGGATAGAAGATTTCCTTCTCCACATCCATATGGCTAGAGGAGACGATCTCCACACCAGAAAATACTTGCCCCTAAAACTCAAAGGGCCGGCACGACACTGGCTAAACAGCCTACACGAAGACTCCATTGGAAGCTGGGAAGACCTCGAGGAGGCTTTCCTATCTAACTTTCAGGGAAAGTATGTTCAGCCACCGGATTCATCTGACCTAAGCAACGTTGTTCAAAAGGCAGGAGAATCGGGCAAAGAATTCTGGAACTTGTTCCTCACCAAGAAGTATCAAATCCCGGACGAATGGTTGGCCAGGCAACTCGTCCAGGGCAGGACGAGGGCAGTGTCCACCCTTACTTCCCTCATGACCCGCTTTTGCGCGGGTGAAGGTAATTGGCTAGCTCGGAGCAGCCACAATGCGGATGACCCTGGAACCTGTGAAGTTTGGGACAGAAACGACAAGCCAAGAAAAAAACAAGAACAAACTCCGCCACTATAATGGTGATGCCGACGACACTATAGTAAATGCTAGATTCCGCAGTTCAAAACCTAGACAGCCGAAGAAATCCTTCAAAGGGAACAAGGACGGACCGACTCCATGGGATAAAATCATGGAACGGCCATGTCAGATCCACGACACCCAAGACTAGCCCGCCACCCAGACCAACTGTAATTGTTGGGTTTTCAAACAGGCTGGCAAGATGGTCGTCGACGAACAGAATAAAGGCCCATGAAGTGAAGACAATGAGGAGCCCCGCGGCCCGAACAATGGTGACCAAAAGCAGTTCCCTCCTGAGGTCAAAACTCTCAACATGATCTATGTCACCCATATACCCAAAAAGGAGAGGAAGTGGGCCCTTCGGGAGGTATAAGCCATAGAGCCCGTAGCACCGAAATATAATACATGGTCGATCTGCCCGATCACTTTCGACCATAGGGATCATTCGACCAGTATCCGTCATTGAGGATCAGCTACCCTCGTCCTAGATCCCATAGTAGATGGGTACCACCTCACTAGAGTCCCCATGAACGGAGGAAGTAGCCTTAATATGATTTATTCATATAGGATGAAAAAGATGGGTATAAACCCATCACAAACCAAATCAAGTCGCACTACCTTTAAAGGAGTGATTCCATGCGTCAAAGCCCACTGCTCGGGAACGATAACACTAGAGGTTGTGTCTCACCGAACAACTTCCGTAGCGAAGACTTGATCTTCGACATCATCCCCTTTCATAGCGGATACCATGCACTGCTCGCCCGCACATCTTTTGATTGCTTCAATGTTGTGCCCCACTACACCTACATGAAGCTCAAAATGCCGGAACTCAAGGGAGTCATCACTGTCAACAGCAATACAGAGCATTCTCTATGGATCAAAGAGCACACGATCACACTACAACTGAGTGCCAACATGACAGAGAAACATCAAGCCACAGGCTGGCAATCGAGGCGCGAAAGGAAGGCAAGCGAGCTCGAGCTAAAACAGATCTACCGGAGACATCTTCAGCTCAGAGTAAATAGGGATACGACTCCCATGGCACAGCCCAAACACTTTCAAGGTATGTCCCTCATAGACACAATTTCATCCTTAAAATTCCATGGACATCCTTGGGAGCAAGCCGCCAGGGATCATGTGATCGGTTCAACCGAGCCATGGTCCAAAACACCTCTATGGACAAAAAGCGGGGTATCATGAAAAACCCTTATACGTCAAGTTTCTTCGTTTCATCAGCACCTTCTCAAGACCCTCTACTCAAGGTCCGCTTGTTGACAGAAACTTCCTTCAAAGGATAGTACACCCACCTCTAGTAAGGGTCCTAGATAAAGTAGAACCGAAAATAAGGCAGACGTCAAGTCGCCCATGCAAGGCTACTAGAAAAAGTTGGTTTAAAAACTATTATCTCAAGTAAAGATAGTTACCTATAACAGCTGCCTTGGTGCCATGAGTTATAAAAATTCCTCACAGACATTATTTAGAAACCTTTTTTAGTATTTTTGTATGCACATGTTTCATACTCATTGACGCTGACAGGTCAAGTTTATTTCTACATATGCCAAAGTGTTATCGGTCAATAGACTAGGGGCTTGGATGGCAATACCACCCCGATCACTACAAGGTCACTACTTAAGTGTCTGGTCCCTCGGGTTTTATATTATATGCATTGGTTCCGAATTATGTCTTGGGTCTATAGTTGGGTTACCCTGCTCCTGTGCTTACCTCCTTACGTTCTTCTAGTTCGGCTAAGGGGTAAAGGAAGAACCACTGCGATTGTATTACCAGCTAGTCTAGCTAAAAATACCTCAGTGGAGAAAGCCGAAAACTGATCGTCATAGTAAGCGAGAACTGGTCTGCAACCCGAGCTCAAAAATAAAAGCCATTGGAAGTTATTCCGTGTTACACAGAGGGTTCATGCCTTTGGAGATCCTATGGTAGCTATTTAGAAACAAGGCTTATCCAACTACCACGAAAAACCTCACGGCTTTCGATCAGCCCCTGAATTTAAACTGCTAATGTTAAGTGAAAGCGATAAAGCCACATGTCTGATTGCCTCGTGTCCGTCGCACACTACCCCCTTCGAGCCTCGACTCATCCGCTAAGGTTAATAGTACGAATGATGAAACACCCTGAGTAGTTTCTACCTAGGGGTTGAAGCCGATAACTGGTAACTTTCAGATTAAAACGGCCAAACGTCAGGAGTCCAAATAATGCACAAGTACATCCCATTCAAAGACAAGCATCATGAATACAAATTGTTCGGAGGCACGTGACAGTACAATCAGTCAAAGAGTACATCTTTTGAGCATTGGGCTTCTATAACCCGAGCACCCTCCGTCGCGGAGGGAAATTACAGCATGGGATGTCGGTGCTCCTTCCCGGCAGGCGGAGGTGCGGTTGCCATATTCGGGGGCTTCATACCCGGCAAATGCACAATGGTCCTCGCAAAGGCCATCCGAGCTCCTTCTATGTAGATGGAACGCATCAGGATCTCGATTCGGGACACGACATCAACCAACTTCTACACCAAGCCGAAGTGGCTGCTCGGCAAAGGCTTGGTAGGCCATAGCTGGCTACATATATCCTTCGTGGCCGCCTCCGCCATCATATGTAGCTCCATGAGCTGTTTCATTTGATAGCCCACACTAGGGTTGGGATCGGGAGTCTAAAACTGAGCCCACAAAAGCCTCCGCTCAACATCCCCGTCGTGAGCGAGTAGTGCTTGGTTGCTTCTGCCACAGTCCACGCGAGGTCCGTGAAGGCGCCTAAGGAACGCCATATCCGCGTAAGAAATGCATACCTATTTCCACGAAAGGCACACTGCAATAAGTATGGCTTACCATTTGCCATCAGCTTGGCATGGCGCATCTCTTATTCAAAAAACCTCTTGTCCACCTGCTCTGATTTGAGCTCGGCGGATAGCTTCGAGAGCTCAGTCATCTGCTCCCGAGATTTCTGCTCCAAGTCTCACACTTAGAGCTCGCCTCGTGGAGCTCCTGTTGAACCTCTGCCACCCTGGCCTCATGCTTGTTGCTATCATCCTTGAGGGAGCTCAGCTCGTCAGCTACTTGTTCGGCCGCAAACTTGTGAGCAGTGGCCTCCTTCATGGCCTACTCCAGTTCAGCCTAGAGTTTTTCAAACAATCTATCCTGGGCTGCTGACCAAATAGATATCATGTGTCGCATATTAAATGAGGGAGTCTTTCTTTACTAAAGGGCACTAATAATTTTTACAGCATTGTTGGAAACTTACCCTGCTTCTCATCAAGCCGGACATTCACACGGCTGAGCTCATTGTCAAAAACCTTCAGTCTCGAGTTCAGCTCGGTTATCTCCAGAGCATTGGCATCAGCAACGGAGGATGAAGCCTGCATGGCATAATTATGGATTATAACGACTATAGGTTAACGGCATGCAAGACACTCTGGTCGGAATTACTCCGGCAAGCATTTATAATTGAAAAATCTCAGGATTATTTTTTATGCCTAAGAGTTAATTTTGAGCCACAAATAAGCTTGTCAAACTTACCCGTGCCTCGGGGGCTGTTATACCCATAAAGGCATATAAAACCTTATAAATAAGACTTAAAACATTACACGGCTTACCTTAAAACCTACCAGCAAGCCATTGAAGGCTTCGCTGATTCTGCTCTTAACGGACTGAATACTCTATAAAACTGCACCCATAAGGCTGCGATGATCTTTGGCAATAGAGGAGTCCGTCAAGGCATCCTCCATCATGGCCTGTCACCCAGCCGTAGCCTATTCTACTAGGGGCGACGCTGGATGCGGCACCGAAGATACCGGAGCATCAGGGCTCCCGGAAGCTTTTCCGGGCAAAGCTCGGAGGGAGTTTGGTTCCCCTTTCCACTTGCGGGGAGGGAACCAACCCCTTGGGTCTCGATGACCGAGGTATGGACCTCGGCTAGAATCTCGTGTTCTTCAGTGGCCGGTGTATCAACACCAGCAGGGCCCTCTCGGTCTTCGGAGGCTAGTGTATCAACTTTGTACGGGACCTCCCGACCCTCGGTGTCCGATGTACCCACCTCTGCCATCACCACCTTGGTGGTGGTCGACAGGGCCTGATGAGGCATCACCTCGGCCATCTCATCCGAGGCCCGAGGAGGGATATTGTGGGACACGTTCCCACTCTCCGCCAGCTCGGCAGGCAGTGAACCCTCCTCTGACACCTGGTCCATCGGAAGATCTATGATAGGGGTGTGACGGGAAACATCTCGTTTCTCAATATTAATAAAAATTTGATGTAATTCCGTTGAATTAAGAATTGGATTTCATACCTTCGGGCTCGGGGCTTGACCCTAGGGTTCAGCGAGGAATCCCCTCGAAGGCTCTGATCTCGTCATCAGAGCCCGGGCGAGCGCCGAGAAGGGTGACCTTGCTCTTGCAATGTCTCTTCGGATCTCGAGGAGGTAGCCCCTCCTCGGCCCCCTCCAGTGCTTCCCTCCTCCTTGCCTGAAGAGAATCCTTCTCTTCCTTATCTTCTGCATCCTCCCCCTCGTGGGTGGAGGAGGCATGAGTGTCCCCGGACTTGGTATCCGGCGGACCCCTCGAACGGAGACCCCCGTGGGTCTCCTTCTTGTTGTTGTCTAGCGCCATGTGTGGTGCCTACACCAGCATCACGCTCAGCAGAGGATACCGGGGTTCCTCGAGCAGGGGACCTGGGCCATCCAATCCTCCAAGGAAGGAGAGATGGTAAGTAATTGAATGAAAGGAGGTATTCAAGTAAGTATAAGAGCTCGGACGTACCTCCAAAGTGGGGGGTCTCAGCATCCAAGCCGGTGTCTTTGTCCTCTGCCGGCCACTCCTACTGTGGGTGGAGCAGTATCCGCCACAAGTTCTCATGGGTGGTGCGGTAGAACTCGTGCACCACCCAGGGGTCGCTAGGCTTGTAACACCACATCAGTTTATCCCGGCGCTGCCAGGAAAGGATGTGGCAATGGAGCATGACCTCGACTATGTCGATCAGTTAGATGTTAGTCGCCACCATCTGCTTGATGCGCTTTTGCAGCAGCTTCACATCTGAAGCCAAGCCCTAGTCTAGGCCCTTCTTAACCCATGAGGTTAGCCTCACCGGGGGTCCAGATCTGAACTCGCCGGGCATTGACCAGTTTGCTTCTCGTGACTCTGTGATGTAGAACCTCTCCTTCTGCCAGCCCTTGATGGTGTCGATCAAGGTGCCCTTCGGCCACGACACGCAAAAAATCTTGCTTATCACAACCCCGCCACAGACGGCGTGCTGGATGCTGACCGACTTTGGCTTAACATTGAAGACTTTGAGCCAAAGTCCCAAGTGCGGATGAACCCACAGGAAGGCCTCGGAAATAGTGATGAAGTTGGAGATGTGCATTATAGAACTCGGTCGAAGATCGTGGAAATCTAACATGTATTAAAACATCAATACGCTGACGAAGGGGTGAAGCGGAAAACCTATCCCCCGGGGGAAGTGGGGACGAACACCACCCGCTCACGGGGACTTGGTGTAGGTACCACCTGGCCCTTCTCTGGTGCTCAATGGGCGATGTTGGCCACAAGATAGCCAGAGTGCTTCAGCTCCTCGATGTCCCTGTCGAAGACGCAGCAGATCTCTCACTTGTCATGAGAGCCCGAGCCGGCCATTGCTGAGCTTGGCAAGGAGGATGGCTCGAAAGAGTGGGATATGGAATGGATCTAGGCACTCGAGCTTAGAAGGAGAGAGAGTTGACTTTTGAATGCCTGTGGTGTGTTTTGGGTCTTTTCGCTTTTTAAGGGAGGTAGTAAAACCAAGGGTTTCCATTTACTGCGCCACCAGCTCCGCCACTTCCCAAAACGATTGCGCTATTGAACGTGCATGTGTTGGCCCGGGTAATTAACTCAAATCGCCTTGAATGCGGGACATGATCTTTTTTGTTGATAGAATGTGTCTCGGGGAAACTGGCCTCGAGCCGCGATTCGAGTTTTTCTCATTATTTGTTATCATGACTTTCCGCCAGAAGAATTTTCAAATAAGTGACTGCTCACCTGTGGGCCTTTAAGCCTTTAGATTCAATGCACCTGTTTTGAGAAATGAAAAGTAGGAAGAAGAAGAAGAAGAAGAGAAGAAGAAGAAGCAGAAGAAGAAGGAGAAGGAGGAGAAGAAGGAGAAGGAGTCCTACTTCTCCTTCTTCCCCTTCTTCTTCTCCTCTCCTCTTTCTTCTCCTCTTTCATATTCTCCTGACCTTATTTCCCCCAACAATGACATAATTATCCCATTTAGCTCCAAAAACACATACTTAGCTAATTTAGCTCCAGGAAGAGGACAAGAGGAGATGAAACACGAAAAATGAAAAGAAGAAGGCAGAAGAAGAAGAAGAGAAGAAGAAGAAGAGAAGAAGAAGGAGAAGGAGGAGAAGAAGGAGAAGGAGCCCTCTTTCTTCTCCTTCTTCTACTCTCCTCCTTCTTCTCCTTCTTCTTCTCTTCTTCTTTTCTTCTTCTCCTCCTCCTCCTTCTCCTTCTCCTCCTCTTCCTCCTCCTGCTCCTCCTTATTCTTTTTATTCTCCTTCTCCTTCTCCTCCTCTTCCTCCTCCTGCTCCTCCTTTTTCTTCTCTTTCTTCTTGTACGTAGCTTATTTTCCCCAACAAAGACATACTTAGCTAATTATACTTCAGAATGACATAATTAGCTAAGTTAGGTAAAAACATCATAAGAACCTTGGTTAGCTCATAACTTAGCTAATTTAGCTCCAAAATGACATAATAAGCTCAAGATGGCATAAGAACCTTGGTTAGCTCATGAATATTATATACTTAGCTTGTTTTCATCTAAAATGACATAATTAGCTCCAAAAAGACATATTTAGCTAATTTAGCTCCAAGAAGAGGAGAAGAGGAGAAATGAAAAGAAGGAAGAAGAAGAAGAAGATAATAAGAAGAGAAGAAGAAGGAGAAGAAGAAGGAGAAGGAGGAGAAGAAGGAGAAGGAGTCCTACTTCTCCTCCTTCTTATCCTTCTTCTTCTCTTTCTTCTTCTCCTCCTCCTCTTTATTCTCCTCTTTCATTTTCTCATTACCTTATTTTGCCCAACAATGACATAATTAGCCCATTTAGCTCCAAAAAGACATACTTAGCTAATTTAGCTCCAAGAAGAGGACAAGAGGAGAAGAAAGAGGAAAAATGAAAAGAAGAAGGAAGAAGAAGAAGAAAAGACGAAGAAGAGAAGAAGAAGGAGAAGGAGGAGGAGAAGGAGAAGGAGCCCTCCTTCTTATCCTTCTCCTTCTCTTCTCCTTCTTATCCTTCTTCTTTTCTTCTTCTTTTCCTCCTCCTCCTTCTCCTTCTACTTGTCCTCCTCCTCCTACTCCTCCTCCTCCTTCTTCTTCGTCTTCTTTTCCTTGTCCTTCTTCTTCTCTTCTTGCTTCTTCTCTTTCTCCTTGTACGTAGCTTATTTTCCCCAACAAAGACATCCTTAGCTAATTATCCTCCAAAATGACATAATTAGCTAAGTTAGGTAAAAACATCATAAGAACCTTGGTTAGCTCATAACTTAGCTAATTTAGCTCCAATATGACAAAATAAGCATAAAATGGCATAAGATTCTTGGTTAGCTCATGAATATTATATATTTAGCTTGTTTTCCAAAAAAATGTTATAATTAGCTCCAAAAAGACGTACTTAGCTAATTTAGCTCGAAGAAGAGGAGAAGAGGAGAAATGAAAAGAAGGAAGAAGAAGAAGAAGAGAAGAAGAAGAGAAGAAAAAGGAGGAGAAGGAGGAGAAGGAGGAGAAGAATGAGAAGGAGTCCTCCTCTTTCTTCTCCTCTTTCATATTCTCCTAACCTTATTTTCCCCAACAATGACATAATTAGCCCATTTAGCTCCAAAAATACATACTTAGCTAATTTAGCTCCAAGAAGAGGACAAGAGGAGAAGAAAGAGGGAAAATGAAAATAAGGAAGAAGAAGAAGAAGAGAAGAAGAAGGAGAAGGAGGAGAAGAAAGAGAAGGAGCCCTCCTTCTTCTCCTTCTTATTCTCCTTCTTCTTCTCATTCTTCTTCTCCCCTCCTTCTTGTGCTTCTTCTTCTCTTTTTTCTTTTATTATTCTTCTCCTCCTCCTCCTTCTTCTTCTTCTTTTTCTTCTCCTTCTTCTTCTCTTCTTGCTTCTTCTCTTTCTTCTTGTATGTAGCTTATTTTCCCCAACAAAGACATACTTAGTAATCATCCTCCAAAATGACATAATTAGCTAAGTTAGGTAAAAACATCATACGAACCTTGGTTAGCTCATAACTTAGCTAATTTAGCTCCAAAATTACATAATAATCTCAAAATGGCATAAGAACCTTGGTTAGCTCATGAATATTATATACTTAGCTTGTTTTCCTCTAAAATTACATAATTAGCTCCAAAAAGACATACTTAGATAATTTAGCTCCAAGAAGAGGAGAAGAGGAGAAATGAAAAGAAGGAAGAAGAAGAAGAAGAGAAGACGAAGAGAAGCAGAAGGAGAAGAAGTAGGAGAAGGAGGACAAGACGGAGAAGGAGTCCAACTACTCCTCCTTCTTCTTCTCCTTCTTCTTCTCCTTCTTATTCTCCTCCTCTTTCTTCTCCTCTTTCATATTCTCCTTACCTTACTTTCCCCAACAATGACATAATTCGCCCATTTAGCTCCAAAAAGACATGCTTAGCTAATTTAGCTCCAATAAGAGGACAGGAGGAGAAGAAAGAGGAAAATTGAAAAGAAGGAAGTGAAGAAGAGAAGAATAAGGAGGAGAAGGAGCCCTCCTTCTTCTCCTTCTTTTTCTCCTTCTTCTTCTCTCCTCCTTCTTCTCCTTCTTCTTCTCTTCTTCTCTTCTTCTTTTCTTCTTCTCCTCCTCCTCCTCCTCCATAGCCCATTTAGTTCCAAAAAGACATAATATGCTCAAAATGGCATAAGAACCTTGGTTAGCTCATCAATATTATATACTTAGCTTGTTTTCCTCTAAAATTACATAATTAGCTTAGTTAGGTCAAAAATGGCGTACGAACCTTTGTTACCTCATAAATGTCAGATAGTTAGCTTATTTCCATCCAAATTGACATAATTAGCTTAGTTAGGTCAAAATGGCATAATAACCTTGGTTAGCTCAAAAAGGTCATATACTTAGCTTATTTTACTACACAATGACATAATAAGGTCAAAAATTTCATATGTTGTTGTTCTTCTTCTTCTGACTTTCTTATTCCCATTTGCAGATTGGATGTACTACATGCATGGAAGCTGTCATTGATGGAGTGCTTTAGTTCTAGTTTTCATTTGAGTTGGTGAACAATGTGGAACTATGTCTATATGTATATATGGATGAATAGTAGATGTGGAACTATATGTATATGTATATATATGGATGAAACTTTGTATATGTTGGTTCTTTCGATATATGGGATGTACATTGATGAACAAATGGCATTGATGAACTTTATATGTATATCATATATGTGTTGTGAACTATATATCATATATGTGCTATGAATTATATATATATATATATGTGTGTGTGTGTGTGTGTGTGTGTGTGTGTGCTGTGAAATAACATAAAAAATTAAAACTCTGACAATATGGGCTCTTTCCGTCTGCCAACTGATGGCAAAGTCCTTTGCCATCAGGAAGCAGATGGCAAAGGTGCCACATAGCACCTAGTTGTGCAACCTGATGCAGCATTAGCTGGGCCATATAGGATCTTTTTCGTCCGCTACCCTGCCTGGCAGACGACACAGAGCCTGAGGGAGGTGGACGGCAAAGAGTGTGAGGGATGCACACGACAAAGAGTGTGAGAAGCCGGCTGGGCCAACGGAGGGCTGGCCCATATAGGCAGACAGCAAAGCTGATGAGTGAGGCAGACAACAAAGCCTCCGTTAGACCTAATGGAGGCGTTGCCTGTCGGCTGCCGTCTAACGATGGTTTCCATCTGCTCGGTACTAGAAGCTAACGGCAAAGGCCTTTGCCGTCCTCTTACGGCAGATAGACGACAAAGAAGGTGCTATGCCGTCGAAAGTAGCCATAGGAACTTTGCCGACAGGAGGCAGACGACAAAGACCTTTGTCGTCAGTGGAACACCTCTTTGTTGTTTGTTATGGCAGACGACAAAGTGTCCGATTCCTGTAGTGAATGGTAAGGAGGTACCTCTCCACTTGGTGTACGATCAAGTGATGCCTGTCGCACGTCACTCGCAAGAAGACTGTCGTCTGGACGTGATTATAGATAATCTGGATCAACGGCCAGATGTGTGATTTTATGTAACTATGTACTTTATATCACATATTTCTCCCCCCCCCGATTTGTAAGCATTGTCTTAACCGTACATCGGCTTCTACTTCCCTTGACAATAGTCAGGTAGTGGTCTGTACTATGTAACCTGAGGTAACAGGGAAACAGTTCGGAGAACCAGGCAATCTGTCCATCTGGTGCTAACAAACTGCTTCTGATCTCCGAGTTATGTTATATTCCTTGTATAACATAAGAAACATCTTAGAAATAAAATAGTTCCTCTATGGGTTGCTTTTTTTGGGTTGCTACGCAAACGTAGACATAATAACCGAACATTCACCCTATGCGGATGATGTTAACTTTGCGAAGAATAACCTAATTATTTATGCTTCCTTTGTGCCTGATCGATTATTTTCTTAAGAACCCTAGCTTTCGGCTTCACTCGTCTGAGGTATGTATCCGAATGACCCGGTCGTAACAATCGCACATGTGCTCCCTTTACCCTCTAGCCGAATAATCGGGAACATAGAGGATAAGTGAAAGTGTGATATATCGACTAGAGGGTTGAATAGGAAATTTTTAGAATTTCATCACTGAGAAAATTCCTTGTGAGGAAAGTCCTAACTTATGAACTAAGTGCAGCGGAAATAGCGCAGGATTAGAGTGCAAAAACGACTACAACAGAATACTCAATGAAGTTTACGAGGTTCGGTTTGCACAGTTCACAAGTAAAGAGTACGCAGGTGAAGATTAACTCAGGTGAAGAATTTGAGGTTGAGGAAATTCAGAGAAAGTCTTCAGAAAGATTCTTCAAACAGCACAGATGAAAGTCTTCAACATACAATTTGAGGAAATGACAGAGTTGAAGAAATAGAACCCGTAGCTCGATGAAGACAGTTGTTGATGACCCAGTTCCAACTGTTGTGACAGTTGTACGTCTAGTTTGGAGCGGCTTAGTATTGAAACCAAAGGACACACAGTCCCTACCGTATTCTCCTTGGGCTAAGTACACACAGTCCTCGCCCAACACTCGTGGTAAGTCTTCAGGGCAGACTTCCAAACCCTCACAAACTCGGTCACCCGGCGATCCACAATTGACTGCTGGATGCTCTAGACCATGACGCCTAATTGTCTCGAGGATGCACAATCCTCATAGGTAACAGGCTTCAGTTCCACATAGTAACAACTTCTTCAGTGATGCCCAATCACTTCGTTTTTGGTTTGGGGTTTGGTGTTTTGGGTATTTCCTCACTTTATGATTTTCTCTCGAAGACTCTAAGGAATTTGGGTTGCTCTAAATGACAAGTGTTAGTTTCTCTTTGAGCAGCCAACCAGCAAGTGGTTGTGGGGGCGGCTATCTATAGCCTCGGAGCATCCCGACATGATTTGACTCAATTGCCCTTAAATAATGTGACAGTTGGGTGGATAAGATTAGTGAGGTAGCGCGTGACGCGGCAACGGTCTGAACTTTCAACAGTGAAAGTCCTCATGTCTCTCATATTCCTCACGTTGAGGCTTTGGAAGATTTAGTCTTGGGTTGAGCATCATGAGGAAATTCGTTCCGTAGTTTTAGCTCGATCCCCTTTAAGAGTATGGTGTTCCTATGACTCAAGATTAAAGAAAATGAAACAGAAAGAATAAATCTTCACGCTTCAAAGTCTTCAGACAGTTTTCTTCAGGACACATCGAATTCCTCATCTTCAATATCTTCATTAGGAATATCAATTTCTTTTTAATTTCTTCGCGATCAAAGGCTTCAAGGAAGGACCAAAGTCTTCACCCAAATACATACATTTTTAGGGTTCATTATTCATCGTATAACTGAAACTCCTCGGCGACTTATAGAGCATGTGTACACTCACAAACATATTAGTCTCTTAACCTATAAGTCTTCAAACCACCAAAATCACTAAGGGGCACTAGATGCACTTACAATCTCCCCCTTTTTGGTGGTTGATGACGATTAGTTTAAGTTTTCAACGGGGATAACAATATGGAATGTAAGTACTGAGTTTGAGGAATTTGAAATAAAGATACAGAGAAACTCCCCTTGAAGATGTGCATATTTTGAGGAATTTGCTTTGAACAGCAGATGCACATTGACGATTTATATCAAGGAGATCTCCCCGTGTATCTTACAATTCATGAATGCATTTGTCATATAGTATGAGGAATTAGATATGCATGATGAACAATGGTGTCTGACGAATTTCAGCATGCCTGCACTAATGAACTTTGAGGAATAAGCATGCGAGGAAAAACATCCAACAGAGTTAGAAGACCATCGGGCTTAAGTTAGAACTCATTACATCAAAAAATTCAGAAGAGACAAGAGTTTGTAAATTAATAAATTTTATAAGCCCCATAAAGTATCTCTCTTGAAGACTAACTCGGATCCCCACTTTGTCATCAAGTGACGAAAAGGGACAAAACTGAGGACTAATGCCTTGGAAGAAGTTCACTTCTTTGACGATGTAGAGGTGTGAGCACCCTTGGAGGCACGCTTGTTTCTTGGACCAGTTGGAGTGTCTTCTGGTTCTGCATCTGACTCAGCAGTAAGAAATGAAGAAAATGAACTGTCCTCCAAGTGAGGAACTGGAATTGGCTTGAATTTCTTATTTGGAGGGCACGACCAGTCAAAGTCTTGAGTAAATTCTAATTCCTCAAGTTCCTCAGGAGTCTTCAGATGAGCCAAGGTGGCCCAAGTGCGATCAAATACCTCATGAAGATAGTTGTGATTTTTCTTCACTGCATTTTGAGTCTCATTGAGAGTTTTCACAGTGGCACCAAACTGGCGCTTCACCCACTTGTGATTGCGATTGACTTTGTGGTGAATACTGAGAAGAAGCTCTACGTTAGTCATCACGCTTGGAGCAGTTGGGCTTGGAAATCTTGAGTAGCAGTGTCATCATATGAGGAATATGAATCAGCCTTGCAAAATTGGCCATCAAGGGGCCGATTTCCTTCATCGATCACATATTTTCCTTTTCCTTCAACAGGTTCAAAAGTTGACTTGATGACTTTGATCGGTGGCAGATATCCGAGGTAATTCTGAAAGTTAGCTTGATAGTTGATGCCTGATCTTTTCCTGATGAATCTCATGATCCAAGGCGCATAAATATTCAACTCATATGGTGATAGAGCATTATCAGCCAAGTCCTCAAGAAGAAATCATGAAGATCCATAAGGATACCATGAATGACGTTGAAAAGGATATTCTTCATGATGCCTAGGACGTCTTCTTCATTGTCATGCCCTTTGATAGGTGCGATGGCATAGGACAAGATCCTGTACACGATTCTCGGCTCATACTTCTAATCTTGCACCAGAAATCAAGTCCTTGGAGGTTGGCCCTTGTCCAAAGGCTTCATGAGTACTTCCGTAAGCTTGTTCCACAGTTCTCGTTCATCATACATTTTTACTGCGTCCTCTGAGGGAATTGATATTGGGAGAGCTCGAAGCAATTCAATAGCTAGAGCTTTGTAATGAGTATGCTAAGTCATCCAGTCCAATACCCATGTGGTAACGTCTTTTGGGTCGCCTGAGATAGGAAGTGTGGCATAAAATTGAAGAATTATGTACATGTTCCAATCACTGATATCTATGCAGAAAGGCAATAACCCAGCTTCATGAAGAACATTGAGGACTGGTACGAAGCAAGTATTTCTTCCATATCAAAGTGAGGAATGTGAGTGTGAATAAATATCTTCTTTCTTCCACAGAGCACAGAGGCATAGTAGTTGAGTTGATTTCTTGTCCAGAATTTCCTGTGTCTGATGCGAAGCCTGTCGTACGGATTCTCTCCCGTGAAGTAATGACGTTCATCAAAGAAAGCTTCCTTCTAAAACTTTGGCCTCTTGGAGAAAGGTTGATTTGGCTTCGGTTGAAGATTGTGCTGCTGTGCATCTTGAGGAGTTGTGGCCACTACAATGGTAGTTTTAGTATTCACCACGACAAGTGCAGTTTTAGCATTTGGGACACAAGCATTTTCATCAGCTTGAGCATTTTCTTCACCTTGAGGATTTTCTTCAGCATGAGGAATTTGCTCACTAGAGGAAGCAGTTGCAGTTTTTGATGCTGCATTTTCTTCAGCTGATGTAGCTGATTCACGGTCTTGGGCTGATTCCTCATGTATGCTCTTCTCATTAGAGGAAATCAGAATTTCAGTATCAGCCGAAGTTGGAGGAAGTTGGGTTGTTTGTGATGAGTGAGGATGA
Organism: Hordeum vulgare subsp. vulgare; assembly: GCF_904849725.1. NCBI lineage: Eukaryota > Viridiplantae > Streptophyta > Magnoliopsida > Poales > Poaceae > Hordeum > Hordeum vulgare. Next base: position 199,727,264 of record NC_058523.1, on the reverse strand, counting down.
GTCTATTTCCAAAACTCATCATGGATGACAGGAGTGCTGCATCCATTTTCATGATCACCCTCCTTTTCTTCAGTGGTCATCGAAGGTGTGGTGATTTGAGTAATATCATCAATTTGTATTTCCTCATCCATTTCTTCATCCTCTTCAGTGTTATCAATTTCTTCATCCTCTTCGGGAATGAGATAGTCCTCACTGAAAGGAACAATCATATATGATGGTGCTATATTGAGAGGAGTAGCATCCACCGGGGCTAATGAAGATTCTGAACACATGATCTTTAGACGTTTGGCTTCTGAGGATTCCGAAGCCATTGAAGCTTTTCTATTTTTAGCTTCTTTTTCAGCCACTTTGGTTTTCTTCACGTCTGATGCAGACGGAGTCACTTTCTTCACCTTTGAGGATTTTGGTGAAGGAGAAATTTCATCAGGCACTAGTTCGTCGGTGTTTGGCCTGGCAGTTTCTTCAGCTAGAATAGTCTGAGGAATTTCTTCTGCAGCTGGTTCTTCATCTTCATCTTCCTCATTCAGTTGAACGGTATAGCTTGGCTGACGGTTTGTCTGCTGCACTGGAGAGGCAGCTCTGCTATTGTATTCATCAAGTGCAGTAGTTGCAACCTTGATGAATTTCACTTTCACCCCTTGACGATCAGAGTGAAGACTTGTATACTTGTCCGTGGGGGTTTTGAGTTCAGCCTGAGTTGATACATGTACTTGAGGTGACAAGTTGAGGAGATTCTGCTTGAGGAATTTCTCCTTTATAACTTTGGCAGCTCTGGTTGCTTGGCTTGCTGCTCTTTGCATTTAACTTCATTGATGTAAGTAGCAACCGTATGGCTTACACCAGGGGGAAGCTTCCAATCATCAATCGGTGTGTTTGGATCTTCATACCAGAGGTCGATGAAGTCCAGCAATACCTTCGGGTCCATAGCAAGAAGGTTGGAACTACCAGAGGCTTGTGCAACACGTTCCTGTTTGTTTCTGATAATTCCTTGGATTGTTTCATCATCAAATTCTTCACTTCCTTATGATGCAGCGGGAACGTTGATGATTTTTTTTGGACTTGGCCTTGAACCTTTATCGGCAGTCATTTTAGTCTTCAAAAGACTTGGTGAAGACTTTGAGGCAGAGCGAGCAGCAGATGGCACAAAGGAACTAGGTTGTTCAGATTTAATCTTAGTGAGCTGCTTTTGCGGAGGAGGTACGGACTGTTTTGCAGTTTAGGATTTTGCAGTCGGTGCGACTTTCTAAGGTAGTTGTTGATTTGACACGGCAGTTGAAGCTTCTGGTTTCTTCAGAAGAGTCTTCTTCTCATGAACTACAGTAGCAGAGGCCTCAGGAGCTGAAGAAGTGGTAGCAGTGGCTGCAGCAGCAGAGTCCTCATTGAATTTCATCACAGCTTCTTTTGCCTTTTTCTACAATTTAGAGAAGTATTTGTGTGTCTCATCATGATAGTCCTCAATAGTGGCTACACTTGAGGGATGAGCTGCTTGTTGATCACCCTGTGGTGGTCTTTTTTAGGGGCTCTTGAGGGCGAACTTCTTTGCATATTTTGAAGTCACATATTTGTCCTCTTTCCATTATTTAGCCCACCTGCACTCAATCTTTTGAAGCCTTATCTTGCGCTTTGCCATGGTCTTTTTACCATGTATTTCCTCATTAGGTGTACAATAATCAACATATATTTCTTCAGGTATCTCAAAAGCAGTATTCTGCTCCAGTTTCTTGCCACCTTTCTGTTTCTGATCTTCTTCCATTTTCTTCAGCCGAGGTTTTTGCTGAGGAATTTTAATTCTTGATGATTCTGAAGACACGGGTAAGGTTTCTTTGAGAAATGCTTCAAATGTGTTAAGTTGATGAGAACCTAGAGATTCATCAGCTCACATTTTGTACCTGTGAACAGAGTATAGGTGCGAAGAATTTGGAGAGGTCATATGCGTTCTCAGATTTGAGGAAATTGAATTTTTTTTAAAAGTTGAGAAATTTGACCAGTGCATTGAGGAATTTGACTAAGCATTCTGATCTTCTGTTCCAGAGTTGTGTAGATCCGAAAATTTACACAATTGATAAATATCGTGAAGAATTTTAGTAACTTAGTGAAATTCATCAAGTGTTCTAGGCATGAGTGTGCACAGTTGAGGAAATTTGTGAGGAAAAACTGATTTCACGAATCTAACGTGAAATAATAGGTCAACAGGGGTAGTAAAATAAGATTTTACTTACCCTGTGCGAAGAATACGTTGAACTGAGGTTGTAAAAGGAAGAAGTTCTTCGGTTCAGATCTTCAGTGCCCTAAGACGAGAGGGAAGCTCTTCCTCACCAGCGGCAAAGATGTTAGCGGTGGCGCTAGGGTTCGAGCTCGAGCGGAGAAGACGAGAGGGAAAGAAGTGTTAGGTTGTGTGCAAGTTTAAAAGACATTCGAAGATTCTACGATATTTAGCTCACACCGCAACTTGCAAAACCTTCTCTCATCCAAGGTCTTTGTGAAGATATCAGCTAGTTGATCATCAGTCTTCACATGGTCGATGATGATACTGCCCTTGAGGACATGGTCATGAAGAAAATGATGATGAATATGCATGTTCTTGGTCTTCGCGTGTTGTACTCGGTTGTAGGCAATCTTGATTGCACTCTCATTGTCGAAGTAGAGGGGCACATTCTTCATGTTGATGACGTAGTCTCTGAGGGTTTGCTTCATCCCTAGTAGTTGAGCACAGCAAGATCCAACATCAATGTACTCAGCTTCAGAAGTGGAGAATTATACACAGTTCTGCTTCTTTGAGACCAGCAAACTAATGATCTTTCAAGGAAATGGCATGTGCATGATGTTCACTTGAGATCCACACGGTCACCAGCATAATCAGAATAAGAATATCCGACGAGGTGAAGATTTGACCCCTTGGGGTACCATAATCCTAGTGTTGGTGTGTGAGCTAAGTATCGAAGAATATGTTTCACGGCCTTATGGTGTGATTCCTTCGGTTTTGCTTGAAAACGAGCACACATGCAAACACTAAGCATAATATCTGGCCTAGATGCACATAGGTACAATAAAGAGCCAATCATAGAGCGATGTACCTGTTGATCTAAATCTTTACCATTTTCGTCAGTGCAGAGGTGGTCGTTGGTAGGCATAGGAATCTTGACGCATTTGCATTCATGCATGTTGAATTTCCTCAGAACGTCCTTGAGGTATTTCTCCTAGGATATGAAGATTCCATTCTGCTGTTGACAAATTTGTAGACCTAAGAAGAATTTCAGCTCCCCCATCATAGACATTTGATATTCTTCACTCATCATGTAGGCGAATTCATCACTCTAACATTTGTTAGTACAACCAAAAATAATGTCGTCGACATATATTTGGTACATAAATAGTTCATTGTCATAGGATTTTTTGAAAATAGTAGGATCAAGTGAACCAGGTATGAATCCTTTCTTCATGAGGAATTCCTTCAATGTATCATACCACGCCCGAGGGGCTTGCTTGAGGTCATAGAGTGCCTTTTTGAGTCTGAAGACTTTGTCTAGATGCTTCGGATCTTAAAAACCTGGAGGCTGAGCAACATATACTTCTTCCTCAAGCTTACCATTGAGGAATGCACTTTTTCACATCCATTTGATACAGAGTAATATTATGATGATTAGCATAAGCAAGTAATATTCCAATAGCTTCAAGTCTAACAACAGGTGCAAAAGTTGCATCGAAGTTAATTCCTTCAACCTCTGTGTAGCCTTGGGATACAAGTCGTGCCTTATTCCTCACTACCAGACCATCCTCATCTTGCTTGTTTCGGTACATCCACTTGGTGCCAATGATATTGTGTTTGCGAGGATCTGGTCGTTTGACGAGTTCCCATACATCATTTAGCTTGAACTGAAGAAGTTCATCTTGCATGGCTTGAATCCACTTAGGTTCCATGAAGGCTTCATCAATTTTGAGGGTTCTATGATAGACAGAAAAGAGTAATGCCCACAAAACTTAACTAAATGTGAAGCTTTTGAGCGAGTGAGTGGACCTGGTGCATTGATGTCATCGAGAATTTTGTGAATTTCTACTTCATTTGCAATCCTCGGATGAGCTGGTTGATGACTTTGATTGGACTCAGGAATTTGATCTGTAGCATTTTCATCAGGTTTACCAGTTTGAATTTCCTCAGTGTTGTGGATGACTTTTTCAACAAGGGCTTGTTCCTCAGTAGGAATGATATCCTCAGTTGCCTTGAGCTTGATGGCTTCCTCTGGAGGTAATATATCTGGCATAGGAGGCAGTTCCTCTCTTTGCGAGCCATCAGTTTCATTGAACCGCACATCTACAGTTTCATTGAACCCTCATGTGATTTAGGTGAAAAGTTTGAGCTATGATCAGGATCTCTAATCCAGCATTTTGCACCGAAGACTTTGAAATAACTTACATTAGGTTTCTTGTCAGTGAGGAGTTCATATGAGGTTTTCTTTAGGAATTTGTGAAGATATACCTTGTTGATGCTGTGGCAAGCAGTGTTGATTGCTTCAGGCCAGAAACGACGAGGAGTCTGATATTCTTCAAGCGTAGTCCGTGCCATTTCAACAAGGGTCCCATTTTTGCGTTCAACGATGCCATTCTGTTGAGGAGTATAAGGTGCAGATAATTCGTGAGTAATACCAAATTTCATCAAGATAATCATCAAGACCAATGTTTTTGAATTTTGTCCCATTATCACTCCTGATGTGTTTGATCTTGACACCGAAGTTCGTTGAGGCCCTTCAAGAAAATCGTTTGAAGACTTCGTGCACTTCAGTTTTGTACAAAATCATGTGTACCCAAGTATATCGAGAATAGTCATCAACGATGAAAAAACCAAATAAAGATGTTGCATTGGTTAGAGTTGCATAATGAGTAGGTCCAAACAGATCCATGTGAAGCAATTCAAACAGACGAGTAGTAGTCATGATAGTCTTCGAAGGGAGTTTGGATTTGGTTATTTTTCCAGATTCACAAGCACCGGAGAGATGGTCCTTGAGGAATTTGATTGATTTGATGCCAATGACATGATTCTTGTTCGCCAGGGTGTGCAAATTCCTCATGCCTGCATGACCCAGACGTTGATGCCATAGCCAGCCTTCTGAGGTTTTGCTAACAAGCGTGTGGCTGGTTGAGGATCTGCGGAAAAATCAACAATGTACAAATCTCCTCTCCTAAAGCCTTCGAAGACTTTGGATTGTTAGATTCCATGATGACTATGCATTTGTATTTTCCAAAGATAACAACCATATCAATATCAAAAGCATTGAGACTGCCATGAGGTTAAACCCAAGGGATTCGACAAGCATGACTTTGTCCATGTGTTTGTCCTTTGAGATAGCCACTTTGGCAAGTCCCAATGCCTTGCTTTTACCTTAATCTGCATAAGTGATTTGCTTTAGGGGTGATGGAGTCAGTGGCATATTCATCAACAAGCTTTTATCACAAGTCATGTGGTTTGTGCAACCACTGTCAAGTATGCACTCTGTATTCTTGGGTTTTTCATCCTGCAGATGAATTAGTACAGCTTACCATCTCATATGCTTCAGACTTCAAGAATATGATTTCAAATTCATTAGATAGGAATTTCATCATAAACAGTAAATTTGAGGACGTGTGAAATGTTATCATTTCATCAAGTTTAGCTTGCGTCCAATCAAGCAATTTCCTCAGATCTCTAGCAAATTCTTCAGATGACGACTTTCATCAGGAGATCTGACCTGCAGAATTGACTAGTTGAATTACTTCACAACCCACATCTGAAGGGGTGGCAAAGAGTTCATCAACCTGCGAGCACCATATGAGAATAGAGGCATTGACGCTAAAGCACTTTTATTCATAGTAGGGGGTTAGAGTACTAAAATGAATAGGCAGAGATATTCTTTGAGGACTTATGAACATAATGATTTGAGGAATAACGCTCATATTCATGTCCCTTGTATTTTCCATGCATATCAGAAGAATTAGCGCGAATACAAGCAAAGTATTGACCATTTGAGGATTTTGATCCCCGTGAAGACTTTTGTCCACCTGAGGAAATAGATCTGGGTTTCTGGTTCTTCACAGGTGGTGTCATGAGGACATTCACCTAAAGGTTTTCCAAGCAACTTTTGGGAACCCAGATTTTCCTCAAGGGTGGTCCACTCCTACAATTAGTTCCAACATTTAGAGCAAATACTTCACCAGATTTATTTTTGAACAGTTTATAGTTGGAGTCGAATGACTCATCCGAGGAATAGGATAATTCACATGCAAAGCCTGTTAGAGTGGATGGATCGACGGAGGACCTTTAGCAGCAACCTATGAGGTTTTGGGGTACTGCTCAGGTTTCCAGCATGATCCATCAGCATTCAATTTCCTCTCAAAGGCAATTCCTTCTTTCCTCGGGTTCCTGTTCAAAATCTGGCTTTTGAGCACATCGCAAAGGGTTTGATTCCCTTTGAGACTTTTGTATATGCCTGTCACATACAATTCCTTCAGCCCTGCATTTTCGTCAGTAGCATTTGTGGTTTCTTCAAGTGAAAATTTTGATACCACATGGACAGTTGAAGAATTTGTAGCAATAGAAGCATATGATGATTTTGGTGAGGAATTAGTAGTTTCACGCTTGATGCATTTCAAACATGGTGGAATGAATTCAACCAGAGCAGTACTGATCTGTTGAGCAAGCAATGAATTATTTTCCATTCAAAGATCATCATGAGACATTTTCAACTTCTCAAGATCAAGCTTCCTTTGAAGAAATTCATAGGAAAGTTTCTCATGATCACCCAAAAGTGTGCCATAACGATCTTGAAGACTATCAAATCTAGACTGAGGAGTTTTCACATCTTGAGTGTGGACTTTAGTACTATTCATTTCATCATTCAACACATCATCGCTTCTGTCTAGCAGTTTTTGAAGATTTTCAATGGCACTTTGTTGCTTAGTGGCAATGTTGGCAAGTATATAGTAACTGGGTTTTTGATAATCATCAGGTTCACAGTCACTCGAATCAGAGGAGGAAGTATGGTTTGGTACCTTTGAACCTTTTGCCATGAAGCAATAGGTTGGAGCAAAGTCATCAGCATTTTCATCAGTGTAGATAGCGTTGTCATTTTATTCAAGGTTAAAGATTGACTTGCTGACGAATGTGGTAGCCAGTGCAAGACTTGCCACACCAGACTCAGAATCTTCTTCAGAACCTTCTGCTTCATCACATTCCTTGGATTCTTCTTTCAAATCCATTTCCTTGCCAATGAGTGCCCGAGCCTTTCTGAAACTGGTCTTCTTGTGCGATGAGGACTTTGAAGATTTCTTCTTTTTCTTCGAGTCATCAGAACTTTCATCCTTGTATTTCTTCTTCCTTGATTCCTTCACCCATGTGTGGACAGTTAGCAATGTAGTGACCATATTTCTTGCATTTGTGGCAGGTTCTTTTCTTGTAATCCTCATATAAAGTTCTGAGTTCCCCATATCTCTTCTTGATGATTTAGCGATCTGGCCACACCTTGTGAACTTTTGGTACTTTCTCACGAGCATAGCAAGTTCATGTCCCACTTCTTCAGGGTCACCAATGTTGCAATGTGAGTCTTCTTCTTGAGATGAGGAAATAGCCTTAGCCTTTAGCGCACGAGGTCTTGAGTAGCTTGGTCCATACAGTTCTCTCTTTTCTTCTTCTTGGAATTCATGAGTATTGAGTCTCTCGAGTATATCAGCAGGATCAAGCATTTTGTAGTGTCTTCATTCTTGAATCAACAGAACTAGTGTATCGAATGATGGATCAAGAGATCTTAGCAGTTTCTTCACAACTTCATGGTAAGTGATGTCTCTAGCTCCCACTGCTTGCAGTTCATTTGAGATGTTAGTGAGGCGATCAAAGGTATCTTGGCAGCTTTCATTGTCAAGCCTCTTCAAGCGATTAAAGAGATTGTGAAGAACATCAACACGAGAGTTACGGTGCATTGAGACTCCCTCATTGACTTTGGACAACCTAGCCCAGATAAGCTTAGATGTTCCCAAAGCACTTACTCTACCATACTGACCTTTGCTGAGATGGCCACAGATGATATTCTTCGCTTGTGGGTCAAGTTGCTTGAAATTCTTCACATCATCGGCAGAGACAGTAGCAGCGATGGAGGGAATACGGTTTTCCACAATATACCAGAGATCATTGTCAATAGCCTGAAGACGCATCTGCATCTTGGTCTTCCAGTAGGGAAAGTCCTTTCCTTCAATGGTAGGACATCCTGCAGTAACCTTGATCATAACTCCGGTCGACATAACTAAAACTCCAGGTGGTTAAACCCAAATCACACAGAACAAGGGAGTACCTTGCTCTGATACCAATTGAAAGTGCGTTATATAGACTAGAGGGGGTGAATAGGCGATTTTTAGAATTTCATCACTAAGTAAATTCCTTCTGAGGGAAGTCCTCATCGATGAATTAAGTGCAGCGGAAATAGCGCAGGATCAGAGTGCAAAAATGACTACACCAGAATACCCAATGAAGTTTCCGAGGTTCGGTTTGCACAGTTCGCAAGAACAGAGTATGCAGGTGAAGATTAACTCTAGTGAAGAATTTGAGGTTGAGGAAATTCATAGAAAGTATTCACACAATTCTTCAAACAGCACACATGGTAGTCTTGAACATACAATATGAGGAAATGAAAGAGTTGAAGATATAGAACCCATAGCTCGATAAAGACAGCTTTTGATGACCCACTTCCAACTGTTGTGACATTGTACGTCTGGTTTGGAGAGCTTGGTATTGAAACCAAAGGACACATAATCCTGGGACACACAGTCCCTACCGTATTCTCCTTGAGCTAAGGACACACAGTCCTCGCCCAACGCTCGTGATAAGTCTTCAGGGCAGACTTCCAAAGCCTCACAAACTTGGTCACCCGGTGATCCACAATTGACTGCTGGATGCTCTAGACCATGACGCCCAACCGTCTCGAGGATGCATAGTCCTCAAAGGTAACAGGCTTCAGTTCCACACGGGAACAGCTTATTCAGTGATGCCCAATTACTTGGTTTTTGGTTTGGGGTTTGGTGTTTGGGGTATTTCCTCACTTGATGATTTTCTCTCGAAGACTCTAAGGAATTTGGGTTGCTCTAAATGACAAGTGTCAGTTTCTCTCGGAGTAGCCAACCAACAAGTGGTTGTGGGGGCGGCTATTTATTGCCTGGGAGCATCCCGACATGATTTGACATAAATGCCCTTAAGTAATGTGACCGTTGAGTGGATAAGATCAGTGAGGTGGCGCGTGGCGCGGTAACGGTCGGAACTTTCAACTGTGAAAGTCCTCGTGTCTCTCATATTCCTCACTTTGAGGATTTGGTAGATTTAGGCTTGGGTTGAGCATCATGAGGAAATTCATTCCGTAGTTTTACCTCGACCCCCTTTAACAGTACGGTGTTCCTATGACTCAAGAGTAAAGAAAATGAAACAAAAAGAATAAATCTTCACGCTTCAAAGTCTTTAGACTATTTTCTTGAGGACACACCGAATTCCTCATCTTCAATATCTTCATGAGGAATATCAATTTCTTCGCAATTTCTTCGTGATCAAAGTCTTCAAGGAAGGATCAAAGTCTTCACCCGAAGACATACATTTTTAGGCATGGGTATCCATCGTATAACTCAAACTCCTCAGCGACTTATTGAGCATGTGTACACTCACAAACATATTAATCTCTTAACCTATAATTCTTCAAACCACCAAAATCACTAAGGGGCACTAGATGCACTTACAATAAGCACATGAGCAAGGCAGCCCAGCTTGGCCAAATCTTAAGTCAAATCAATGCATATAATGGCTTTAAAATAATATAGGAAGGACACATACATCATAAAGGCAAAAATATATGCATAAATGTTGTTTGATTAGCTTTTACTAATAAGCCCCTAGGTGTTACAAAAAATACATTTTCACGAAAATAGTTCGGTCTAACCGAATATATCCTGGGATAGGCTAATCAATATTGAACGAAAAAAGGTACACACAAAAAAAGAGTGGAAAAGGTAAAATAACTAGTTGAGTATGACGACGAGTCTAACTATAGAAGCGTTGAAGAGGAACTGCATTCCATGGATTTGGTTCAAGGCGATTATCAGACGGCTTGCGAAGACGATACGCCCCTCCTGCAAGTATTTCATTAATTATGAAGGGACCCTCCCATTTAAGTGTGAGTTTATTCTTATTCTTCTCTGGGAGGCGTAGCATAAGCTCGCCCACATTATATGCTTTTGCTCGAACTTCCCTCCTCTAGTAACGCCAAGACTATTGTTGATAATGGTGGAACGTGCCAGAGCTATGTTGTTTTCTTCTTCTAGTGCATCCAAGTCATCCTATCGATCTAGGTCGGCCTATTTTCCCTCGTACATGTGTACTCTTGGTGCATCATGGTTGATATCACAAGGGAGGACTACTTATGCCCCGTATACAATAAAAATGGTGGATATCCCATTGATCAGTCTCGGGTGGTGCGCTAGTCCCACAGTATGGAGTCAAGCTCCTCTACCCAATGGCAATCAGATTCCTTCAGAGATCGGACTAGGCGCAGCTTTATTTTGCTCATAACAAGGTCGTTAGCTCGTTCAACCTCTCCATTGGTTTGTGGGTGATACATAGAAGCGCAATCGAGCTCGATTCCCAAATTAGCACACCAGTCCTTGATTTCTTGAGCTGTGAAATTGGATCCCTTGTCCATTATTATACTATGGGGGACACCGTAATGGTGAACCATGTCGGATATAAAATCAAATAATCATTCCGGACTTGACAGAAGTTATTGGTTTCGCTTCAACCCACGTAGTGAATTTATTGACCATAACCTGTAAATATTTCTTTTTCTTGGACTCCCTTTTAAGTGGTCCGACCATGTCCAACCCCGGGACTGCAAAAGGGTAAGTGATCGCAATAGTCCGAAGAGTCGTTGCAGGCATCTGGCTTTGTTTTGGAAAAAAATAACAACCAACACAATGTTCGATGAGTGTGAGTGTGAGCGCGAGCCATGGGCCAAAACAAGCCAGCTCGAAAAGCCTTCTTGACCAGGGCCCGAGCTGCTGCATGATGACCGCCATGCCCGCATATGTTTTAGCCAAGAGTTGTTGACCCTCTACTTCAGATATGCACCGTTCGAGGACTGTGGTGGTGCTTTTCTTATATATCTCCTCCTCATGAACCTTGTGAAGCTTGGATCGAGGAATTATTCATCTTTCCTTAGTTCGGTCATCCAGGAGCTCTTGGTGGAGAAGGTAGCAAGAAAAGGTTCAATCCATGGCACAATTAATGCCATGATTTCATGAGCTGAAAGTGTTTCTTCAAGAACTGAGCCACCAATGATTCGTTCACCTGGCTCTGTTAGAAGAGGAGTGACCAATTCCTTTCTGTTGACTCTGGTTTCATTCTCTTCATCCTGCCATACCACAGTAGGCTTGAAGAGCCGTTCCACAAAGGTATTTTTAGGGATGGGGTCGCGTTTGGCGCCCATACGAGCAAGAACATTGACAGCTTGATTGTTGCCTCTTGAGACATGGTTGAATTGAAGGCCTTCAAACAACGATGATATTTTGAGGATATCGTTCCAATAAGCCGCCATTTCCCTTGATTTTAGGTGTGAATTCAACATTGATTTTGGAGAGAGCAAGGTAAGAGTGTTCCCATACCTCGAGCCATTGTACGACCATCGGAGTTGCCATCGAGAGTCCATGCAAAAGAGCGTCGTATTCGACCGCATTATTGGAACCAGCGTACATAATTTGTAGCACATACCGCATGTTGGCTTGAGTGGGTGATGTAAGTATGATACCAGCCCCTAGTCCGGCAAGCGTCTTGGAGCCCTCAAAGTACATCGTCCAATCGCAATATGCACTGTACTCATTAGGGAGATCAACTTCCATCCATTCGGCAAGAAAATCAGCCAACACCTGAGATTTGATAGCTCGTCGTGGCTTGTACACGATTTCCAAAGGTTGAAGCTCAATAGCCAATTTGCCTATGCAGCCCGTGGCATCCTTGTTGTTGATTATATCATTTAGAGGTACATCCGATGCTACCGTGACTGAACACTCTTGAAAGTAGTGTTGGAGTTTACGAGATGCCATAAAAACTGTATAGGCTATCTTCTGATAGTGCGGATAACAATATTTGGATGGGGTAAGTACTTCGGACAGATAGTAGACTAGCTTGTGTATCCGGAGCTTATGGCCATCCGCCTATCATTCGACTATGAGGACTATGCCGACAACTTGGTTGGTGGCCGAGATGTACGGCAACATTGAATCCCCCGCAGCAGGTGTCGTTAGTATGGTATTACTAGCTAATAACATTTTGATTTCTTCTAGCGTGATTGTTGCCTCATTGGTCTACTCAAAATTTATTGTTTGTTTGAGCAGTTTGTAGAGAAGTAATGCCTTTTGCCAAAGCAAGAGATGAAGCGGCTCAAAGCGGTCATGCAACCTGCCAGTTTTTGCGCGTGCTTCAACTCCGTGGGGATCAAAAGTTAGGGTAAAGCTTGGATTTTAGCCGGATGGGCCTCTATTTTGTTGGATAACGTAGCATAAATTCAAAAAATTTCCTACGCATATTCAGATCTTCCTATGGAGAGACCAGCAACGAGAGAGGGGTGAGTGCATCTTCATACCTTTGAAGACCGCTAAGCGGAAGCGTTGCTAGAACACGGTTGATGGAGTCGTACTCGCGGCGATTCAGATCGCGGTGTGATTCCGATCTAGTGTCGAACCACAGCACCTCCGCGTTCAACACACGTGCAGCCCGATGACGTCTCCTGCACCTTGATCCAGCAAGGAGGAGGGAGAGGTTGGGGAAGATCTCCGGCAGCACGATGGCGTGGTGTCGATGGAGAGAAGAGGTCTCCCGGCAGGGCTTCGTCAAGCACCGTGGGAGATGAGGAAGAAGGGGGGTAGGGCTGCGCCGTGGGAGAGGGAAAACTGTGTGTAAAATAGCCCCAAAACCCCCACTATATATAGGAGGAGGGGAGGGCAGGTGCCACCCCTAGGGTTCCCACCCTAGGTGGTGCGGCAGCCCCCCCAAATGGGAGGTGCGGCAGCGAGGGCAGGGGAAGGGGGTGGCGCACCCCTAGGTGGGCCTTAGACCCACCAGCGCCTAGGGTTTCCCCCCCTCTCCACCTAATGCGCCTTGGGCCTCCTTGTGGGAGGCGCACCAGCCCACTTTAGTCGGGTAGCCCTCCCTCTTTTGGCCCGTGCTACCTCTTGGGGCTGGTGGCCCCTCCCGGTGGACCCCCCAGACCATTTCCGGTGGTCCCGGTGGTCCCGGTACATTACCGGTGACGACCGAAACATTTCCGGTGTCCAAAACCATCCATCCTATATATAAATATTTACCTCCGGACCATTCCGGAGCTCCCCGTGACGTCCGGGATCTCATCCGGGACTCCGAACAACTATGGGTAACCTCGTATAACAATTCCCTATAACCCTAGCGTCATCGAACCTTAAGTGTGTAGACCCTACGGGTTCGGGAGAGAGGCAGACATGACCGAGACACCTCTCCGGCCAATAACCATCAGCGGGGTTTGGATACCCATGCTGGCTCCCACTTGCTCCACGATTATCTCATCGGATGAACCACGATGTCAAGGATTCAATCAATCCCGTATACAATTCCCTTTGTGTGTCGGTATAGAACTTGCCCGAGATTCGATCGTCGGTATACCTATACCTTGTTCAATATCGTTACCGGTAAGTCTCTTTACTCATTCCGTAGCACGTCATTGTGTGACTAACTCCTTAGTCACATTGAACTCATGATGATGTTCTACCGAGTGGGCCCAGAGATACCTCTCCGTCACGCGGAGTGACAAATCCCGATCTCGATTCGTACCAACCTAACAGACACTTTCAGAGGTACCCGTAGTGCACCTTTATAGTCACCCAGTTACGTTGTGACGTTTGATACACCCAAAGCTACGGTACCCGGGAGTTGCACAATCTCACGGTCGAAGGAAAAGACACTTGACATTAGAAAAGCTTTAGCATACGAACAATATGACTTAGTGCTATGCTTAGGATTGGGTCTTGTCCATCACATCATTCTCCAGTGATGTGATCCCGTTATCAATGACATCTAATGTCCATCATCAGGAAACCATGATCATCTATTGATCAACGAGCTAGCCAACTAGAGGCTTGCTAGGGACACATTGTGATCTATTTATTCACACATGTATTACTGTTTCCTGTTAATACAATTGTAGCATGAACAATAGAAGATTATCATGAACAAGGAAATATGATAATAACCATTTTATTATTGCCTCTAGGGAATATTTCCAACAGTCTCCCACTTGCACTAGAGTCAATAATCTAGTTACATTGTGATGAATCGAACATCCATAGCATTATGGTGTTGATCATGTTTTTCTCATGGAAGAAGTTTAGTCAACGGGTCTGCGACATTCAGATCCGGATGTACTTTACAAATTTCTATAACTCCACTCTGGACATGGTCGTGGATGGAGTTGTAGCGGCGTTTGATGTGCTTCGTCTTCCGGTGAAACCTGGGCTCCTTGGCTATGGCAATGGCCCCAGTGTTATCACAGAAGAGTGTCATTGGACCCGACGCGCTTGGAACCACTCCAAGGTCGGTGATGAGCTCCTTCATCCAAATTCCTTCATGAGCTGCTTTTGAAGCAGCTATGTACTCCGCTTCACATGTAGATGCTGCCACGACTTCTTGCTTGCTGCTGCACCAGTTCACTGCCCCACCATTAAAAACATATACGTATCCGGTCTGTGACTTAGAGTCATCCGGATCTGTGTCGAAGCTAGCAACGACGTAACCCTTTACGACGAGCTCTTCGTCACCTCCATAAATGAGAAACATTTCCTTAGTCCCCTTTAGGTACTTAAGGATATTCCTGACCGCTGTCCAGTGTTTCATACCGGGATCACTTTGGTACCTCCCTACCAAACTTATGGCAAGGTTTATATCAGGTCTGGTACACAGCATGGCATACATTAGAGAGCCTACGGCTGAGGCATAGGGGACAGTACTCATCTTCTCTCTATCTGCTGCCGTGGTCGGTGACTGAGTCTTACTCAATCTCATACCTTGCAAAACTAGCAAGAACCCTTTCTTTGAGTTTTCCATATTGAACTTCTTCAATATCTTGTCAATGTATGTACTTTGCGAAAAACCTATGAGGCGTCTCGATCTATCTCTATAGATCTTGATGCCTAATATGTATGCAGCTTCTCCAAGGTCCTTCATTGAAAAACTCTTGTTCAAATAGGCCTTTATGCTCTCCAACATCTCTATATTATTCCCCATCAATAATATGTCATCCACATACAGTATGAGGAAAGCTACAGAGCTCCCACTCACTTTCTTGTACAGACAGGCTTCTCCATAAACCTGTATGAACCCAAACGCTTTAATCACCTCATTAAAGAGAATGTTCCAACTCCGAGATGCGTGCACCAGCCCATAGATGGAGCACAGGAGCTTGCACACTTTGTTAGCACCCTTAGGGTCGACAAAACCTTCTGGTTGCATCATATACAACTCTTCCTTAATGTTCCCGTTAAGGAACGCTGTTTTGACGTCCATTTGCGAAATTTCAAAATCATAAAAGGCGGCAATTGCTAACATGATTCAAATTGAGTTGATGGGTAGCGGGAGACAAAGGATACAATGTTTACCCAGGTTCGGGCCCTCATGATGGAGGTAAAACCATATGTCATACTCTTGCGTATATTGATGATGGAGTATCAAATACATAGTTGATCAACCTCGAGATCATATGTTGTGGTCTAAAACCCTATGAGTAATAATAATAACCCCTCTTACGAACTAAAGCCCTCTGGTTTATATAGATACCGGGGGTAGCAGGGTTACACCCACGAGAAAACATGCCGATTATTATCTTGTTATGGGGTGCACACCAAGTCTTCAAAGAGTCCATCTTGGATACAACATTGTCTTGTAATCCGGATTACAATGATAATTATAGGACGACCCAGGAGTCCGTCCCATGAAAGTAGGTAAGTGTCCCAAGGACTCCTTATTGTCAAACTGCCTCAAGCCCCCTCCTTCTTCTTCTTCCTTGGCCTCCTCCCTAGGTGGGAGTAGGGTTTGCCCTCTAGTCCATGTCCTCCATGGATCCCAGAGGACAGGACTCCCTCTGAGAATGGATCTATCTCTGTGTTTCTCTTCTCTTTTCACTACTATTTTCTGGCCCTTCACCGTTTCTTAAATATCCGAAGATTCGTAACTCCGATAGGGCTGATATTTTGAGCGGATTTTTATCGCAAAAATATCTTTGTTGCGGCAAAAGTAGGGGCCCATCTGACTTAAGGGGGAGCCACAAGGCATCAGGGTGCGGCACCCCCTGGTCGCGCCATGTTGCCTTGTGAGAGCCTCCGGCATCGTGTGGCGTTGATTCTTCTTCCCAAAATTCACATATATTCCAAAAAATCTCCATAAATTTTTATCACGTTTGGGATTCGTTTGATATGGAATTTCTGTGAAAAAGCACACAAAAAACAGGGACTAGCACTAGGCAGTAGATAAGTAAGTTAGTCCCAAAAATAATCTGAAGTGTTGCCAAAAGTATATGAAATTTTTAGAATATTGTCATGAAACAACCAAAAAATTACAGATACGACGAAGACATATCAACATCCCCGAGATTAGTTCATGCTCGTCGTCGAGGAGATAAATGAGAAAAATATGATTTTCGATGTGGAATTCTACCTAACATAATGTTGAACAAATCTCAAATCATGGCATGAATATTAAGAAACAAGTGATTCAAGGAAATAGTCTATTATTTGACAAAACGACATCCATACTCAGGTTTACCAACAAATAATTATATCCTTTCAAAATAACAATGCTAAAGAAAGATATCCCTACAAAATCATGTAGCCTGTCATGCTTGGTCCTTCTAGCATAAAGTATAAATCATGAGCACCCTGGTGTCAAATCAAGCAATTGGATCATACTTTTTAACGCGCTTCAGCTTTTTATTACTCACTCAATACATGAGCCTGGATGATGGATATAGCATAAAGGTGGAATATAATATGGTGGTAGGTTTCAAAGGGGTAAAAGTGGAGAATAAAGTCTCGCATCAACTAGGCGTATCAAAGGGCTATGGAGATGCAAATCAATAGATATCAATGCAGGTTTAGGGATTCTCGTGCAACGGATGCACTATAGCTATAACTGTATGAAAGATCAACTGAAGCTAAGTGGGTGTGCATCCAACTTGCTTGCTCATAAACAGCTCATGCATTTGAGGAAGCCCGCCATCGGAATATACAAGCCAAGTTCTATAACAAAGAATTCCCACTAGCTTATAGAAGTGACAAAACAAGAGACTCTCTTTATGTAGAACATGGTGCCACTTTGAGGCACAAGTGTGGTAAAGGATACTAGAAAAGTCCCTTCTCTCTTTTTCTCTCATTATATATATAGAAAGTCTATTTGTCATTCACGGTGCAAAATAAGTTATTCTTCTCCCAAGTAATCTTACGACTGTTTCATAAATAAATTACATTAGCAATATTAATAGTTACATTAATATTGATTCATTACGTAAAATTTGATGTTAAAAAAATAAAAATATAGGTCATAAAACTAGAAAAATCGCATTTCTTGTATATTTTACACTACGTTTTTATGTTCGTAATTTTACGTGACATAAAGTATTTTTTATGATGACTATATATTTTTTTACAGTGTCTTTTTACGTATGAAATAAGAAAAAGACATATAATTACGGGGCATTGATGTGAAAATAGAGGGGGGTATTCTTCACCGATGGTGACGAATAGTCAATCCCTATATATATATATATATATATATGTTGGAAATATGCCCTTGAGGCAATGATAAAATAGTTATTATTATATTTCTTGTTTCAAGATAATCGTTTATTATCCATGCTATAACTGTATTGAATGAAAGCATAGATACATGTGTGCATATATAGACAAAACAATGTCCCTAGCAAGCCTCTAGTTGGCTAGCCAGTTGATCAAGGATGGTTAAGGTTTTCTGATCATATGCAAGTGTTGTCACTTGATAACTGGATCACATCATTAGGAGAATCATGTGATGGACTAGACCCAAACTATGAACGTAGCATGTGATCGTGTCATTTTATTGCTATTGTTTTCTGCGTGTCAAGTATTCATTCCTATGACCATGAGATCATATAACTCACTGACACTAGAGGAATACCTTGTGTGTATCAAACGTCACAACGTAACTGGGTGACTATAAAGGTGCTCTACAGGTATCTCCGAAGGTGTCCGTTGAGTTAGTATGGATCAAGACTGGGATTTGTCACTCCGTGTGACGGAGAGGTATCTCGAGTCCCACTCGGTAATACAACATCACAAACAAGCCTTGCAAGCAATATGACTAAAGTGTAAGTCACGGGATGTTGTATTACGGAACGAGTAAAGAGACTTGCCGGTAACGAGATTGAAATAGGTATACGGATACCGACGATCGAATCTCGGGAAAGTAACATACCGAAGGACAAAGGGAATGATATACGGGATTATATGAATCCTTGGGACACAGGTTCAACCGATAAGATCTTCCTAGAATATGTAGGATCCAATATGGAAATCTAGTTCCCACTATTGGATATTGACCGAGGAGTGTCTCGGGTCATGTCTACAAAGTTCTCGAACCCGCACGGTCTGCACACTTAAGGTTCAATGATGTTTTAGTATAGTTGAGTTATATGTGTGGTTACCGAAGGTTGTTCGGAGTCCCGGATGAGATCATGGACGTCATGAGTGTTTCCGGAATGGTCCGGAAACGAAGATAGATATATAGGATGGTTTCATTTGGTCACTGGAAAGTTTCGGGCATTACCGGCACTCTACCGGGAGTGACAAATGGGTTCCGGGTATTCACCGGGAGGGGCCCACCCACCCGGGAGTGAGGCCAGTGACCCTAGGGTGGTGCACCAGCCCTTAGTGGGCTGGTGAGGCCAGCCCAATAGGGCCATGGCGCCACAAGTGGAGAAAACCAAAAGAAAAGAAAAAACAAGGAAAGAGGAAGGTGGGAAGGAAGGAGGGGACTCCTTTCCCCCAAACCGAGTTGGCGTGGGACTCCACCTCCTCCCACTCGGCCGGCGCCCTTGGGGCTCCCTTGATCCCCAAGGCTAGCCCCTCCCCTCCTCCTATATATATTGGTGGTTTAGGGCTTTTTGAGACACAACTTTGCCACGTGCAACTCAAACCGAGCTCGGACGGAGACCTGCAGGAGTAGATCATCACCACCACCGGAGAGCTGTCACGCTGCTGGAGAACTCATCTACTTCTCCGTCTCTCTTGCTGGATCAAGATGGCCGAGATCGTCATCGAGTTGTATGTGTGCTGAACGCGGAGGTGTCATCCGTTCGGCGCTAGATCGGAATGGATTGTGGGACGGATCGTGGGACGACGGTTAATTGAATCACGAAGATGTACCACTACATGAACCGCGTTTCTTAACGCTTCCCGCTTAGCGACCTACAAGGGTATGTGGATCTAATCTCCTCTCGTAGATGGACATCACCATGATAGGTCTTCGTGTGCGTAGGAATTTTTTTGTTTCCCATGCAACGTTCCCCAACAGTGGCATCATGAGATAGGTTCATGCGTAGATGTTATCTCGAGTAGAACACAAAAGGTTTTCTGGGTGTTTATGTTTGATTTGCTGCCCGCCTTAGTCTTTACTCGATTCGGCTGTATTGTTGGATTGAAGCGGCCCGAACCGACATTACTCGTACGCTTACGACAGACTGGTTTCATCGACTGACATGCAACACATTGCATAAAGATGACTGGAGGGTGTCGGCTTCTTCAACTTTAGTTGAATTGGTTTTGACCAAGGCGGTCCTTGGAGAGAGGCTAAATAGCAATTTGCACATCTCCGTTGTAGTTTTTGCGTAAGTAAGATGTGATCATACTAGATACCCATAGGAACCACGTAAAACATGCAACAACTAATTAGAGGACGTCTAACTTGTTTTTGCAGGGTATGCTTGTGATGTGATATGGCCAAAGACATGATGTGATATATTGGATGTATGAGATGATCATTTTGTAATAGTTAATATCGACTTGCACGTCGATGCTACGACAACCGGCAGGAGCCATAGGGTTGTCTTTAAACTAACGTTTGTGTTTGCAGATGCGTTTACTGTATTTCTAGGTCGTAGCTTTAGTAGTAATAGCATAGATAGCATGACAACCTCGATGGAGGCACGATGATGGAGATCATGGTGTGGCGCCGGTGACAAGAAGATCATGCCGGTGTTTTGGTGATGGAGATCAAGAAGCACAAGATCATGGCCATATCATGTCACTTATGAATTGCATGTGATGTTAATCCTTTTATGCACCTTATTTTGTTTAGAACAATGATGGCATTATAAGGTGATCCCTCACTAAAATTTCAAGATGAAATTGTGTTCTCCCCGAGTGTGCACTGTTGCGACAGTTCGTTGAGTCGAGACACCACGTGATGGTCGGGTGTGATAGACTCAACGTTCAGATAGAACGGGTGCAAAACAGTTGCACACTCGGAACACTCGAGTTAAACTTGACGAGCGTAGCATGTGCAGACATGGCCTCGGAACACATGAGACCGAAAGGTCGAGCATGAATCGTATAATTGATATGATTAGCATAGAGATGTTTACCACTGAAACTATACTCAACTCACGTGATGATCGGACTTGGGTTAGTGAATTTGGATCATGCACCACTCAAATGACACGAGGGATGTGCTTTTTGAGTGGGAGTGTATTAATAATTTGATTAGTTAAACTCTGATTGTATTGAACATAGTCTAAGTCCACTTTGCAATATTTTATGTTGTAGATCAACGGCTCACGCAGTAGCAACCCTGAATTTCAATACGTTCCTAGAGAAAGCTAAGTTGAAACATGATGGAAGCAACTTTGTAGACTGGGCACGTAATCTTAGGGTCATCCTACAAGCTGGGAAAAAGAATTATGTCCTTGATGCTGCGCTAGGAGATGAACCACCCGCTACGTCTGACCAAGATGTTCTGAACGCTTGGCAATCGCGTAAGGAGGACTACTCAGTAGTTCAATGTGTAGTCTTGTATGGCTTGGAACTGGGACTTCAACGTCGCTTTGAGCGTCATGGAGCATATGAGATGTTCCAGGAGTTGAAGTTTAGCTTTCAGAAGAACGCCCGGATCGAGAGGTATGAGACCTCTGAGAAATTCTATGTTTGCAAGATGGAGAAGAATTCGTCTGCCAGTGAACATGTGTTCAAAATATGTGGGTACTCCAACCGTTTAGCTGAGTTGGGGATTGAACTCGGGCAAGAGGCTATCACTGACAGAACTATTCAATCACTGCAACCTAGCTATAAGATCTTTGTGTTGAACTATAACATGCAAGGGATTAACAAGTCACCCGGCGAGTTATTCGCGATGCTAAAAGTCGCAAAGTCGGAACTCCGGAAAGAGCATCAAGTGTTGATGGTCAATAAGACCACTGGTTTCAAGAGAAACGGCAAAGGCAAGAAGGGTAAATCCAAGAAGAGCGGCAATCCTATTGCCAATCCGACGAAGAAATCCAAGGTCGGACCTAAGCCATAAATAGAGTGTTATTATTGCAAGGGAATGGGTCACTCGAAGTGCAACTACCCCAAGTATTTGGCTGATAAGAAGGTGGCCAAAGAAAAATCAGGTATATTTGATATACATGTTATTGATGTGTACTTAACCAACTCTCGTAGTAGTGCTTGGGTATTTGATACCGGTTATGTTGCTCATATTTGCAACTCGAAGCAGGAACCGCGGAATAAACGAAGATTGGCAAAGGACGAAGTGACGATGCGCGTGGGAAATGGTTCCAAGGTTGATGCAATCGCCGTCGGCACAGTCTCACTGCAATTACCATCAAGATTAGTTATGAACTTAAATAATTGTTATTTAGTGCCTGCGTTAAGCGTGAACATTATATCTGGATCTTGTTTATTGCAAGATGGTTACTTGTTCAAGTCAGAGAATAATGGTTGTTCTATTTATATGAGTAATATCTTTTATGCTTATGCACTCAATGTGAGAGGATTGTTCATATTGAATTTTGATTGTGATGATACAGATATACATAACAATGAGACCAAAAGATGTAGAGTTAACAGTGATAGCACCATGTTTTTGTGGCACTGCCGCTTAGGTCATATTGGTGTAAAGCGCATGAAGAAACTCCATTCCGATTGTCTTTTGGAGTCACTCGATTTTGAATCACTTGACATGTGTGAACCATGCCTCATGGGCAAGATGACTAAGACTCCGTTCTCCGGAACGATGGAGCGTGCAAGTGACTTGTTGGAGATCATACATACCGATGTGTGCGGTCCGATGAGTGTGGATGCGCGCGGCGGATATCGTTATTTTCTCACCTTCAATGACGATTTAAGTAGGTATGGATATATCTACTTGATGAAGCACAAGTCTGAAATGTTTGAGAAGTTCAAGCAATTTTAGAGTGAAGTTGAAAACCATCGTAACAAGAAGATCAAGTTCCTACGTTCTGATCATGGGGGTGAATATCTGAGTTTCGAGTTTGGTGATCACTTGAGACAATGTGGAATCGTTTCATAGTTAACACCGCCGGGAACACCACAGCGTAATGGTGTGTCCGAACGTCGCAATCGTACTTTGTTAGAAATGGTGCGATCTATGATGTCTCTTACCGATTTGCCTTTATCGTTTTGGGGTTATGCATTAGAGACAGTTGCATTCACTTTAAATAGGGCACCATCAAAATACGTTGAGACGACACCATACGAGTTGTGGTATGGCAAGAGACCAAAGTTGTCGTTTCTTAAAGTTTGGGGATGTGATGCTTATGTCAAAAAGCTTGAGCCTGAAAAGCTGGAACCCAATGCGGAGAGGTGCGTCTTCATAGGTTACCCAAAGGAGACAGTTGGGTACACCTTCTATCTCAAATCCGAGGGCAAAGTGTTTGTTTCTAAGAACGGAGCTTTTCTTGAGAAGGAGTTTCTCACGAAAGAATTGAGTGGGAGGAAGATATAACTTGATGAGGTTGTCGAACCTCTAATCCCCCTAGATGGTGGCGCAACACAGGGGGAAACCTGTGTCGAAGCGATGCCGGTTGAGGAGGAAGTTAATGATGATGATCATGAAACTTCGGATCAAGTTCCTATCGGGCCTCGCAGGTAAACAAGATCACGTACTGCTCCTGAGTGGTATGGTAATCATGTCTTATCAATCATGTTGTTGGACAACAATGAACCTGCGAATTATGAAGAAGCAATGGTGGGCCTCGATTCCAACAAATGGCTAGAGGTCGTGAAGTCCGAGATAGGATCTATGTATGAAAACAAAGTGTGGACTTTGGAAGTATTACCTGAAGGCCGCAAGGCTATTCAGAACAAATGGATCTTTAAGAAGAAGACGCACGCGAACGGTAATGTAACCGTTTATAAATCTCGACTTGTGGCAAAGGGTTTTTCACAAGTTCAAGGAGTTGACTACGATGAGACGTTCTCACCGGTAGGGATTCTTAAGTCCGTCCGAATCATGTTAGCAATAGCTGCATTTTTCCATTATGAAATCTCGCAGATGGATGTCAAAATGGCGTTCCTTAACGGTTTTCTTAAGGAAGAGTTGTATATGATGCAACTCGAAGCTTTTGTCGATCCAAAGCATGCTAACAAAGTGTGCATGCTCCAGCGATCCATTTATGGACTGGTTCAAGCATCTCGGAGTTGGAATAAGTGCTTTGATGAAGTGATCAAAGCGTTTGGTTTTATACAAGTTTTTGGAAAATCTTGTATTTACAAGAAAGTGAGTGGGAGCTCTCTGGCGTTTCTAATATTATATGTGGATGACATATTGCTGATTGGAAACAATGTGGAGTTTTTAGAGAGCGTAAAAGATTAATTAAACAAGTGTTTCTCTATGAAGGACCTAGGAGAAGCTGCTTACATTCTAGGCATTAAGATCTATAGGGATAGGTCGAGACGCGTGATAGGACTTTCACAAAGCACATACCTTGATAAAGTTTTGTAGAAGTTCAAAATGGAACAGTCCAAGAAGGGGTTCTTGCCAGTATTACAAGGTATAAAATTGAGTAAGACTCGGTATCCAGTAACTGCGGAAGATAGAGAAAAGATGAGTACCGTCCCCTATGCTTCAGCCATAGGGTCTATCATGTATGCAATGTTGTGCACTAGACCGGACGTCAGCCTGGCCATAAGTATGGCAGGTAGGTTACAAAGTAATCCAGGAATGGATCACTGGACGGCATCAAGAATATTCTGAAGTACCTGAAAAGGACTAAGGAAATGTTTCTCGTTTATGGAGGTGACGAAGAGCTCGCCGTAAAGGGTTACATCGACGCAAGCTTTAACACTGATCCGGATGACTCTAAGTCTCTAACCGGATAGGTATTTATTCTTAATGGGGGTGCGGTAAGATGGTGCAGTTCCAAGCAAAGCGTCGTAGCAGATTCTACATGTGAAGCGGAGTACATGGCTGCCTCAGAGGCAGCTAAGGAGGGTGTTTGGATAAATGAGTTCATGACCGATCTTGGAGTTGAGCCGAGGGCACTAAATCCAATAACTCTATTCGGTGACAACACTGGTGCCATTGATTTAGCAAAGGAACCAAGGTTTCACAAGAAGACCACACACATCAAACGACGCTTCAACCTCATCCGCGACTACGTCAAAGGAGAGGACGTAAATATTTGCATAGTGGACACCGATCTGAATGTAGCAGATCCACTGACTAAACTTCTTCCACGAGCGAAGCATGATCAACACCAGAACTGTATGGGTGTTAGATTCATTACAATGTAAATGGCATAGCGATGTGCGGACTAGATTATTGGCTGTAGTGCAAGTGGGAGACTGTTGGAAATATGCCCTAGAGGCAATGATAAAATAGTTATTATTATATTTCCTGTTTCAATATAATCATTTATTATCCATGCTATATTGTATTGAATGAAAACATAGATACATGTGTGGATATATAGACAAAACAATGTCCCTAGCAAGCCTGTAGTTGGCTAGCCATTTGATCAAGGATGGTTAAGGTTTTCTAATCATACACAAGTGTTGTCACTTGATAATTGGATCACATCATTAGGAGAATCATGTGATGGACTACACCCAAACTATGAACGTAGCATGTGATCGTGTCATTTTATTGCTATTGTTTTCTGCATGTCAGGTATTCATTCCTATGACCATGAGATCATATAACTCACTGACACCGGAGGAATACATTGTGTGTATCAAACGTCGCAACGTAACTGGGTGACTATAAAGGTGCTCTATAGGTATCTCCGAAGCTGACCGTTGAGTTAGTATGGATCAAGACTGGGATTTGTCACTCCGTGTGATGGAGAGGTAGCTCGGGGCCCACTCGGTAATACAACATCACAAAGAAGCCTTGCAAGCAATGTGACTCAAGTGTAAGTCACGGGATCTTGTATTACGGAACGAGTAAAGAGACTTGCCGGTACCGAGATTGAAATAGGTATACGGATACAGACGATCGAATATCGGGCAAGTAACATACCGAAGGACAAAGGGAATGATATACGAGATTATATGAATCCTTGACACAGAGGTTCAACCGATAAGATCTTCTTAGAATATGTAGGATCCAATATGGAAATCCAGGTCCCGCTATTGGATATTGACCGAGGAGTGTCTCGGGTCATGTCTACATAGTTCTCGAACCCGCAAGGTCTGCACACTTAAGGTTCGATGATGTTTTTGTATAGTTGAGTTATATGTGTGGTTACCGAAGGTTGTTCGGAGTCCCAGATGAGATCACGGACATGATGAGGGCTTCCGGAATGGTCCGACAAGGAAGATTAATATATAGGATGGTTTCATTTGGTCACTGGAAAGTTTCGGGCATTACCGGTAGTGTACCGGGAGTGACGAATGGGTTCCGGGTATTTACCGGGAGGGGCCCACCCACCCAGGAGTGAGCTGAGT
Organism: Hordeum vulgare subsp. vulgare; assembly: GCF_904849725.1. Lineage (NCBI taxonomy): Eukaryota > Viridiplantae > Streptophyta > Magnoliopsida > Poales > Poaceae > Hordeum > Hordeum vulgare. The sequence continues at coordinate 199,701,257 of NC_058523.1, read as the reverse complement.
GACCCTAGGGTGGCGCACTAGCCCTTAGTGGGCTGGTGGGGCCAGCCCAATAGGGCCATGGCACCACAAGTAGAAAAAACCAAAAGAAAAGAAAAAACAAGGAAAGAGGAAGGTGGGAAGGAAGGAGGGGACTCCTTCCCCCAAACCGAATTGGGGTGGGAGTCCACCTCCTCCCACTCGGTCGGCGCGCTGGGGGCTCCCTTGAGCCCCAAGGCTAGCCCCTCCCCTCCTCCTATATATATTGGTGGTTTATGGCTTTTTGAGACACAACGTTGCCACGTGCAACTCAAACCTATACCACGTACTTCTTCCTCTAGATCGGATTTCTGCGGAGCTCGGGCGGAGCCTTGCAGGAGTAGATCATCAGCACCACCGGAGCGCCGTCACGCTGTCGGAGAACTCATCTACTTCTCTGTCTCTCTTGCTGGATTAAGAAGGCCGAGATCATTATCGAGCTGTACGTGTGCTGAACGCGGAGGTGTCGTTCGTTCGACGCTAGATCGGAATGGATCGTGGGACGGATCGTGGGACGACGGCGATTTGAATCACGAAGTTGTACCACTATATCAACCATGTTTCTTAACGGTTCCCGCTTAGCAATCTACAAGGGTATGTGGATCTAGTCTCCTCTAATAGATGGACATCAACATGATAGGTCTTCGTGTGCGTAGAATTTTTTTATTTACCATGCAACGTTCCCCAACAGTATATATATATATATATGTGTGTGTGTGTGTGTGTGCGTGCATGTGTGTGTGTGTGTGGGTGTGTGTGTGTGTAGGTAAAATAATTGGGGCACCTAGGTGCGTGGGCACCTAGATCTTGAGCCCTACGATCTACGAGTGAATCATCGCATGGCACAATGGATATTTTGATAGTCAAACCCGTTATGCAAATGCAACCCGTAAGCATTTTTTTTGGACAATTGATACCTTGCCAACTTTAGTTGTCGTGTTGTACCTACCAAAATTCTGTTATGATTGTGTTTTTTGTGTTTCTTTTTGCGTTTGTGCCAAGCAAAATCGTTATGATTAGTCTTGGGGATGATCGTTTGGTCACGCTGGAAAAGACAGAAACATTCTGCTCACGAAAAGGATTTTCATTTTCTTTCTGTAAGAGCTTTTGAGTTGATTATTTTTTCTGCTGATTTCTGCGCAAATTCTTCAAACTTCCATAATTATTTAGAATTTTCAAGTATCATAGGTATACGAAACATACAGATTGCTACAGACTGGTCTGCTGTTAACAGATTCTATTTTTGTTGTGTTGGTTGCTTATTTTGATGAAACTATGGATAGTATTGGGGGGTATTAGCCATAGAAGATTGAAAGTATAGTAACCCAACATCAGCACAAGTAGAATTTAAGTTTGCAACAGTACATAAGGAAGTGGTGGTTTGCTTTCTTGTACTAATGTTATCACGAGTTTCTGTTTAAGTTTCGTGTTGTGAAGTTTTCAAGTTTTGGGTGAAGTTCTTATGGACAAAAAGATAAAGAGTGGCAAGAGCTCAAGCTTGGGGATGCCCAAGGCACCCCAAGAGATTCAAGGATGCCATAAAAGCCTAAGCTTGGGGATGCCCCGGGAAGGCATCCCCTCTCTCGTCTTCAATCCATCGGTAACGTCACTTGGGGCTATATTGTTATTCACCACATGTTATGTGTTCTTGCTTGGAGCGTCTTGTATCGTAGGAGACTTTTATTTTTGTTGTGTCACAATCATCCTTACTGCACACCTAGAGAGAGAGACATGCACACATCGTGATTTTGTCGAGCTTCACTTATATCTTTTGGTAGACAATTCAGCTCACGTGTGCTTCACTTATATCTTTTGAGCTAGATACTTTCGCTCTATGTGCTTCACTTATATCTTTTAGAGCACAGCGGTGCATGGCTTGGTAGTTGATCTATGCTTTCAATGTAGTCTCAAAAGGGGTAGTTATCCAAAGGGATACGAAAACTTCCACCTTCATGTGCATTGAATAGTTAGAGAAGTTTGATTCATCTCAATTAGTTTTGAGTTGTGGTTATGGTAATATTGAAGTCATGCTAGTAAGGTGTTGTGGATCTAGAAATACTTGTGTTGAAGTTAGTGATTCCCGTAGCATTCACGTATGGTGAACCGCTATGGGATTAAGTCTGAGCATGATTAGTATATTGATTGTCATCCTTTGCGTGGCGGTCGAGATCGCGCGATGGTTTATACCTACCAACCCTTCCCCTAGGAGTATGTGTTGAATGCTTTGTTTCGATTACTAATAAAACTTTTGCAACAAGTATATGAGTTCTTCATGACTAATGTTGAGTCTATGGTTTAGATGCACTTTCACCTTCCACCATCGTTATCTTCTTAGTGTCGTGCAACTTTCGCCGGTGCACAAAACCCACCATTAGCCTCCCTCAAAACTGCCACCATACCTACCTACTATGGCTGTTTCAAAGTCATTTCGAGATATATTGACATGCAACTACCACCATGATATGTGCACCACGTCTACATTACCATTGCATGATCGTAAGATAGCTAGCATGATGTTTCCATTGATGTCTATGCCATGCTAGATCATTGCCACGGTACACTACCGAAGGCATTCCATAGAGAGTCATAGTTGCTCTAAGTTTTGAGTTGAAATTCTGATGATCATCATTATTGGAGCATTGTCCCATGTGAGGAAATAAAAGAGGCCATAGAAGCCCATAAAAAAAGAGGACAAAGAGCCCACCAAAAAAAAGAGATGAGAGAAAAATAGAGAAGGGACAATGCTACCACTTTTTCCACACTTGTGCATTTTGAGCACCATGATCTTCATGATTGAGAGTCTCTCGTTTTGTCACCACCATATAGCTAGTGGGAAATTTTCATTATATATCTTGGCTTGTATATTCGAATGATAGGCTTCCTCAAAATTGCTTTAGGTCTTCGTGAGCAAGCAAGTTGGATGCACACCCACTAGTTTTCTTTAAGAGCTTTCACATACTTGTAGCTCTAGTGCTTCATTTGTATGGCAATCCCTACTCATTCACATTGATATCTATTAATGAGCATCTCCACAGATCACTGATATGCCTAGTTAATGTGACTATCTTCTCCTTTTTTGTCTTGCAACCTCCACTACATTCCACACTATCTATAGTGCTATAACCATGGCTCACGCTCATGTATTGCGTGAGAGTTGAAACGGTTTGAGAAAGTAAAGGTGTGAAACAATTACTTGGCCAATACCGGGGTTGTGCATGATTTAAATTCGTTGTGCAATGATGATAGAGCATAGCCAGACTATATGCTTTTGTAGGGATAACTTTCTTTTGGCCTTGTTATTTTGAAAGTTCATGATTACTTTGCTAGTTTGCTTGAATTATTATTGTTTCCACGTCAATAGCAAACTATTGTTTTGAATCTAATGGATCTGAACATTCACGTCACATAAGAGGAATTACAAAGGACACCTATGCTAGGTAGCATGAAAGCATCAAAAGTTCATTCTTATCACTTCCCTACACGAGGACGAGCAGGAGTTAAGCTTGGGGATGCTTGATACGTCTCAAACGTATCTATAATTTTTGATGGTTTCACGCTGTTATCTTGTCTTCTTTGTATGTTTTATGTACCTTTTTATATCTTTTTGGGACTAACTTATTAATTCAGTGCCAAGTGCCAGTTCCTGTTTTTTCCGTGTTTTTGACTCTTTTCAGAACTGATTTTGGAACGGAGTCCAAACTGAAGAAAAACCCCGAAATGATTTTTTCCCGGACGGAAGAAGTCCAGGGGGATTTTGGGCCAAGCCAGGTGGGCTCCAGGGAGCCCACAAGCCCCCACTCTGCCACCAGGGGGAGGCGGCGGTGGGCAGGCTTGTGGCCTCCCTGGCCGCCCCCTGACCTAGGTCTTTGGCCTATAAATTCCCAAATATTCCGCAAAAAATCAGGAGAGCCTCGAAAATACTTTTCCGCCGCCGCAAGCTTCCGTTTCCGCGAGATCACATCTGGGACCCTTCCCGGCACCCTGTCGGAGAGGACTTTGGAGTTGGAGGGCTTCTTCATCATCATCATCGCCCTTCCAATGACTCGTGAGTAGTTCACTTCAGACCTACGGGTCCATAGTTAGTAGCTAGATGGCTTCTTCTCTCTCTTGGATCTTCAATATAAAGTTCTCCATGATCTTCATGGAGATCTATCCGATGTAATCTTCTTTGGCGGTGTGTCTGTCGAGATCCGATGAATTGTGGACTGGTGATCAGATTATCCATGATATATATTTGAGTCTTTCTTGATTTCTTATATGCATGATTTGATATCCTTGTAAGTCTCTCTAAGTCTTGGGTTTTGTTTGGCCAACTAGATCTATGATTCTTGCAATGGGAGAAGTGCTTGGTTTTAGGTTCTGCCATGTGGTGACCTTTCCCAGTGACAGTAGGGGCAACAAGGCACACATCAAGCAGTTGCCATCAAGGATAAAAAGATGGGGTTTTTATCATTGGTTTGAGATTATCCCTCTACATCATATCATGTTGCTTAAGGCGTTACTCTGTTCTTATGGACTTAATACACTATATGCATGCTGGATAGCGGTCGATGTGTGGAGTAATAGTAGTAGATGCAGAAAGTATCGGTCTACTTGTTTCGGACGTGATGCCTATATGTATGATCATTTCCTTAGATATCATCATGACTTTGCGTGGTTCTATCAATTGCTCGATAGTAATTCGTTCACCCATCGTAATACTTGCTATCATGAAAGAAGCCTCTAGTGAACACTATGGCCCCCGGGTCTACTTCACATCATATTTTCAGCTCTACACTTTCACTTCGTTGCACTTTCCGCCTTCAGATCTCAACTTGCAATCAATCATGAAGGGATTGAAAACCCCTTTGTAGCGTTGGGTGCAAGTTTGTTTGTTTTTGCGCAGGTACTTTGGAGACTTGCCTTGATACTCCTACTGGATTGATAACTTGGTTCTCAAACTGAGGGAAATACTTACTGCTACTGTGCTGCATCACCCTTTCCTCTTCAAGGGAAAAACCAAGGCAAGCTCAAGAGGTAGCAAGAAGAATCTTTGGCACCGTTGCCGGGGAGTATCAAGTCAAGAATAGTCTTCCTTCAACGTGTCAATTTCTCGCACCAGGGACTATTCTAAGTGAAGCTTATCCAAGTAACTGTCGCAAACTCATCTCTTGCATTTACTTTTTTTGCCTCTCGTTTTCCTCTCCCCCACTTCTGAAAAACAAAAATTTACAAAAATATTTTCCTTTTTCGTTCGCCCTTTTCTTTCGCTTGCTTTCTGTTTGCTTGTGTTGGATAGTCTACCTATCCTTATGGCTAGTCCTATCGCTTTGAACGATACTCCCGAGAGCGAAGTTCTAAATTTCAAACAGAACGAGGGAGAAAATTTAAAGGATTCTTGGTATAGGATTTGCAATGCTCAGAGTAGATCTACTCGTAAGAAATCTACTATCATTCTGCTTCGCAACTTTTATGTGGGAATTTCCCCTTGGAATAGGTATGTTCTTGACACAATCGTAGGTGGAAATTTCTTCGGTATCCATATTGTGGATTCTTACGGTGCCTTAATAAATCTGGTAGGCTCACCCCCACTCACGGTTAATGGAACTACCTTAACTTTGGAACATGTGATGTGTAGGCTGGATATCATTGAAAATAAAGTTTCTATGATTGAACTCATTGAAAATTTGGATAAAAAGATAGACAATCAAATCACTCAGTATGGATCAAAGGTGGGAAGGACTTTGAAAAATTTAAAGGAGAGGGAACCCACAGTTAACGAAAAACTAGGTCATGATTCTGCTAGAATTGGCAAACTAGAGGATGCTATAACCAACTTGGGTTCCGCTTTTGCCGCTTTTCAGAACACTCCAAGTTTTGCCCACAATAAGGCCACCAAGTTTGTTTTTGTTCATAAAAATAGTGGTGAACCATCTAGTAAGACAGATGAAGATCTTAAAGTGTTGAGTGTTCACCCTACTTATGGTTTGAGCACCAAAGACGACGATACTTGAATCTATCGCCTTCTGCCTAGCTAAGGGCGTTAAACAATAGCGCTTGTTGGGAGGCAACCCAACGAATTTATATTTGCTTTTTGCTTTCTTTTTAGTTGTGTCCGAACCATCACAATTCCGTTATGATTGTGTTTTTTGTGTTTCTTTTTGTGTTTGTGCCAAGTAAAACCTATATGACTAGTTTTGATGATGGTTGTTTCATCTCGCTGAAAAAGACAGAAACTTTGCGCTCAGGAAATTATTTTTAGTTCCTATCCAGAAAGAGATTTTGTGTTGATTCTTTTTTCTACTGGTTTATATGCCAATTTACCTAATTGTAATAATTTTTCAGAAGTTGTGAGATACCAGAAGTATACGAAGTATACAGATTGCTACAGGCTTGTCTGTTTTTGACAGATTCTGTTTTTATTGTGTTGATTACTTATTTTGATGAAACTATGGATAGTATCGGGGGTACTAGCCATGGAAAAGTGAGAATACAGTAATGTAACACCAATGTAAATAGAAATCAAGTTTTATATAGTACCTAAAGAGGTGGTGGTTTGTTTTATTATGCTAATGATATCACGAGTTTTTGTTTAAGTTTTGTGTTGTGAAGTTTTCATGTTTTGGGTGATGTTCTCATGGACAATGTGATAAAGAGTGGAAAGAGATCAAGATTGGGGATGCCCAAGGCATCCCAATCCAAATCCAAGGACACCAAAAAGCCTAAGCTTGGGGATGCCCCGGGAAGGCATCCCCTCTTTCATCTTCAATCCATCGGTAACGTTACTTGGAGCTATATTTTTATTCACCACATAATATGTGTTTTGCTTGGAGCGTCGTGTATTATAGGAGTCTTTTCTTTTTGTTGTGTCACGATCATCCTTGCTGCACACCTTTTGAGAGAGACATGCACTCATCATGAATTTGCTAGAATACTCATTGAGCTTCGCTTATATCTTTTGAGTTAGGCAATTTAGCTCGCATGTGCTTCACTTATATCTTTTCGAGCTAGATAACTTTGCTCTAGGGCTTCACTTAGATCTTTTTAGAGCACGGCGGTGTCATATTTTGGAAAAATAAAAACTCTCGATCTTCACTTATATCTTTTTGAGAGTGCTCTCTCTAAGTAACTTGGTAATTGGCGTGTGCTATGAAAGTAGTCCTAAAGATGATAGGCATCCAAAGAGGATAAAATAAAAACTTCCATATTCAAGTGCATTGATTAGTAAGAGAAGTTTGATTCCTCACAATTAGTTTTGAGATATGGATTTGGTAATATTAGAGTTATGTTAGTAGGGTGTTGTGAACCTAGAAATACTTGTGTTGAAGTTAGTGATTCCCGTAGCATGCACGTATGGTGAACCGCTATGTTAGGAAGTCGGAGCATAATTGATTTACTAATTGTCATTCTTTGTGTTGCGGTCAAGATCACGCGATGGTTAACACCTACCAACCCTTCACCTAGGATTATGCGTTTAGCACTTTGTTTCGATTACTAATAAAACTTTTGCAATAAGTATATGAGTTCTTCATGACTAATGTGAGTCCATGGTATAGATGCACTTTCACCTAACAACATTGCTAGCCTCTCTAGTGCGGCGCAACTTTCGGCGGTGCACAAACTCACCATATACCTTCCTCAAAACAGCCACCATACCTACCTATTATGGCATTTTCATATCCATTCCGAGATATATTGCCATGCAACTCCCACCGTCCCGTCTCATGACAGGTGCCGTCACTTACATATTGCCATTGCATGATCGTAAGATACCTAGCGAGATGTTTCAACGTCATACGCTAAGCTAGATCGTTGCACATCCCGGTACACTGCCGGAGGCATTTCCTATAGAGCCATCATTATTCTAAGTATTGAGTTGTGAGTAAATAAAAGTGTGATGATCATCATTATTAGAGCATTGTCCCATGTGAGGAAATAAAAAAAAAGAGGCCAAAGATGCTCACCAAAAAAAATGAAAAGAGGCCAAAGAGCCCAAACAAAAAAAAAGAGAGAGGAAAAGAGAGAAGGGACAATGCTACTATCTTTTTCCACACTTGTGCTTCAAAATAGCACCATGTTCTTCATGATAGAGAGTCTCTTGTTTTGACACTTCCATATACTAGTGGGAATTTTCATTATATAACTTGGCTTGTATATTCCAATGATGGGCTTCCTCAAAATTGCCCTAGGTCTTCGTGAGCAAGCAAGTTGGGTGCACACCCACTAGTTCTCCTTTTGAGCTTTCACACACTTATAGCTCTAAGTGCATCCGTTGCATGGAAATCCCTACTCATTCACATTGATATCAATTGATGGGCATCTCCATAGCCCTTTGATACACCGAGTCGGTGTGACCATCTCCTCCTTTTTTCCTCACAACCTCCACCACACCCTATTTCACCTATAGTGCTATATCCATGGCTCACGCTCATATATTGCGTGAGAGTTGAAAAAGGTTTGAGAAAGTAAGAGTGCAAAAACAATTACTGGGCCAATACCGGGGTTGTGCATGATTTAAATTCGTTGTGTGAGGATGATGGAGCATAGCCAGACTGTATGATTTTGTAGGGATAACTTTCTTTGGCCTTGTTATTTTCGAAAGTTCATGATTACCTTGCTACTTTGCTTGAAGTATTAGTGTTTTCATGTCAATAGCAAACTACTGTTTTGAATCTTACGGATCTGAACATTCATGTCACATGAAATAAGTTGCAAAGGAAAAATATGTTAGGTAGCATTCCACATCAAAAATTCAGTCTTCGAGCAGGACTTAAGCTTGGGGATGCTTGATACGTCTCCAACGTATCTATAATTTTTTATGGTTCCATGCTATTATCTTGTCAACTTCGGATGTTTCGTATGCATTTTATATCTTTTTTGGGACTAACCTATTAACTCAGTGCCAAGTGCCAGTTCCTGTTTTTTCCGTGTTTTTGACCCTTTTCAGAGAAGAATATTAAACGGAGTCCAAACGGAATAAAACCTTCAGAAAGATTTTTTTCGGAACAGAAGATACCTAGGGAACTTGAGAACCAAGGCAAAGGATCCCTGGGGAGGCCACAAGCCCCCTAGCCACGACCTGGGGGCGCCTAGCAGTCTTGTGGGCACCCCATGGCTCCTTTGCCCTACTTCTTCCGCCTATAAATTCCCTAAAAACTTGAAACCACGGGAGAGAGCCACGAAAATACTTTTCCGCCACCGCAAGCTTCTGTCTCTGCAAGATCCCATTTAGGTACCATTCTGGTGCCCTGTCGGAGGGGGATTCGTACACGGAGGGCTTTTTCATCAACACCATTGCCTCTCCGATGATGCGTCAGTAGTTGACCACAGACCTTCGGGTCCATAGTTAGTAGCTAGATGGCTTCTTCTCTCTCTTGGATCTTCAATACAATGTTCTCCATGATCTTCATGGAGATTATCCGATGTAATCTTCTTTTGGGTGTGTTTGTCGAGATCCGATGAATTGTGGATTTATGATCATATTATCTATGAATATTATTTGAGTCTCTTATGATCTCTTATATGCATGATTTCGTATCCTTGTAATTCTCTTCGAGTTGTGGGTTTCGTTTGGCCAACTTGATCTATAATTCTTGCAATGGGAGAAGTGCTTGGTTTTGGGTTCATACCATGCGGTGTCCTCACCCAGTGACAGAAGGGGTAGCAAGACACGTATCGTGTTGTTGCCATCAAGGGTAAAAAGGTGGGGTTTATATCTATTGCATGAATTTATCCCTTTACATCATGTCATGTTGCTTAAGGCGTTACTATGTTTGTTATGAACTGAATACACTAGATGCATGCTGGATAGCGGTCGATGTGTGGAGTAATAGTAGTAGATGCAGACAATATCGGTCTACTTGTCTCGGACGTGATGCCTATATGTATGATCATTGCCTTAGATATCATCATGACTTTGCGCGGTTCTATCAATTGCTCGACAGTAATTCGTTCACCCACCGTAATACTTGCTATCATGAGAGAAGCCTCTAGTGAACACTATGACCCCCGGGTCTACTTCACATCATATTTTCAGCTCTACACTTTAAATTTGTTGCACTTTCCGCCTTCAGATCTCACCTTGCAATCAATCGTGAAGGGATTGACAACCCCTTTATAGCGTTTGGTGCAAGTTTGTTTGTTTTTGCGGAGGTACTTTGGATACTTGCCTTGACACTCCTACTGGATTGATACATTGGTTCTCAAACTAAGGGAAATACTTACTGCTACTGTGCTGCATCACCCTTTCCTCTTCAAGGGAAAAACCAACGCAAGCTCAAGAGGTAGCAGGGACATCAAGGATGCCTCACCGGTGCTCGGGCTATCCCACAAGGCCGCGGTCATAGTGCGTGCCAACTCCAGGGGCGAGGCACGTGCCGCGGAGGACCCAGGAGACATCCACGACATCGCGCCCGTGAAGAAGAAGCAGTTGTTTTCCCAGGACTGGGCGAAGATGAAGCAACTGCTAGTGGATGAAGGAAGCCTTGGCCCCACCTTCACCATCGGCGCGAACCTCCCCCAAGACCAAGAGAAGGCATTTGTGGATTTCCTCAGGGAGAACAAAGGTGCGTTCGCCTGGAGTGCCTCCAATCTTGTGGGGGTTCCGAGGGACGTAATCGAGCATGGCCTCATGGTGTGCCCGAACGTGTGTCCGTTGAAGAAGAAGGCAAGGAGGCAAGCCCTAGAGAAGCAGGCGTTCATCGCTCACGATTGCGCAAGTTGAAGGACGGAGGGGTCAAAAGGGAGGTGCGCTACCCAGAATGGGTGGCCAACCCGGTGGTTCGCCCGAAGAAGTGTGGGAAGGAGCGCATGTGCGTCGACTTCACGAACCTCAAGAAGGCTTTCCCTCAGGACCCGTTCCCACTGCCACGCATCGACTAGATCGTGGACTCCACCATGGAGTGTGACCTCCTGTGCTTCTTGGACGCATTCTCGGGCTACCACCAGATCAAGATGGCAGTGGAGGACATCGAGAAAACAACTTTCCTCTTTCCGTGTGGGGTATACTGCTACGAGTGTATGCCTTTCTGGCTGCGGAACGCCGGGGCGACCTTCCAGCGGTTGATGCATATTACCTTGGGGTCATAGCTCGGGAGGAATGCGGAGGCCTACATGGACGACATCGTGGTCAAGTCAAGCCAAGCAAAAACCATGGGGGAGGACGTGGTGGAGTCCTTCCCCAGCCTGCGGAAGGTGAACCTGAAGCATAACCCCGAGAAGTGCGTCTTTGGATTCCCATCGGGCAACCTGCTCAGTTTCCTCGTGTCGCACTGGGGAATCGAGGCTAACCCAGTAAACGTCAATGCCATAAACAAGATGAGCGCACCCACAACCCTCAAGGAAATGCAGAAGATGACGGGGGGTGTCTCCTTCGTGGGTCGTTTCATCTCCAAGCTTGGCGAGCGGGCCCTGCCCTTCTTCAAGATCATGAAAAGGAAGGGGTCCTTCGAGAGGACCCCGGAGGCCGAAGCTGCCTTCGACGAGCTCAAGTGTTACCTCACGAGCCCGACGGTCATGGTGGTGCCTCTCCCTCGGGAGCCCCCGCTACTGTACCTCGCTGCCACACCCCACTCCGCCAGCGCCGCATTGGTGGCAGTAAGGGAGGAGTAAACCGGCAAGGGCGCTACTTTGGGAAGCCCCAGCGGGCCCCCGCCCACTGCGCCTGGGGGCTCACACGACTCACAAGCTCCAACCTCCCGCGAGCAGAGGGACTTGAGGCCCATACTGACGAATCATGTCATGAAGATCCTTGCCCCCCCTCCGGACGAAGAAATGCCCCGGCCTCCTGAAGCCACCAAGGAGCACGACGCCCTGGGCAGACGCGTCCTCGTCGACCACCCAGTGTACTTCGTCAGCACGGTACTGCGGGACTCGCGCTCGCGCTACCCCATGCAATAGAAACTCCTTCTAGAGCTCCTCATCACCTCACGCAAGCTGCGTCACTACTTCCAAGGACACCCAATCAAGGTCGTCTCCGCCTACCCCTTGGAGAAGATCCTGCACAACCCAAACGCTGCAGGAAGACTTGCCGAGTGGAACACCAAGCTTCAGGCCTTCAACAATGAATTCAGCACGACCAGGGTCATCAAGGGAGCGGCTCTGGCTGACTTCGTGGCGGAATGGATGGACGCACCGGACCGGGGGATGGAAGGGAGCAGCGGCGCCAGAGGGATGGACGATGCACTTCGACAGAACCTTCGCGCGAATGGGAGCAGGGGCACGTGTCCTGCTCACCTCCCCGATAGGACACAGGCTTCGCTAGATCGTGCGGCTCTGTTTCCAATGGGGGAGAACGTCTCCAACAATAGAGCAGAGTACGAGGGCCTCATCGCCAGCCTCAAGTCAGCAGCGGCCTTGAGGGTCCGACGCCTCACCGTGATGGGAGACTCTCAGCTCCTCGTCAACTTCTCCAACAAGGAGTACACACCCAAGGACGAACATATGGAGACATATCTGCAGGAGGTACGTAAGATTGAGAAATCTTTTCAGGGCCTCGAGCTGCAGCATGTCCCGCTATGCGAAAACAAGGAGGCGGACGACATCGCCAAAAGAGCTTCGCGTCGTGAGGCTCAGGAGCCAGGCGTTTTTGAGGAGCGACTCTTCAAGCCTTCCATGACGCCATCAACTGAGGACCCGGCACCGCACGCAGAGGAGCTCCCCCGAGCACCTCCCTCGAGGGCTCCGAACTGTGGACAGGCCTTGGGTGCTCGACTACTCCTGGCCCTAGAGGCTCAAGACGATGATTGGATGCAGGAACTCGGGGCATATCAGCTCCACGGGACATTATCGGAGAAGGAAGAGGATGCGGAATGCGTAGTATGACAAGCCTCAACCAACTGCGTACGAGACGACGCCTTGTACCGCACGCACGCGAACGACGTCGCGCTACGGTGCATTTCCCGGGAGCAGGGGCGCGAGCTACTGGCCGACATCCACGAAAGGGACTGCGGACATCACTCCTCCTCGCGCGTGCTCGTAGGTAAGGCGTTTAGGTCAGGTTTTTACTGGCCTACAGCTCTGGACGATACCACCCAGCTGGTCAGGTCTTGCAAGGCATGCTAGTTCGAAGCCAAGCAGATCCACCAGCCCGTGCTGGGCCTCCAGACCATCCCGCTCTCCTGGCCTTTTGCGGTCTAGAAGTTGGACATATTGGGGCCCTTCCCACGGGCCGCGGGGGGTTTCCGCTACCTCTATGTAGCCATCGACAAATTCACCAAGTGGGCGGAGGTGGAGCTCGTGCGCACTATCCCGGCCGGGTCTGCCGTGAAGTTCATCAAAGGCCTCGTGAGCCGCTTCGGCGTCCCCAACCGCATCATCACCAATAATGGTTCGCAGTTCACCAGTCAGCTCTTCAAGATTTACCATGCTAACCCCAGTACGCAAATATGCTATGCATCGGTGGCCCATCCGCGGAGCAATGGCCCGGAGGAGCGCGCCAACGCGGAGGTCCTGCGTGGTCTCAAAGTGAGGAGCTTCAAGAAGAAGCTCGAAGTATGTAGCCAGGGTTGGGTCGACAAGCTCCCGTCGGTACTGTGGTCCATCCGCACCACTGCAACCAAACCCACCGGCGAAACCCCGTTCTTTCTCATCTACAGAGCAGAGGTGGTCCTTCCCCACAAAATCAAGCACCGGTCCCCGCGGGTCTTGGCGTTCGATGAGGAGCGTAAGGACGCTGCGGGCGGGACTGATACGTCTCCGACGTATCTACTTTTCCGAACTCTTTTGCCCTTTGTTTTGGACTCTAATTTGCATGATTTGAATGGAACTAACCCGGACTGACGCTGTTTTCAGCAGAATTGCCATGGTGTTGTTTTTGTGCAGAAATAAAAGTTCTCGGAATGACCTGAAAATTTCCGGAGAATTTTTCTATAATAAATGAAAAATACCTGCGCAAAGATCCACCGGAGGAGGTGAGCGAGTGGGCCACAAGCCCAGGAGGCGCGGCCACCCCCCTCGCCGCGCCTGGCAGGCTTGTGGGGCCCACAGAGCTCCACCACCTCCAATCTCAGCTCTATATATTCCGTTTCGCCCGAAAAAAATCACAGAGAAGGATTCATCGCGTTTTGCGATACGGAGGGCAGATCTGGAGTCCGTTCTGGGCTCCGGAGAGGGCAAATCATCGACATCGTCATCATCAACCTTCCTCCATCGCCAATTCCATCATGCTCTTCACCGTTCGTGAGTAATCTCATCGTAGGCTTGCCAGACGGTGATGACTTCGATGATATCTATCATGTAATCAAGTTAGTTTTGACGGGGATTGATCCCTAGTATCCACTATGTTCTGAGATTGATGTTGCTACTACTTTGCATGCTTAATGCTTGTCACTAGGGCCCGAGTGCCATGATTTCAGATTTGAACATATTATGTTGTCGCCAATATATGTGTGTTTTAGATCCTATCTTGCAAGTTGTAGTCACCTACTATGTGTCATGACCCGGCAACCCCGGAGTGTCAATAGCCCGAACCACTCCCGGAGATGACCATAGTATGAGGAGTTCATGTATTCACCAAGTGTTAATGCGTTGGTATGGTTCTTTATTAAAAGGAGAACCTTAATATCCCGTAGTTTCCATTAGGACCCCACTGCCACGGGAGGGATGGACAATAGAAGTCATGCAAGTTCTTTTCCCAAAGCACGTATGACGACATACGGAATACATGCCTACATTAGATTGACGAACGGGAGCTAGTTACTTATATCTCCGTGTTATAGCTATTACATGATCAATCACATTTGGCATAATCATCCATCACCGATCCAATGCCTACGAGTCTTTTACTATTGGTCCTTGCTATGTAGCTTTGTTGCTTCTGCTGTTACTCTGGTGCTACTGCTGTTACTCTGGTGCTACTGTTGTTACTGTTGTTATTGCTGCTTTCATACCACCTTGCTATTGATACTTTGCTGCACACACTAAATCTTTCAGGTGTGGTTGAATTGACAACTCAACTGCTAATACTTGAGAATATTCTTTCTCTTCCCCTTGAGTCAAATCAATAAATTTGGGTTGAATACTCTACCCTCGAAAACTGTTGCGATCCCCTATACTTGAGGGTTATCAAGACACTTTTCTGGCGCCGTTGCCGGGGAGACACAACTATATTCTCTGAGTCACTTGGGATTAACGTCTAGTGGTCACTATGAGGAATCACAAAGATTCAAGAACCGAAATCTTGCCCTCAACTACGAGGATAGGTAAGGAACTGCCATCTAGCTCTGCACTTGATTCACCTTCAGTTATGAGTAAGTTTGCGACATCATCTCCTGCTAGAAATCTTGATATGTCACGTGTGCTTGATGATGCTACTTCTGCTGCCCATGATGCTTATGATGATGTTATGCTTGATACTGCTTTGCCTGATGATGCTATGCCTGATACTGCTTTGCCTGATGATGCCATGCCTGATACTGCTTTGCCACTAGGTGCATTCCTTGATGCACAAATTGCTAGAGTTGCTGCTAGATGTGATGATACTTCTGAAACTGCTGATACTATTGAGGTAGAACCTGCTACTATGCCTGAATTACATGTTATGCCTGAGCATTATGTTATGGAGGGAGAGATAGTCGAGGACTTTCTTGCGTGTAAGAATAGCTATGATGTTGAGAAATTACTGCGCAAGTGGAAAGAAAAATCTCTGAACGTTAGGATGAAATACGACCCGAAGTTTGCTACCTCGCCTATCTTTGTGACCGATAAGGATTATGAATTCTCTGTCGACCCGGAGTTAATTACTCTGGTCGAATCTGATCCTTTTCACGGTTATGAGTCTAAAACGGTTATAGCCCATCTTACCAAACTGCACGATATAGCCACACTATTCACGAGTGAAGAAAAGATCCGCCACTACTATATCCCCAAGTTGTTTACTTTCTCGCTAAAGGATGATGCTAAGACCTGGTTCACTTCTCTTTCTCCTGGTTGTGTGTGTAGCCCCCAGGATATGGTCTACTACTTCTCTGAAAAATATTTTCCTGCCCATAAGAAGCAAGCTGCCTTGCAGGAAATATACAACTTTGCTCAAGCTGAGGAAGAGAGTCTCCCACAAGCTTGGGAGAAGCTTGTCCAGCTATTGAATGCTTTGCATGATCACCCTCTTGAGAAGAATGAAATACTTGATATCTTCTATAATGGACTTACCGATGCTTCCAAAGACCACCTAGATAGTTGTGCTGGTTGTGTTTTTAGGGAACGAACCGTAGAACAAGCTGAGATTCTATTGAATAACATCTTGTGCAATGAGAATGCTTGGACTATTCCCGAACCACCTCCTAAGCCAACTCCGAAGAAAAGAGGTATTATATTCCTCAGTCCCGAAGATATGCAAGAAGCTAAGAAATCTATGCGAGAGAAAGGCATCAAATCTGAAGATGTCAAAAATCTACCACCTATCAAAGAGATCCATGGTCTCGATAACCCAATACAGGTAGTAGAAGTAAATTCTCTGCGTAGGTTTGATGAGAGTGATATTCCTTTTGATAAACCTGCTAGCCTATGTCTGGATGAATTTGATAACTTTGTTGCCAAACAACAAAGTTTCAATGATTATGTTAGCAGACAATTGGAACAGAATGCTCGTATGCTTAGTCATTTAAGTGCTTGTGTGGACAGAAATGTCAATGATCTTAAGCTCCTGAGTAAACATGCCTCTATGGTTACTACTCAGGTAGAACAAGTACTTAAAGCTCAGAATGACTCGCTCAATGAGTTGAACGCCAATTCTGTTGAAGATATTACTAGAGGCGGTAGAATGACCCAGGAACCTTTGTATCCTGAGGGTCATCCTAAGAGAATTGAACAACATTCTCAAGGAGTTAGCACTGATGCACCCAGTCATCCTAGAAAGAAGAAGAAAGATGATAGGGATGTGCACGCTAGCAACCCTGTTGCTGCTACACCTGAGGGTCCAAACGATGTCTCTGTCTCTGATGCTGAGACACAATCTAGTAATGTTCATGTTGATTTTTCTGGAGTTTTTGAAAAAATCTGAGACAAAGACCTTGTCTGGGGGCTGCACCAGTGGGCAACAAGACCTTGAGGCGCGGGCACCCCCCTGGCCGCGCCACCCAGGCTTACGGGGCCCACAGGCACCCCCTCCACTCATTCTTGCTCTCATCTGGTTCTCCTACCTCCAGAAAAAATCGTTTCGCAGCTCAAACCCGTGTTCTTGCTCCTCTTGCTGGGATTTTCGATCTCTTTGCTCAAATCACCATTCTCCGAACTGTTTTGGGGAAATTACACCTTGGTAAGTGACTCCTCCATTGGTCCAATTAGTTTTTGTTCTAGTGCCTTATACTCCGCGTATTTTTTCTCCCTTGGTGACCATGTTCTTGAGCTTTCCATGCTAATTCTAGCTGGTCCCAAGTGGTTTTGATGCGTAATATGGCCTCTAGGCACTGGTTGGAGTAGTTGGTACGAGTTTCGTTGAGCCTTATTCACTTCTCCTTAGAATCACTAAAAATTTCAGAAATTTTTAGAGATAGAAAAAGGAAAAGATGAGGAGGTCTTAAGAGGCTCTTCAAGCCGTGACCCCAAGGATGATGGGAGTGAGAAGAAGCCCAAGTATCTGGTCCCTCGAGTCGTAGAAGTTCGAGCTTGTGAGTGGCCAAGCGACATGTTCTTACGCGCCGCTAGAATTTATGAGGACTTTTATCACTTGGAGGAAAATGTAGGCCTTACTGCCTTCGTTGAGTATAAGTGTCCGCAATACCTCCTCGTCACTAATATGTTCGTACAAAGCTTTAACTTCTATCCGAGGAAGAATCCTCCTATGATTGAGTTCAATCTTTATGATATCCCCCAACGCATGTCACTCCAAGATTTTTGCAATGTTTGCAAATTACCTTACGTTGGGGATATTCATGAACCTCGTCCATAGTACTTGGAAGCTTTCATCGATACAATTGATGTAGGAGAGGAGAGAGGAGTGTCTTGCGCTAGAGCTGCTAGCATTCATTTTCCCGTGCTTCAGTACTTCTCACTTTTTGTGGGAAAATGTTTGATTGGCCGTGGGAAAGCTGGGTCACTTAGTTCCCCAGATCTTGCGGTCTTGCGCGAAGCCCTTTTTAATGATAAAACTTATAGCTTGGGTGCTATAGTAGCTCAACGGTTGATCACGAACCGTTCTAAGGGCATTGTCTATGGAGGTATCTATACTACTCGTCTTGCAAGACACTTTGAGATACCTATTAGACTTGAAGAGGAAGAAGAGATTCTTCTTCCCGAGAGATATCTAGATTACGATAGCATGGTTCGCCATGACTTTCTTGATAGAGACATAAATAGAAGGATGATTTATACCCTGGTATTTAGTCAGGGTACTCGTGAGACTATTACTTTGTTCAATCTTCATGCAGGCAGGTACATTATTATGCCCTCGGACATCTACGCATATTGGGGCCTAGCCCAACCACAGGTACCCGTGCCCGAGCCACCAGTCGAGTACCAGACGCTAGTTTATCAGTGGGAGCCAGAGGAGCTCACACAACAGTTGCATCCTCAGTCCACTCCAGACTATCCCGGAGCTGGTTATTTCCCTCCTTGGGAGTAGACCAACTTAGGCCAAAATCCTAAGCTTGGGGGAGTACGTGTTCTCACCGACTTTACATTCTTGCTTATGCTTTCACTTTGTTAGCCGGTGTTAACACTTTTCCACTATATCAACCACGTTAGTTTATTTTTATTCTCGCGTTTTCTTTTCGTGTGTCTGTCTAGTTTGAGAAAACCCAAAAATATTTTCTTGTTCTTCTTTTGCTTGTTGGGAGCTTTCCCGTGTAAATAGTTTTCTTTTTCTTTGGGTCAAGGTAGAAGATATTGGTTACAATGTTTAGTGGCTCTCGCATGCATACCTGTTTAGCTGTCAAAGAGCCATATTACTTTGTCTTCTCCTTTGTGTTTGCCTCCAGATTCCAGGTTTAGTCCAATGCATGAGCACGGTTATTATTGTTCACATCGTTCGATCGTGCAAGTGAAAGGCAATAATGACGATATATGATGAAGTGACTGAGCCTCGAAAAGCTGGTATGAACTCAATCTATTTTGTTTTTGTAAATATGACTAGCTCATCATGCCTAATTCAGCTTTGTTGTGAGAGAAACATGTTTGCAATGACAACTTAGAGATTATAGTTGCTTATGCCATGCTTACTTAGCTGGTAGCTTATAATGGTTTGTCTTGGATTCCCACATGAATTTTGAGATGACTGTGTTCTAGTATGATAGGATGGTATCCTCCTTTCAATGTTTCAAGTGGCTTGACTTGGCGCATGTTCACGCATGTAGTTGAAACAAAATCAACATAGCCTCTATGATATTCATGTTCATGGTGATTTATGTCCTACTCATGCTTGCATTCAATGTTAGTTAATCTCAATGCATTTTGATGACTGTTGTTGCTCTCTAGTTGGTCGCTTCCCAGTCTTTTGCTAGCCTTCACTTGTACTAAGCGGGAATACTGCTTATGCATCCACCCCCATAAACCCAAAGTTGTTCCATATGAGTCCACCATACCTACCAATATGCGGTATCTACCTGCCGTTCCAAGTAAATTTGCATGTGCCACTCTCTAAATCTTCAAGAAATAATCTGTTTTGCGTGCCCGAACCGCTCATGTGGTGACAGGGGGCTATCAGTATCTTCCATGCTAGGTGTGTTATCCTCGATATGTGTTTATTCACTATCATTCACGAGAAAGGGGCCGGTAATTGGAATTCCCAGTTCCATGCTCAAATCGAAAAGATAATTGCAAACAAAACTCCCCCACGATTGATGTTGGTATGGACGGTACCCGAGGATTCGGCTAGTCATCGAGTGTGATTGATTGGTGGTGGCGGAGTCAAAACTTTAATTTTCTGTTTGGGAACCGCCTATAGCATGTGTAGCGTGGAAGATGTTGAGAACTCTTAGTCATTGCGTTGACAATGAGAGCATGCCACCCAAAATTATTATCTCTGTTTTAAAAGCTTGAGCTCTGGCACCTCTGCAAATCAATGCTTCCCTCTGCGAAGGGCTTGTCTATTTATGTTCCCGTCGAGTCATCCTCCTCTTATAAAAGCACCAATTAGAAAGCACCTCAGTCGTTTTTATGCTTTGCTTTTAACTGTGTTGAGTATGACTGTGACTGGATCTTCTTTGCCATGAATTACAATGTTTTGTCAGGCCTTGGTCTTTGAAGGTGCTCTGCATTTATGTTTTGCGGTCTCACAAAGAGCTAGTGAGATACCACCTATTCGTACTGCTTCATGTTGTTTTGATTGAAGTGTTGACATTTGAGGCTTATTATTATTTGCTCGCTAGTTGATTATGCCATTGATTTGAGTTTACCATGAGACCTAGATGTCATTTTTCTAATGTGGTTTGCTTGTGATCTTGCTGAAATCCTCGTTATGAGTTAGACATAGTTGCAACTACAAGATCAAACAGAGTTGTTCAAAGATTTTCTTTTGTTTCTTTCAGTTTGTCAACTGAATTGCTTGAGGACAAGCAAGGCTTTAAGCCTGGGGGAGTAGATACGTTTCCGTCGTATCTACTTTTCCGAACTCTTTTTCCCTTGTTTTGGACTCTAATTTGCATGATTTGAATGGAACTAACCCAGACTAACGCTGTTTTCCCCAGAATTGCCATGGTGTTGTTTTTGTGTAGAAATAAAAGTTCTCGGAATGACTTGAAAATTTCCGGAGAATTTTTCTGGAATTAATGAAAAATACCTGTGCAAAGATCCACCGGAGGAGGTGAGCCAGTGGGCCACAAGCCGAGTAGGCGCGACCACCCCCCTTGGCAGCGCCTGGCAAGCATGTGGGGCCCACAGAGCTCCACCACCTCCAATCTCAGCTCTATATATTCCGTTTCGCACGGGAAAAAATCAGAGAGAAGGATTCATCGCGTTTTACGATACGGAGGCGCCACCACCTCCTGTTCTTCATCTGGAGGGTAGGTCTGGAGTCCGTTCTGGGCTCCGGAGAGGGGAAATCATCGACATCGTCATCATCAACCTTCCTCCATCGCTAATTCCATGATGCTCTTCACCGTTCGTGAGTAATCTAATCGTAGGCTTGCTGGACGGTGATGAGTTGGATGAGATCTATCATGTAATCGAGTTAGTTTTGACGGGGATTGATCCCTAGTATCCACTATGTTCTGAGATTGATGTTGCTACTACTTTGCCATGCTTAATGCTTGTCACTAGGGCCCGAGTGCCATGATTTCAGATCTGAACCTATTATGTTGTTGCCAATATATGTGTGTTTTAGATCCTATCTTACAAGTTGTAGTCACCTACTATGTGTTATGACCCGGCAACCCCGGAGTGACAATAGTCGGAACCACTCCCGGAGATGACCATATTATGAGGAGTTCATGTATTCACCAAGTATTAATGCGTTGGTCTGGTTCTTTATTAAAAGGAGAACCTTAATATCCCGTAGTTTCCACTAGGATCCCACTGCCACGGGAGGGATGGACAATAGATGTCATGCAAGTTCTTTTCCCTAAGCACGTATGACTACATACGGAATACATGCCTACATTAGATTGACGAACGGGAGCTAGTTACTTATATCTCCGTGTTATAGATGTTACATGATGAATCACATCTGGCATAATCATCCATCACCGATCCAATGCATACGAGTCTTTTACTACTGGTCCTTGCTACGTTGCTTTGCTGCTACTGCTGTTACTCAGCTGCTACTGATGTTACTCTTGCTACTGCTGCTTTCATACCACCTTGCTACTGATACTTTGTTGCACACACTAAATCTTTTAGGTGTGGTTGAATTGACAACTCAACTGCTAATACTTGAGAATATTCTTTCGCTTCCCCTTGAGTCGAATCAATAAATTTGGGTTGAATACTCTACCCTCGAAAACTGTTGCGATACCCTATACTTGAGGGTTATCAGGGACGAACCTCGTACTTGGAGAGGAGGCATGCCGCCGAGCCTCTCTCCGAGCCGCGAGGTACCAGCAGGCCTTGCAGCACTACCACTACCGCAACATCCGCTTCAGGACCCTCGAAGACGGCGATCTCGTCTTGAGGCGGGTCCAATCCCGGGAAGGCTTGCATAATCTTTTGCCCATGTGGGAAGGCCCATTCAAGGTCGATCACATCTCCAGACCTGGCTCCGTGCTTTTGGAGACTCAAGATGGAGTTCCCGTCCAGAATGCTTTTAACATCCGGCACCTCCGCAAGTTCTACCCGTGACAACTCTGCACCGCCCCTGCACTACCTACGTGTCGCCTCTGCATCGACCATGCATCGTCCTTCAATTCTTCCGGAACCTACTTCATCCCGTGAAACTCTCACGTAATAACGAGCCGAGGCTATGTACGCCCAGGGGCCCCTGAGGACGCGGAAGGGGTCCATCCGACGCCTAGTGGGGAAGACGGAGGCAATCAACACAATCCACCAATGACTTCCGAAATCAGGCACCTGAAGATGTCGAGGTAATTTCCATTTCTTCTGACTCAACTTCTTCTCTCCCCAAGCCGGCGAGGCGAATCTGTAGGAAAGTTCCCATGTTTCACCCGGATGCTCATCTGGATCCCAATTTCCTTTTGAAGAATGTGAGTTATACACCTAAACCTCATACTCGAAGCCATTCTAGAGACCTAGTGTCCGGCTTGCCCGAGAGAACAACTGGTCGCAAACGGCAAAGCGAGGTATGTTTTCGCGAGCATCTTTTCCTTCTTGTGTAAGATATGCTTCGCAATTTACCCAATATTTGAATCCTTGTCCATCAGGTTTCACCTCCTTCATCTCGCGATTCAGCAATGTTGACTCTCCCCCCAATGATTCGTCTTCAGGGGTAAGTTTCTTTACTAACATCTTTATTTGAAATGTCAATGTCTTTTTTCCAACATTGGTGTCGTTGTTTCTCAAAGCGCAAGCAAAGAAAAGGAAAACTGGTGACTCATCTTCGGCTCCCAAAGCGGTTGAAACGTCTGGTATGGGTACCTCCATCCCAGAGGCTCCAAAAGAACCAGCTGAAATGCACGAGAATATTTTTGATGATGTTCCTGATATCCGGTTCAACCCTTCAAGCCCTCAAAAGGAGGTGACTGAAAGCATCAACCCGCCCAGTCCTTCTAAGATGCCTAAAGATCCAGACGCAGTCATCGTTACTGATACTGGTTATTCTAAACCTGCAACCGCGGTGTTAACCAAACACACGCCAAAAGATGCCCAAATATTTGTAGAGAAGGATATCACCAAGCTGAAGCTTCCTCATTATCAAAAATTGGAGTTTGAGGAACTGTATTCTGGTTTTGTGAGCCGCGTGGAGACAATTCGCGAGATGGAGAAAAGCCTGGCCAACTTGATGCGAATCAAACATGAGGTATGGCATCTTTATCACTGTTAATATATCCTCCCATTAGCCCTCCAAAGGATAGGTCATCCATGACGAATCGTGTATTTGTATCATTCTTCAGTGTGTAGCCCCCAAGGGTCGGGACATCTTTGTAAAGATGAGCCGGGTCTTGAACTTATATTTGCAAAAACAGCTTCAACCTGTAGCCCCCAAGGGTCGGGTCATCTTTTGAAAGATGAGCCGGGTTTTGAACTTGTAATTGAACAAAAAAATTCTTCAACCTGTAGCCCCCGAAGGCCGGCTCACCTTTTGAAACATTAGTCGGGTCTTGAACTTGTAATTGAACAAAAAAATTCTTCAACCTGTAGCCCCCAAGGGCCAGGTCATTGATAACTCACAAGTATACGGGATCGCAACAGTTTTCGAGGGTAGAGTATTCAACCCAAATTCATTGATTCGACTCAAGGGGAAGCCAAAGAATATACTCAAGTATTAGAAGTTGAGTTGCCAATTCAACCACACCTGAAAGATTCAGTATCTGCAGCAAAGCATCAGTAGCAAAGTAGTATGATAGCAGCAGTAGCAATAATAACCAGTAGCAGCAGAGTAACAGCAGTAGCAACAGAGTAAGATTACCAACAGTGACAGCAGTAGCGGCAAAGTAACGTAGCAAGGACTAGTAGGAAAAACTCGTAGGCATTGGATCGGTGATGGATGATTATGCCGGATGCTATTCATCCTGCAACAGTTATAACATGGAGAGATATGTAACTAGCTCCAGTTTGTCAATGTAATCTGGCATGTATTCCGTATGTAGTCATACGTGCTTAGGGAAAAGAACATGCATGACATCTATTGTCCATCCCTCCCGTGGCAGCGTGGTCCTAATGGAAACTACGGGATATTAAGGTTCTCCTTTTAATAAAGAACCGTACCAACAAATTAACACGTGGTGAATACATGAACTCCTCATACTATGGTCATCTCCGGGAGTGGTTCTGGCTATTGTCACTACGGGGTTGCCCGGTTATAACACATAGTAGGTCACTACAACTTGCAAGATAGGATCAAGAACACACATATATTGGCGACAACATAATAGGTTCAGATCTGAAATCATGGCACTCGGGCCCTAGTGACAAGCATTAAGCATGGCAAAGTAGTAGCAACATCAATCTCAAACCATAGTGGATACTAGGGATCAATCCCCGTTAAAACTAACTCGATTACATGATAGATCTCATCCAACCTATCACCGTCCAACAAGCCTACAATGAGATTACTCACGAACGGTGAAGAGCATCATGGAATTGGCGATGAAGGAAGGTTGGTGATGACAATGGCGACGATCTCCCCTCTCCGGAGCCGAGAACGGACTCCAGATCTGTCCTCAAGAGGAAGAAGAGGAGGTGGCGGCACCTCCGTATCGTAAAACATGATGAACTCTTCTCCATTATTATTTTCCGGATGAAAGGGACTAAATAGACCTGAGATTGGAGGCGGTGGAGTTTTGTGGGCCCCACAAGCCTGCCAGGCGCGGACAGGGGGGGCCACGCCTGGTGGGCTTGTGGGCTCCACGCTCCACTTCCTCCATTGATTCTTGCGCCAGTATTTTTTATATATTCCACAAAAATTCTCCGTAAATTTTCAGTTCATTCCGAGAACTTTTATTTTTGCGCAAAAACAACACCATGGCAATACTGCTGAAAACAATGTTAGTCTGGGTTAGTTCCATTCAAATCATGCAAATTAGAGTCCAAAACAAGGGCAAAAGAGTTTGGAAAAGTAGATACGATGGAGGCGTATCAACTCCCCCAAGCTTAAAACCTTGCTTGTCCTCAAGCACTTCAGTTGACAAACTGAAAGAGACAAAAGAAGAACTTTTACGTACTCTGTTTGATCTTGTTGTTGCAAACATGTCTAACTCATAACCAGAATTTCAGCAAGATCACAAACTAACCACATAAGCAAATGACATCTAGGTCTCACGGTAAACTCGTATCAATGGCATAATCAACTAGCGAGCAAACAATAATAAGTCTCAAACGTCAACACTTCAATCAAAACAATCATGAAGCAGTACGAACAGATGGTATCTCGCTAGCTCTTTCTCAGACCGCAAAACATAAATGCAGAGCACCTTCAAAGATCAAGGGCTGACTAAACATTGTAATTCATGGCAAAGAAGATCCAGTCACAGTCATACTCAATAACAGTTAAAAGCAAAGCATAAAAATGACAGAGGTGCTCTCTAATTGGTGCTTTTATAAGAAGAGGATGACTCAACAGGAACAAAAATAGAAAGGCCCTTCACAGAGGGAATCATTGATTTGCAGAGGTGCCAAAGCTCAAGCTTTGAAAACAGAGATAATAATTTCGGTTGGCATGCTTTCATTGTTAACGCAATGACTAACAGTTCTCACCATATTCCACGCTACACATGCTATAGGCGGCTCCCAAATAGAAAAGTAAAGTTTTGACTCCCCCACCACCATCAATCACACTCCACGACTAGCCGAATACTCGGGTGCCGTCCATACCAACAACAGTCCATGGGGAGTTTCGTTTGCAATTATCTTTTCGATTTGATCATGGAACTGGGCATTCCAATTACCGGCCCCTTTCTCGTGAATGATAGTGAGTAAACACATATCGAGGATAACACGCCTAGCATGGAAGATACTGATAGCCCCCTGTCACCACAGGAGCGGTTGGGGCATGCAAAACAGATTATTTCTGTAAGGTTTAGAGAGTGGCACATGCAAATTTACTTGGAACGACAGGTAGATACCGTATATAGGTAGGTATGGTGGACTCATATGGAACAACTTTGGGTTTATGGAAGTGGATGCACAAGCAGTGTTCCCGCTTAGTACAAGCGAAGGCTAGCAAAAGACTGGGAAGCGACCAACTAGAGAGCGACAACAATCATCAAAATGCATTGAGATTAACTAACATTGAGTGCAAGCATGAGTAGGACATAAATCACCATGAACATGAATATCATAGAGGCTATGTTGATTTTGTTTCAACTACATGCGTGAACATGCGCCAAGTCAAGCCACTTGAATCATTCAAAGGATGATACCATCCTATCATACTACATCATAGTCATCTCAAAATTCATGTTGGCATCCAAGGCAAACCATTATAAGCTCCTAGCTAATTAAGCATGGCATCATAAACTATGATCTCTAAGTAGTCATTGCAAACATGTTTCTCTCACAACAAAGGTGAATCAGGAACGATGAGCTAGTCATATTTACGAAAACAAAATAGATCGAGTTCATACCAGCTTTTACAAGCTCAGTCACTTCATCATATATCGTCATTATTGCCTTTCACTTGCACAACCGACTGATGTGAACAATAATAAGAGTGCTCGTGCATTGGACTACGCTGGAATATGCAGGCAAATACAAAGGAGAAGACAAAGTAATATGGCTCTTTAACAGATAAACACATATGCATGCGAGAGCTAGTAAAAATTGTAACCATGGTCTTCTACCTCGACCCAGAGAAAAGGAAAACTATTTACACGGGAAAGCTCCCAACAAGCAAAAGAAGAACAAGGAAATATTTTTGGGTTTTCTCAAACTAGACAGACACACGAAAAGAAAACGAGAAAAATAAATAAAGTAGCATGGATGATACAGTGGCAAAGTGTGAACACCGACTAACAAAGTGAAAGCGTAAGCAAGAATATAAAGTCGGTAAGAAACACGTACTCCCCCAAGCTTAGGCTTTTGGCCTAAGTTGGTCTACTCCCAAGGATGGTCCGGGCGATACCCAAAATCATAATGGGGGTTATTCGGGAGCGCTGCAGCCACTGCCTGAATAGCTGCCTCACAGAGACGAGCAGCCTTTGCCTCCCTCTCGTACTCCTTTGCCTCTCCTCTAGTCATGTAATATCTCCGTTTTACCTGAAAGTCAAAGAGGGCAAGAGCAGGAAGGGTAATATGGAAAACACGCTGCCGGTTAAATATTAACCGGTATAGGAGGGATTCATCATCCCTCTCAAGGAACTGATAGCGTGTCAAAGTGACGCGGTCAAGGAAAGTTGTCTGGAGCGGGGGATCTCCTTCGCGGATGGGTACTCCAAGGAAATTTTCTATGTGAGTGGCATAGATCCCACCAAAGAAATCCCCTTCATTAGCATTATTATTCAGCCTCCTTGCTATTATAGATCCCATGTGAAAACTTCTATCACCCATTACTGCGCTCTTAAGAATACTAAGGTCGGGTGCGTAGAGGTGACAATGCTCAATCTTGCCATTAATGCATCTGCCTATGAAGAGGGCAAAGTAATGCAAGGTAGGAAAATGAATGCTCCCCATGGTAGCCTGCGTAATATCTCTAGTTTCTCCAACAGTTATACTAGAGAAAAAAAATCTCTAACCAAAGATTTAGGAGGATCATTGAGACTACCCCAAATAGGTATCTTGCAAATTCTATTGAAATCCTCTAAATCAATGGCATACGATTTGTCATAGAGATCAAACAGTACAGATGTATCACGGGCAACTGAAAATTTGAATCTACGAACAAAAGAGGCAGTGAGAGCAACATACTATTCACATTTATCGCAGATGAATTCTTTGAGTCCGACGTTGTGAACAAGTGTATCAAACTCGTCTTTGAAACCTGCCTCAATCATGAATTCATTAGAAGGCCATTCACCTGGTTGTACGTGTGCGTTCCTTGGTTGGTAAGGATCGGGCTCCCGAATCACAGGGGACCTCTCTTGCTTGAGGAACCACCATGATAGTTTCTCCTGAACATCTTCCTTTTCTGAAATTTTCAGTGACTCTAAGGAAAAATGAACAAGGCCTAGCAAAACTCGTAGCAACTACTCCCACAAGTGCCTAGAAGCCATATTACACATCAAAACTACTTGGGACCAGCTAAAATTAGCATGCAAAGCTCAAGAACATGGTCACCAAGGCAGCAAAAATATGCGATGTATAAGGCACTAGAGAAAAAACTAATTGGACCAATGGAGGAGTCACTTACCAAGGAGTAATTTCCCCAAAACAGTTTGGTGAATGGTGCTTTGCACAAGGAGATCGAAAATCCCAGCAAGAAGAGCAAGAACACGGGTTTGAGCTGCAAAACATTTTTGTCTGGAGGTAGGAGAAGAAGATGGGAGCTAGAATGAGTGGAGGGGGTGCACGTCGGCCCCACAAGCCTGGTAGGCGCGGCCAGGGGGGTGCCCGTGCCTCCAGGGCTTGTGGCCCACTGGTGCAGCCTCCACACTAGCTCTTCGCCTCAGTATTTTTCAAAAAATCCAGAAAAAATCATACTTGATTTTCAGGACATTCGGAGAACTTTTATTTTCGGGGTACTTTTCTACGGGACGCTAAAAGCAGAAAACAGGGAAAACTAAACTAAATCTATCTTTTTTTCTAAGCTACCAAAGGTGAAGCTTGGAACAGAGGTTTGTGGCTCCTCGATTCATCCGTCTCATGGTCATCGAAAGAAGTCCATCGATGAGGTTGATCAAGTCTCCTTCACAAACTTTTTCGAATCGCAAAGGAGAATGAAGAATTTGTGAATAGTCACTAGGTTACCTCAATGGGGATGTGTATATCCCCGACAGTCAAATCATCCTTTATCTTGACAGGAGGTATAGGGCATTCAAAGCTCCCAATAAGAATCGATGAAGTTTTTTCGATAGCATTGATTCAATGTACTCGATATTGTTTCTTCAGAAAGTGCACCGTATGCTCATTACCGTTGACATGGAAAGTGATGTTACCTTTGTTACAATCTATAACAGCCCCTGCGATGTTTAAAAAGGTTCTTCCGAGGATGACCGCCATGGCATCGTCCTCGAGAATATCCAGAATAACAAAGTTTGTTAAGATAGTTACGTTAGCAACCACAACAGGCACATCCTCGCAAATGCCGATAGAGAAAGCAGTTGATTTGTCGGCCATTTGCAGAGATATTTCAGTGGGTGTCAACTTATCCAGCTCAAGTCTACGATAAAGATAGAGAGGCATAACACTAACACCGGCTCCAAGGTCGCATAAAGCAGTTCTAGCGTAGTTGCCTTTAATGGAGCAAGGTATAGTGGGCACTCCGGGATCACCCAGTTTCTTAGGAGTTCCACCCTTGAAGGAATAGTTAGCGAGCATGGTGGAAATCTCAACCTCAGGTATCCTCCTCTTATTAGTCAGAATATCTTTCATGTACTTAGCATACAGAGACATTTTGAGCATATCTGTCAACCGCATTTGCAGAAAGACAGGTCTAATCATTTCAACAAATCGCTCCAAATCCTCATCATCCTTTTTCTTGGATGGTTTTCGAGGAAAGGGCATGGGTTTTTGAACCCATGGTTCACTTTATTTACCGTGCTTCCTAGCAGTGAAGTCATTCTTATCGTATCTTCTATTCTTATGTTGTGGGTTATCAAGATCAACAGGTTCAATCTCCATGTCCTTATCATTGCTAGGTTGAGCATCAGCATGAACATCACTATTGATAGTATCATTAGGCTCATGTTCATCACCAGATTGTGTCTCAGCATCAGAAACAGAGACATCGTTTGGACTCTCACGTGTATCAGCATCTGGGTTGCTGGCGTGCAGGTTCCTATCATCGTTCTTCTTCTTTCTAGGATGACTAGGTGCATCAGTGCCAACTCCTTGAGAATCTTGTTCAATTATCTTTGCATGACCCTCAGGATACAAAGGTTCCTGGGTCATTCTACCGCCTCTAGTGACGACTCTAGCAGAATTGTCATTCAACTCATTGAGCAAGTCATTTTGAGCCTTAAGTACTTGTTCTACTTGAGTAGTAACCATAGAGGCATGTTTACTCAAAATCTTAAGATCATTGACGTTTCTGTCCACACAAGCACTTAAATGACTAAGCATACGAGTATTCTGTTCCAATTGTCTGCTAGCATAATCGTTCAAACTTTGCTGTTTGGCAACAATGTTATCATATTCATCCAGGCATAAGCTAGCAGGTTTATCAAAAGGAATATCACTCTCATCAAACCTACGCAGAGAATTTACTTCTACTACGTGTATCGGGTTATCAAGACCATGGATCTCTTCGATAGGTGGTAGATTTTTGACATCTTCAGATTTAATGCCTATCTCTTTCATAGATTTCTTAGCTTCTTGCATATCTTCAGGACCGAGGAATAGAATACCTCTTTTCTTCGAAGTTGGCTTAGGAGGTGGTTCGGGAATAGTCCAAACATTCTCATTGCACAAGATATTAATCAATAGGATCTCAGCTTGTTCTACGGTTCGTTCCCTAAAAACACAACCACCACAACTATCTAGGTGGTCTCTGGAAGCATCGGTTAGTCCATTATAGAAGATATCAAGTATTTCATTCTTCTCAAGTGGGTGATCAGGCAAAGCATTCAGTAGCTGGGCGAGCCTCCCCCAAGCTTGTGGGAGACTCTCTTCTTCAGCTTGAGCAAAGTTGTATATTTCCTGCAAGGCAGCTTGCTTCTTATGGGCAGGGAAATATTTCTGAGAGAAGTAGTAGACCATATCCTGGGGGCTATGCACACAACCAGGAGCAAGAGAAGTGAACCAAGTCTTAGCATCATCCTTTAGTGAGAAAGGAAATAGCTTAAGGATATAGTAGTGGCGGATCTCTTCCTCACTCGTGAATAGGGTGGCTATATCGTGCACATGCGACATATCAAGATTTCTAGCACGAGGTGGTGTTGCAAACTTACTCATAACTAAAGGTGAATCAAGTGCAGAGCTAGATGGCAGTTCCTTACCTGTCCTCGTAGTTGAGGGCAAGACTTTAATTCGTGGATCTATCGGATTCCTGATAGTGATCAGCAGACGTAAATCCCAAGTGACTCAGAGAATATAGATGTGCCTCCCCGGCAACGGTGCCAGAAAATAGTCTTGATAACCCACAAGTATAGGGGATCGCAACAGTTTTTTAGGGTAGAGTATTCAACCCAAATTTAATGATTCGACACAAGAGGAAGCCAAAGAATATTCTCAAGTATTAGCAGTTGAGTTGTCAATTAAACCACACCTGAAAGATTCAGTATCTGCAGCAAAGTATCAGTAGCAAAGTAGTATGATAGCAGCAGTAGCAACAGTAACCAGTAGCAGCAAAGTAACAATAGTAGCAGCAAAGTAACAGCAGTAGCAACACAGTAACAGTAGCAGCAGTGACAGCAGTAGCGGCAAAGTAACATAGCAAGGACCAGTAGGAAAAACTCGTAGGCATTGGATTGGTGATGGATTATTATGCCGGATGCTATTCATCATGCAACGGTTATAACACACAGAGATATGTAACTAGCTCCAGTTCGTCAATGTAATGTAGGCATGTATTTCGTATGTAGTCATACGTGCTTAGGGAAAAGAACTTGCATGACATCTATTGTCCATCCCTCCCGTGGCAGCGGGATCCTAATGGAAACTATGGGATATTAAGGTTCTCCTTTTAATAAAGAACCGGACCAACGTATTAACACTTGGTGAATAGATGAACTCCTCATACTATGGTCATCTCCGGGAGTGGTTCCGGCTATTGTCACTCCGGGGTTGCCGGGTCATAACACATAGTAGGTGACTACAACTTGCAAGATAGGATCAAGAACACACATATATTGGCGACAACATAATAGGTTCGGATCTGAAAGCATGGAACTCGGGCCCTAGTGACAAGCATTAAGCATGGCAAAGTAGTAGCAAACATAGTGGATACTAGGGATCAATCCCCGTCAAAACTAACTCGATTACATGATAGATCTCATTCAACCATCACCGTTCAGCAAGCCTACGATGAGATTACTAACGAACGGTGAAGAGCATCGTGGAATTGACGATGAAGGAAGGTTGGTGATGATGATGGCGACGATCTCCCCTCTCCGGAGCCCAGAACGGACTCCAGATCTGCCCTCCAGAGGAAGAACAAGAGGTGGCGGCGCCTCCGTATCGTAAAACGCGATGAACTCTTCTCCTTTATTTTTTCCAGATGAAAGGGACTAAATAGACCTGAGATTGGAGGCGGTGGAGTTTTGTGGGCCCCACAAGCCTGCCAGGCGCGGCCAGGGGGGCGCGCCTGGTGGGCTTGTGGGCTCCACGCTCCACTTCCTCCGTTGATTCTTGCGCCAATATTTTTATATATTCCACAAAAATTCTTCGTAAATTTTCATGTCATTCCAAGAACTTTTATTTCTGCGCAAAAACAACACCATGGCAATTCTGCTGAAAAGGGCATTAGCCCGGTTAGTTCCATTCAAATCATGCAAATTAGAGTCCAAAACAAGGGCAAAAGAGTTTGGAAAAGTAGATACGATGGAGGTGTATTAGTCATCTTTTGAAAGATGAGGCGAGTCTTGAACTTGTAATTGAACAAAAAAAAATCTTCAACCTGTAGCCCCCAAGGGTCGGGATCATCTTTTAAAAGATGAGTCGGGTCTTGAACTTGTATTTGAACAAAACAATTCTTCAACCTGTAGCCCCCAAGGACGGGTCATCTTTTGAAAGATGAGTCGGGTCTTGTGTGAAGGTATGACCTTAGAAGAATTGAGTCATACATTACCCACAACTGTCAGGATGTTGCTTGCAATGGTCCTGAAACTTGCTTCCCCAATGTTTGTTGCAGGAATTCTTGACTCGGGCCGACTCAACTGTGGCCGGCTCAAAGGAAAGCTTAGCTGAGCAGCAGGACGCTCGGGCTAAGTTTGAAGAAAAGTTTCGTCCTGCCCTTATTGACATGGAGAAAATGAAAACATAACACAAATGGTTTGAAGATAAGGCCCATGCTGAGCAAGCCGCCATTTTGAAACGGGCGGAACAAGCCGAAGAGAAGCTGAAAGCCGCTATTCAAGAACTCTCCAGCTTGAAACGTCATATCTCCAACATGACCATAGCTATATTTTGTAAGGGTCAATTACCTTCTTGTGAAAGGTACTGCGAAGCATATTGCAACCGCTAATTATCCTGTTTTGCCACTCGTAGGTCCACGAGCTGCCACCCTGTAGAATGACTGCATTCTGAAGCTGAAAGCGGTCTATACTTTAACAGAGAAGCTATACACTGGTGGTATGATGACTATGAAGGCTGTAATGGGCAACAAGGAACCCATAAGATCCATCAAGCACATGTTGGGTTGCTTGTCAACACTATCACCCCAGATAGAGGAGTTAAAAAGGTCAGCCGCCCGTAAAGGAGCACTAACCACCCTAAGCCGGTGTTTGGCCTATGCGCCCGAACTTAAGCCGAAAGAGGTGGCTGGCGGCTTTCCAGAGTTAAAGGATGATGCGTCAGATTTCACCGAGGAGGACTACCACCATTGTGTCAAAGAGTCTTGTTTTGCGGCGAGTCAGCTAGCAACCGGCCTGGACTTAGGAAAATACCAGACGTCTTATGATGAACACAACAAAAGGGTGACTCCTCCCTAGTATGAAATCACCAGCCTGACTCCGCGATGCCGTAAGAATCCTATCGATTTTGATGTTGATCTGTCCACCGTCTTGACTGATGAAGACGAGTTCCTTGCCTTGACCAATTGCAATTGGAAATTGGGCGACTTACAGATCGAAGATAGTGAAAGCTCGAGGCAGGGTAACCCGGAGACGACTTGAACCAAATTGTCATGAAGTTTATCCTCCAAGAATGTTTTGATCCTTTTATGATCGGGATATGATTCCTCGTATGGCCTACTGAGCCATGTAATAGTCTAGGATTCGGGTAAACAGTATGATAACCGTACCTTGTGATGGTGTTTGGAAGTTTCAGCCTTCATTAATATGAATCCCTTTTCCCAAAGCTTTGTCATGTTTTGACAAAAAAGGTCTTTGCCCTATTTATCAGAGAAAAACAATAGGCCGGCTTAGTGAGTCGCGGCGGGTTATAAATTTTTATGAAACCTTTGGGCGGTGCCACAAAGATAGTCATAAAGTTCGCCGTCTCGATGAGTTACGACAGGATAGGACGAGTTTGCAAAACTCTAATGCCACCCCAAGAAGGCTTTTGCAACAGCCCGAGTTGTTTAGACTGGCTGATCAGGCGCGAGTCAAGCTTCGGTGAAGCAGTTTCAGTGAACCCATGGTTTGTCTATTTTCCATGTGCCGGCTCTCGCCAGTACCTTTCATGTTTTAACCAAGGCAAGTTCAGGGTCCAAAAAGTGGATTGACTCGCCAAGAGTACATGGGACCATAGGTTGAGTCGCCAAACACACAGTCCAATATAACCATTGTAATGCGTTAACTTTTCGCTAGCCAAGAGGGCATTCAGGCTCAACTCAGTGAGTGGAAGCCCCCAAGTGACTAATACGTCTCCAACGTATCTATAATTTTTTATGCTTTCATGCTATTATCTTGTCAAACTTTGGATGTTTTGCATGCCTTTTATATATTTTTGGGACTAAATTATTAACACAGTGCCAAGTGCCAGTTCCTATTTTCTCCATGTTTTTGACCCCTTTCAGAGGATAATTTTGAACAGAGTCCAAACGGAATGAAACTGCCAAAAAGATTTTTTTTCCGAAATAGAAAAAGATCGGGAAGCCGGAGAATTAGGGCAGGGGGCCTGCAGGTACCCCACAAGCCCCCTAGCTGTGGCCAAGGGGGGGCCTCCCTGGCTTGTGGGCTCTCTGGGCCACCTCTGCCCTAGGTTTTGCACCTATATATTCCCTAAAATCCCAGAAAAAATCAGGAGATCATCGAAAGTACTTTTCCGCCGCCGCAAGCTTCTGTCTCCGCAAGATCCCATATGGGGCACGTTCTGGTGCCCTGCCGGAGGGGTGATTCGGATACGAAGGGCTTCTTCATCAACACCATGACCTCTCCGATGATGCGTGAGTAGTTCACCATAGACCTACGGGTCCATAGCTAGTAGCTATATAACTTCTTCTC
The DNA here is from genome assembly GCF_904849725.1 of Hordeum vulgare subsp. vulgare. NCBI lineage: Eukaryota > Viridiplantae > Streptophyta > Magnoliopsida > Poales > Poaceae > Hordeum > Hordeum vulgare. The sequence goes on along the minus strand of NC_058523.1, from coordinate 199,666,083 downwards.
TCTCTTGGATCTTCAAAACAAAGTTCTCCATGATCTTCATGGAGATCTATCCGATGTAATCTTCTTTTGCGGTGTGTTTGTCGAGATGTGGTGAATTCTGGATTTATGATCAGATTATCTATGAATCTTATTTGAGTTTCTTCTGATCTCTTATATGCATGATTTCATATCCTTGTAATTCTCTTCGAGCTGTGGATTTTGTTTGGTCAACTAGATCTATGATTCTTGCAATGGGAGAAGTGCTTGGTTTTGGGTTCATACCGTGCGGTGACCTCACCCAGTGATAGAAGGGGTAGCGAGGCACGCATCGTGTTGTTGCCATCAACGGTAAAAAGATGGGGTTTTCACCATTGGTTTGAGTTTATCCCTCTACATCATGTCATCTTGCTTAAGGCGTTACTCTGTTCGTCATGAACTCAATACACTAGATGCATGTTGGATAGCGGTTGATGTGTGGAGTAATAGTAGTAGATGCAGAAAGTATCGGTCTACTTGTCTCGGACGTGATGCCTATATTTATGATCATTGCCTTAGATATCGTCATGATTTTGCGCGGTTCTATCAATTTCTCAATAGTAATTTGTTCACCCACCGTGATTTTGCTATTATGAGAGAAGCCTCTAGTGAACACTATGGCCCCTGGGTCTACTCCACACTATATTTTTAGCCTTACACTTTTACTTCGTTGCACTTTCCGCCTTCAGATCTCACTTTGCAATCAATCTTGAAGGGATTGACAACCCCTTTAAAGCGTTTGGTGCAACCTCTTTTGTGTTTGCGCAGGCACTCTGGACTTAACGAGATTCTCCAACTGGATTGATACCTTGGTTCTCAAACTGAGGGAAATACTTACTGCTCCCGTGCTGCATCACCCTTTCCTCTTCAAAGGAAAAACCAACGCAAGCCCAGTCTCCGTCAACATGCCAATTTCTGGCGCTGTTGTTTGTTGTCGTAGCAGTGACCTATGATTAGGGAAAAGCCAGACATATGATTGTAGAAGCGTATACGCTCTTACTGCAAAACGATTTGGGAGCTAGTAGCCCCCAAGTAAGCCGGCTTAATTCTCAAAACCATATAGGGTGCCCATGTTTGAACCGTGTAACGTGGCAACTTTGGCCCTCTTTGGCGTATCAACATCCAGTTCTGAAATAAGGGCAACGTGGTGACTTATGCTCTTTGATGCTGATAGCGTCCATGTCTGGACGACTTATGGAAAAATAAAGACTCATGCTTTCAAGAAGCTGAAACTACAAAAGACCCCGAAGTTCGTGGGCGCCGGCTTTATTGCTTTATATATAAAAGAAGAGATTACAAAGTCGGAATTGTAGACTAGATAAGGAGCCAGTGGCTCTAAGTATAGTATGGCCACAATTGGGCGATGTTCCATGGGCGGGTTGTCTCAACCTCTGTTGTTGGCCTATCTGGGCGAAGATCCACCAGGTAGTATGAACCGTTGTGGAGATTTTTGCTGACGACAAAAGGTCCTTCCCATGGAGGAGATAATTTATGCATACCAGTATGATCTTGAATCCACCGGAGCACTAAGTCGCCCTCTTGAAAAGTTCGGCTCTTGACTCGGCGGCTGTGATAGCGTCGCAAGTCTTGTTGATAAATCGCCGATCATGACGCGGCCAAATCATGCTCTTCCTCGAGGGCGTCCAATGAATCTTGACGTGCTATCACGTTGTTTTGTTCCACATAGGCGGTGAATCGTGGTGAGTCATGTCTGATGTCACTTGGTAATACTGCCTCTGCTCCATATACCAAGAAAAAGGGTGTGTAACCGGTAGACCGATTAGGGGTGGTTCTGATGCTCCACAAAACTGAAGGTAATTATTCAACCCAGCATCCCGGAGTACGTTCCAGAGATACCATAAGTTGGGGCTTGATTCCTCGCAATATTTCCTGATTCGCCCTTTCTGCCTGTCCATTAGACTAAGGGTGGGAAACCGCAGAAATATCAAGCCTGATGTGCTCCTTTGCAAAGAAATCTTGCATCGCGCCTTTGGATAAATTAGTACCATTATCAGTAATTATACTATGAGGATACCTAAAGCAAAAAAATCAACTTCTTGAGGAACTTGACAGCCATGTCTGCATCGTAGCTGCTAACCGGCTCTGCTTCAACCCACTTGGTAAACTTGTCAACCGCCACCAATAAGTGAGTCTTTTTATTGGACGACATCTTGAAGGGGCCAACCATGTCCAGCCCACAGACTGCAAAAGGCCATGTAATTGGAATCATCCGTAATTCCTAAGCCGGCACAGGCATCTGACGTCCAAATTTTTGACACCCATCACATCTGCGTACTATATTCTTAGCATCTGCATGAGCTGTCAACCAATAAAACCCATGCCTAAAGGCTTTCGATACCAGAGAGCGTGACCCAACATGATGACCACAGTTGTCTGCATGTATCTCATTGAGAATCGCACACCCTTCCTCGGAGGAAACACACCTTTGAAAAATTCGAGAAGTACTTCGCTTGTGTAACTCGCCTTTATGTATGATCATGGACTTGCATCGGCGAACGATTTGGCGGGCCAACAACTCGTCAGTAGGTAACTCACCTCGTGCCAGATACGCCATGTAGGGGATTGCCCAATCCGGGGTAGCACGGAGAGCCGCCACAAGTTGAGACTCAGGGTCAGGAATTGCTAAATCTTCTTCTGAAGGTAATTTTACCGATGGGTTGTACAATACATCCAAAAAGACATTAGGGGAACCAACTTACGTTGTGAACCGAGGCGTAAAAGAGCATCAGCCGCCTCATTGAGCCGATGATCAATGTGATTAACCTGATAGCCATGAAAATGACGTGCCACGTTCGACACTGCACGCCTATAAGCCGCCATCAGAGGATATCTGGAATCCCATGTGCCAGAAACTTGCTACGCCACTAGATCTGAGTCGCCCAAACATCTGACTCGACTGAGGTTCATCTCTTTGGTGATTCTCAACCCATAGAGCAGGGCCTCGTATTCCGCCACATTATTGGTACACGGGAACATGAGTCGGAGGACATAGCAAAACTTGTCACCCTGAGGCGAACTCAAAACCACGCCAGCCTCTGAGCCTTCCAGGTCTCTAGACCTGTCAAAATGGATAGTCCAATACGTGTGATCAGGTTTGTCTTCCGGAATTTGCAACTCGGTCCAATCATTGATGAAATCCACCAATGCTTGAGACTTAATAGCTGTGCGAGGGGTATATTTCACATGATGGGGTCCAAGCTCAATGGCCCACTTAGCAATCCGCCCAGTCGCCTCTCGATTCTGTATGATATCACCAAGTGGAGCAGAACTGACCACCATGATAGGATGCTCTTGAAAGTGATGTTTCAACTTCCGACTCGCCATGAATACCCCAAAGACTATCTTCTGCCAATGTGGGTAGCGCTATTTGGAGAGGGTTATGACTTTGCTGATAAAGTAGACCGGTCTTTGAACCGGGTATTCCTTCCTTTCCTCTTTGCGCACGGCGACCACTGCAACACTTACCACTTTAGAATTGGCAACAATGTACAGGAGCATAGACTCTTTGTCAGTCGGAGCAGCTAAGACTGGCGGCTCAGCCAGTTGTTTCTTCAAGGCTTCGAAAGCTTCGTTGGCTTCATCCGTCCAGACAAAGCGATCGGTTTTCTTGAGCACCTCATAAATAGGGATGACTTTCTCCCCAAGGCGACTTATGAACCTACTTAGAGCCGCAATATGACCCGCCATGCGCTGAACTTGATTGACATTGGTCGGCTTGCCTAGCAAAGTGATCGCTTCAATTTTATTCGGGTTAGCTTCGATGCCTCGTTCTAACACCAAGAAGCCCAATAACTTTCCTATGGGAACACCAAAAACACACTTGGTAGGGTTAAGCCTCATCTGGTACACGCGCAAATTGTCGAAAGTCTCCTTGAGGTCCTCCAAAAGTAACTCTTTCTTCTGGGATCCGACCACTATATCGTCAACGTAGGCGTGAACATTGCACCCGATCTGTCTGTGTAGGCAATTCTAGATGCAGCGTTCGCCCCCGTGCTCTTGAGCCTGAACGGCATGGACACATAACATAAGGCTCCAAAGGGAGTTATAAATGACGTTTTCTCCTGATCCGCCAAAGCCATCTTGATCTGGTGGTACCCCGAGTAAGCATCTAGAAAACATAGTCGCTCGCAACCCATCGTAGAGTCATTGATTTGATCATTGCAAGGGAGGGCGAAAGGGTCCTTTGGGCAAGCCCTGTTGACGCCAGTGTAGTCAATGCACATGCGGAAGGTGTCGTTCTGCTTGAGTACCAAGACCGGGTTAGCCAACCACTCAGGATGAAAAACCTCGATAATGAATCCAGCGGCCAAAAGCCGGGCGACTTCCTCCTCAATTGCTTTACGCCATTCTTCATTAAACCGGCGAAGATACTGCTGAACCGGCTTTATTTTAGGGTCAATATTAAGGTGGTGCTCAGCGAATTCTCTCGGTACACCTGGCATGTCTGAAGGCTTCCATGTGAAGATGTCCCAATTATCATGGATGAATTCGATGAGCGCGCTTTCCTATTTGGGATCCAGACCCGTCCCAATTGTGAACTGCTTGGATGAGTCGCCAGGCGTGAAATCTATCACCTTCGTATCGTCCGTCGGCTTAAACTTGAGGGGCGGCTCTGAATTGATTGTGGGTTTCTTGAGTGGTGTCATATCTGCCGGGTCAACATTGGCTTGGTGAAACTTGAGTTCCTTAGCCGCGCAAGGAGACTAGTCATAAGCCGCGTGTCCTTCCTCGCATTCTTGAGCTGTTTTCCTGTCCCCGTTGATCGTGATAGTTCCCTTAGGGCCTAACATTTTGAGTTTGAGGTAGACATAGCATGCACGGGCCATGAAACGAGCGTAAGCCGGCCTTCCGAACAGTGCGTGGTAAGGGCTCTTGATCTTGACCACCTCAAACATGAGGGATTCGCTCCTGTAATTGGACTCCGTGCCAAAAGCTACATTAAGTTTGATCCATCCAACAGGGTATGCCGACTTAACCGAAAAAATGTCGTGGAAGACCGTGGGAGATGGCATCAAATCGCCCTCTGAGAAATTCATCCACCGAAAGGTATCGAAATATAAGATGTTAATGCTGCTGCCGCCATCCATAAGGACCTTGGAGAGTGTATAGCCCCCGACCTGGGGGGCCACGACCAGAGCTAAATCGCCGGGGTTATCAACCCGGGGCGGGTGATCCTCCCTACTCCAAATAATGGGCTGCTCAGACAAATTGAGGTACCTGGGAACCGTCGGCTCAACCACACTAAAAGCTCTGTGCTTTACCTTTCGGTCCCTTTTGCAAGTGCTCGTGGTGAACACATGATATTGTCCGCTGTTCAACTCCTTAGGATTTTTCTAGGAGCCGCCATTGTCATACTGCTGCTGGGGGTCGCCTTGCGGGGGTGGTTGCTGAAACACGCCCTGCGTATTGTACTGCTGATTGTTTTGAACCTGGTACTGGCCGACATTAGACTATGACCCGCCTTGTGGGACCAGGTTGGGAAATCCACCAAACGGGTTTTGGTATGATCGGGCGTGCCAAATTGTTCCTGATGTCCGCCCTGGTTACCTCCTTGACCATTCTTGAGCGCCTCAGCGCGGAATTCCTACATCACATAGCAATCCTCCCATGAGTGGGTGGACGGACGTTCCGCGGTGGCGAGTTGTGGGCAAGGGCCCTTGCGCATCTCGTGATAATTGTGTGATTTCTTCCCACTGAAGCCCCTTTTCTTCTAACGCTGGTTCCCGTTGCCAGCGTTAGTGTTAGCGACAAAGGCTGTCACGCCTTCCTGCTGCCTCCTTTTACGTTGTCCTGCGGGGTCGTAGTTTCCTCGCCCTTGGAACTCGGAGTGGCCCTTTGACGACTCGCCTCTCCTGGCGGTGCTAACTTTGTCGTCATCCTCCCCGGGATCTTTAGTGTCATCTGATTCGGCATACCTAGTCAAGGTGTCCATCAGTTTGCCCATGTCCTACACCTTACGTTTGAGTTGCCCAAGCTTCAGCACCAAAGGCTCGTAGTGACAATTTTTCTCCAGGACCAGCACGGCCTGAGCCGCCGAGATGCCATCCGATGAATGGATTACTTCTGCGACTCGCTGCATCCAATGATGGGTCGACTCATCCGGACGCTGAACACAGTGCTGTAGGTCGACGATGGTCATCGGGCGCTTGCATGTTCCTATGAAATTTTTGACGAAGCGTTCCTTCAACTCGGCCCAGGTGGTGATGGAGTTGGGCGGCAGGTTCTTCAACCACGTGTGTGCTGTTCCTTCGAGCATCATGGTGAAATACTTAGCGCAGAACGCCTCACTCACATCGAGCATATCCATCGCAATCTCGCAACTCTCGATCCATGCACCTGGCTCGAGGTCTCGCGTGTAATTGAGTACCTTCCGTGGTCCTTTGAAATATTTCAGCATACGCTCATTGCGAAGGGCGGGCGCTAGACATGGCACCCCGACGTGCCTGCCACCTGTTTCGGTCAACGTGGGAGAAGGCAAGGTGTAAGCCGGATAACCCTGACCCGCCGCGGCCGTTGTTTCCATCAAGTGTGCGGCTCGCACCGAGTCCACAAGATCCTGAGTCCGTTTGTCGGGCATCCCGAGCGGATTGATCTGCGGCGAACGCCGTTGCTCGCTGGTCATTGCGGGCGGGTCATCATGGCAGCTTCTGGTGTGACTCACCTAGGGCGTGGAGTGTAGCCACTCGCGGCTATATGAATATTGTGCATGTTGTACTACCGCCGTTTTTAGCATCTCGATGGCATTTCTCGCCTCCATTTCGGCCAGGGAGTTTCCGTGAATGGGGAAAGATTCAAGGTGGCGGGTTGCTGCTAGCATGTTGTCAACGGGGTTCGAGAAGTGACCCCGCGATGTTTGGAAATGGGGTGCATGAGCCTCCATCGGCTGAGGCGGCTGAGGGTTAAGTGGTGGCCGAGCCGGGTCGTCTTCTGGGGCAACCTGCCATGGCCGATTGGGCTCCATCCTAGGGTTATGTGGGCTGTGGAAGTGTAGTGCCCCAGATATAAACCTTCCCCATTTGGAACCTATCTCATGTGGGTCCACCTTTTCATGCTATGAGAGAGCCCATGCTCATTATTTCATGTGATGTCACCTTATTATTTTTTCTCTTCCTTTGTGTGCATGCATTCCTTATCATGCCATGTGTTCTTGTTGTTGCATTGTGTTCTTGTGATTTCATGTGTTGCCTTGTGATGATGTTGCATGTGGTGTATAGCTTGTGTGGAGTGATGCTTGTGAAAGTATTTGCATAGGTTTCAAACCATCCTCCCTCTCTCTCTAATTTCTACTCTATGTCAAGATTCACTCCTTCCTTCCCTGTTTTAAAAATATCCAATGTTTAGGGATTATTGTGAGAGTGAAGTTGTGATAGTTTAGTGCTTTTTAGAAGTGTTGAAAACAGGTGCAATAAATACAAAGCAGAGGCATTAATTCTGTTTTGTGAAATATTATCTGCTCCTAAAAATCTTGATCTTATTTTATTTAAAAAGGTCATTTTTTTATGACCAGGAGGTATTTTCTTTTGAATTTATCCCAGTAGTTTTGCCTTGTATTATTTTTTCTTTCTCTGGCCTTTCTTTCAAATAGAAGGAGCCCAGGTTTTCTTTTCTATTTATTGGCGCCAGTGGGCTTCCTCCTCCTAACACCGTCTATTCTCTCTCCCTCTGCTTCTTTTCGTCAGTGCGCGTGTAGGAACAGAGCCCCCGTTGCACTAACGTCGAGCCCCCCCCCATATAGCGTGGAGTTCGTGCCCCCCTCGGCCTAGGGTTTCCCTTTCGCCCTCTCCTGCCGCCGCCACCTCTCTTCTTCCCCTCTGTCACATCCCTAACCCTTAAGCAAGATAGCATTGTGCTCATGTCTTCTTTGCATTTGCATCTAAGAAGTTTCAACAAAAACAACAAAAGTGGCAAAGGAAATACTCAAAACCCTAGCCACCATTTCAGTTAAAGGAAATCTCAAACTAGTTCAAAATCAATGAACCCAAAATGGTCTCAAGAAATGTTCAAACTTTCTGATAAATCATGAAAGTAAATGAGCATTGGAGAAAACTATTTCCTTGACACCTTAAGCTTTTTAAATTAATGCAAAAGCCAGTGGTTTCAAATTTAAAAATTGAAATTAGAAACTATAATTTTGCAAAAATGTTGAAAACCTTGGAAATGGTTGGGGATATTATAACAAATATTTCAGGAGGTCTAAAATAGTTTTTACTTTTTGTTTTGGAGCTGAAATAATTAGCAAAACAATGGTTAGCAAAACAAAAAAAACATGGCCCGGCCCATCTCCCCGCTCGTCCCCTCCCTCGCGCCAGTAGGCAGCAGGAGGTGGCCGCCGCCCCCTCCGGCGCGGCCACGCACCTGCGTGCCTGCCTGGCCGCCGCCTCACGCTGGCGACGACGGGGATAAGCTCCCCAGAGCCTCATATCCATTCCCCGCCTCGGTTCTCCTCCTCGTCCTTGCTGCCGCCATTAGAGCCGAGCTCGAGCTCGAGCTGCCCATGCCCCTGGCCATAGGATCCCCTCCCAGAGCACGCCATTAGCTCCGCCTCGTCGCCCTGGTTATCCCTGCAGAAGCCGAAGCTTCCTCGAGCCCTGCAACACCCGCAACGCCGTCGTCTTCCACCTCCGGCCGCCGGACCTCTCCGGTCGATTCGCTCCCTCTGGCGCATCCCCGAGCCCCTATTCAGCACCATCCGAACCACCGTGAGCTCATCGTCGTTTCCCCTCTCGCCCCACGCTCTCCCGTGCATCGTATCCTAGTTCCCCACCAAGGCCGAGAGCTTCTCGCCGCCGGCCATGTCGCTGCCGACGCTGTGATGGCTGATCCACGCGCCCGAGCTAGGATTCGAGCTCCTGGAGCCTCCAGGAGCGTGTCGAGCCCTCCAGCTGCCCTCCCCGTGCCCTAGAACCGCCCCGTATAGAAGGCCGAGCTTCGGCCGCCACTCCGGCTCGTCGCCGACGCCTCTTCCGGCGACCCTAGCCTCCCCAGACGGTCCTGCCAGATCGGCCACTTCGCGAGCATGCTGTAGCTGCCAACCGCGTGCGTTTTGGTGCTGTGCAGCGCCGTCTAGGTCGCCTCCGGCGAGCCCTCCGCCGCGGGTCTGGTCGGTATGCCATGCGTACGTGTGTCTTACTTGGTATGTATGGGGTTCAAATACCTAGTCGTGAACTTTAGTAGCACTCCTTACAAGGAAATGCCCCTTTGTGATCCAACGAGCCTTGGTAGTTCGCTACTGCTCCGGACACATTGGTTGACCGGCATGTGTCCTTCTTAGCTGCTGTGTCTATCCCCTTTGGGAAATGTCACGCGATGTAATGGAGTCCTTGTAGCTTGCTACGACTCGTCTACATTCGCCGATGACCGACACCTGCTTTGTTGGGTCATGTATGCCTGTCCTTGTGCGGTACTGCCACTTTGGTTCATGACTAGACATGTCGATCCGAGTTCTTTGACATTGGATTGCTAGCGACACTATCGCATACGTGAGTCAAAAGACGCAAACGGTCCCGGCTAAGGTAAGGCTGCAGCCGTGGGGTTAACCGTGCGTGAGACCACAAAGGGATGCGATGTGTTACAGGCTAGATTCCTATGGCTTAGGATCGGGGTCCTGACGGCGTTGGTATCAGAGCCTGACTGACTGTTGGATTACTAAGCCAAACTGGTCGAAGTTGAGTCTAGAATTTCTTTAGCTATATATAAGGGAATTGTTTGTGGAAGGGAACGTAAGACTCTTGTTCTCTTCTCAAGTTATTCTATTCTGGTCATCCTCGCCTTTTCTGCGGGAATTAAGGACTAGATTTCTCATCTTCTCCTAGGCTCGTGTTTCCGATCGGTAGCTTATAGGACTACGGGTCGAGAGATATTGGGTTTCTTTTATCCCTAGGAAGCAGGAAGTAAGTTTGATGATCAGAGAGTTGAACTTGATAGTTGAGTGGTGATGCTATTTCATTTTGGGTTGTCTCAAAATTTGTTTTTGAGCATTTACAGCCGTTATGCTACCCAATTTTGCATTCGGAGCTCTAATGCTTTTGCATTACTCTCTATTTACAGATGCCTGGCCGTCCTTCTCGTCAGGTGGTACGTCTGACCAGGTGCATTGATGTGCCGGGTCATACGGCCATGCTGGTCAGGGTGATGTCGGTGTGCGGTTACCGCTGGTACCCCGAGTACACGGTAGAGGAACAGTACCGAGACTTCAACCAGAGCCAGTACATCTGCACTGTTAGGGTATTCCCAGACTACCCTGGAGTGGAGAAGCCAATCCATTGGTCCTATGGGTTGGGGGTCACCGTTGACATGGCAGTACAGGATGCTGCCTATTCAATGCTGACTATTATGAGAGCGAGACATGCACTGCTGCAGAATTCAGAGTTCTGCTATGTTTCGGCCTCTCAGTCTGGTGAAGAGGGATACCTCAGTGGAGTCTATTTTGATTCTTCTATGGAGGATCCACTTCTGCAGTCCACTGTTGAGATGCTAGAGAACAGAGACAGGGATGCTCGTGCTCTCCGCATGGAGCTTTATGCTACCCGTGCCCGTCTGTGGACAGTTTTGACGCAGCTGGCACCGGTAGTCCAGACAGGGTATGGAGAGATGGAGATGCTGAACCCTGTTAGGACCCATCTTCCGGCTCACGTTGACTGGCCAGCTATAGGAGGAGTCACACCTCTTCGGGGACCCCTCTTACCACCAGTCAGGGGACAAGGCCACATCCGTGTCCTTATGGATCCCAGGGATCTCAGGCTAGAGTGTTTCCTGATCCGCAGGTTGAGCTTCCAGGTCATGGAGGTAATATCTATGAGATGTTCTATGCGGATGCCTGAGCTGTGAGCGGAAGGATAGTATGGTAGTAGCCGTACATTCACAGTCCTGCGTGACTTGTGAAGTATGGTAGTAATGTGAAATGAATTCCGGAGGCCTAGATAAATATTGTATAGGAAGCTTGTAAGCCTCTGATGAGTAGTTCCACCATTTCAGTAGTTTTCTCTTCGAGTAAGTTTGTACTGAACTATGTAAGGGTGTGTATGAACCATGGTGTATATATAGCAGTTGCTTGTTACCATGTTGTTCGGATATTAATTTCCGCATTCCGTGTGTTCAGTACATTCTTAATCCATAGCTAGTATTGATATGATATTGGTCTAAGCTATGAGTTTGTTTGTCAGGATGGTGTTCACCAGGTTGAACCGTGCCCCTGCTCATGAGCAAGGCGAGGGTAGTCAAGCATCGCAGGAAGACCTGCCTCACCCACCTTCTCTGGTGGAAGTGATGCTTGAGGCAGAAAGAAACAAAAGGGAGACCAAGCGACTGCTAGAGCGTATTGAGCATAATACGGCTCGATAGCCTAGGAATGCTGCAGTGTCCCTCAATGACTTCGTGAAGCTGAATCCTCCAAAGTTTCATCATTCCATCGATCCCCTCGACGCTGATGACTGGCTGTGCAGCATCTCACGCAAGATTCGCTCTGTGAATGTGTCTGAGGCCGACAAGGTGACCTTCGCGACGTATTTCCTGGGGGGACCCGCCAATCTGTGGTGGGAGAATTTTGAAGCTATGCGTCCCGCTGAACCAGTGGCCACATGGGCAGACTTCAGCGCAACTTTTCGTCTGCACCATATTCCAGAGGGCCTGATGGACAGAAAGAGAGAGGAGTTATGTGCCTTCACTCAGGGCAAGTTGTCTGTGGATGCCTATAGCCGCGAGTTCGGTAACCTCGCCCGCTATGCAACAGAGGAGGTGTCTACTGACGCCAAGAAGCAAGCAAGATTCCGTAAGGGTCTGAGCCCTGAGCTCCGTCGAGACCTGCGCCTCCATGAGTGTGCAAGTTTTCAAGCCCTGGTCAACAAAGCGATCAGTGCGGAGACTGGTCATACTGACTTCGAAGCCACAAGGAAGCACTCCCCGTGACTTTGGCTCATCTGCTGGTTCCGCGTTTCCAAAACGCAGGCTGTGGGTTCCAAACAGTTCTCTGCCGCCAAGATACCCTCCGAGGCCATCCTACGTGGCGCCTCAGACGAATCAGGCCAACCCTCCAGCAAAAGCTTATGGTGTTCCAGCTAGCAATGCTGCACCACGTGCCAACCAGGTGATATGCTACAAGTGTGGAGAACCAGGGCATTATTCCCGTGAGTGTCCTCAGAATGTGGGTGCCAAGCAACCCGGAAAGTCCGTCGGGCAGGCCAAGTCGGGTGAAGCTTATTATGTAAAGCCAACTCATGCACGTGGCCGTGTGAACTATGTGTCAGCAGAAGAAGCCGCAGAGGATCCCGACGTCATGCTGGGTACGCTTCTTGTTAATCATCACCCAGCGTCCGTTCTCTTTGACACTGGGTCTTCTCATTCCTTCATTTCAGAAAGTTATGCACAGTTGCATAACATGTCATTTTGTGATATGCCAATCCCATTGGTCGTCCAAACCCCTGGTAGTAAATGGCAAACCTCTAGGATAACCTATGACAATGAAATTCTAGTAGACAGGCTAGTTTTTCTAGCCTCATTGATAGCATTGAAATCTTCGGATATTAATATCATCTTGGGCATGGACTGGATGTCAGCTCACTATGCCAAGATTGATACTCATTCTAGAAATGTACAGCTTACCCATCCCTCGGGTGAGATAGTAAATGTCTCTACTCGAGCTGCCAAATGCCAACTCTATTCCCTAAATGCCAACCCTCCTCCGGAACTTGAAGACATTCCGGTAGTCCGTGACTTCCCGGATGTTTTTCCAGAGGAACTGCCAGGAATTCCACCTGACAAAGATGTAGAGTTTGTGATAGATCTTGTTCCGGGAACTGTTCCAATAGCTAGAAGACCTTATAAGATGGCACCCCTGGAGCTAGCCGAACTTAAGAAGCAATTAGATGAGGCTTTGAACAAGGGTTTCATTCGTCCTAACTCTTCTCCTTAGGCTTGCCCCGTCCTCTTCGTCAAGAAGAAAGACGGAACGGATCGGATGGTTGTAGATTACTGACCAGTTAATCTGGTCACCATTAAGAACAAGTATACGCTCCCCAGGATCAACGACCTGTACGATCAGCTCGCTGGATCCTCAGTCTTCTCCAAAATGGATTTGAGGTTGGGATACCATCAAATCAAGATCAATAACGGGGACATTCCAAAAATGGCTTTTGTTACTCGTTATGGCCAATATGAGTACACCGTTATGTCCTTTGGTTTAACCAATGCCCCAGCCACCTTCTCTCGGCTGATGAATTCAATCTTTATGGAGTATTTGGATAAATTCGTCGTAGTATACCTCGATGATATTCTCATCTACTCAAAGAATGAACAAGAACATGCCGAGCATCTAAGGCTGGTATTGATGAAACTTCGAGAGCATCGCCTTTATGCCAAATTTTCAAAATGTGAATTCTGGTTACCAGAAGTGACCTATCTAGGCCACGTAATCTCTGGTAAGGGTATTGCTGTCAATCCCGAGAGAGTTCAAGCTGTCCTTGATTGGACTCAACCTGAATCGGTTAAGCAAGTTAGGAGTTTTCTTGGTCTAGCGAGCTATTGTCGCCGCTTCGTCGAGAATTTCTCCAAGGTTGCAAAGCCTCTAACTGAACTCCTCAAGAAGGATAAAAAGTTCGAGTGGACACCACAGTGTGAGCATAGTTTTTAGAAACTGAAAAGACGCCTGACTTCCGCACCTGTGTTGCTACCACCAGATTTTTCTAAGGACTTTGTTGTCTATTGCGACGCCTCGCGACAAGGATTAGGTTGCATTCTCATGCAAGATCGTCATGTGATCGCATACGCATCTCGTCAGTTGCGTCCACATGAGGATAATTATCCCACACATGACCTTGAGCTTGCAGCTGTGGTCCATGCACTAAAAACCTGGCGATATTACCTTTTGGGTAATCGTTGCGAAATATTCACTGATCACCAAAGTCTGAAATATATCTTCACCCAGCCGGATTTGAATCTCAGGCAAAGACGGTGGGTTGAGTTGATCTCGGATTACGACTTAGGGATAACTTACACCCCGGGGAAGGCCAATGTTATGGACGATGCACTAAGTCGTAAATCTTATTGTAACAATTTGATGCTACAACAAGGTCAACCACATCTCCATGAGGACTTTCGGAAGTTGAATCTTCATATTGTTCCTCAAGGATTCCTTTCTACCCTGGTGGCGAAGCCTACTCTTAAGGATCAAATTATAACTGGCCAAAAGCGTGACAAGGGTATATCACGGATCAAGGAGAATATTTTTTGCGGAAACGCTAAAGAATTTTCCATGAATGATCAAGGTGTTGTGTTCTTCCAGAATCGTTTAGTGGTTCCTAAGAACCCACATCTAAGGCAGTTAATCCTTAAGGAGGCTCATGATTCTCCTCTCACCATTCATCCCGATAGTACTAAGATATATCAGGACCTACGCCAGAGGTTCTGGTGGACTAGGATGAAGAGAGAAATTGCTGAGTCCGTTGCTAACTGCGACGTTTGTCGTCGAGTTAAGGCAGAACATCAAAGGCCTACTGGCACCCTTCAACCTTTAGCTATTCCTGAATGGAAATGCGATAAAGTTTGCATGGATTTCATTACCGGATTTCCCAAGACCAAGAAAGGGAATAATGCTATCTTTGTGGTCATTGACCGTCTTTCCAAAGTGGCTCATTTTCTTCCCGTTCGTGAGAGTATAACAGCTAGCCAGCTAGCAGAGTTATATATCTCTCGAATAGTGTCTCTTCATGGTGTTTCCCTAGAGATTAACTCGGACCGTGGAAGTATCTTTACTTCTCGCTTCTGGGAAAGTTTTCAGAATGCCATGGGGACTCACCTATCTTTTAGCACTTCTTTCCATCCCCAATCAAGTGGTCAAGTAGAAAGAGTGAATCAAATCTTAGAAGATATGCTCCAAGCCTGTGTTATTTCGTTCGGTATGAATTGGGAGAAGTGCCTTCCATTCGCCGAATTCGCTTATAACAATAGTTATCAATCAAGCTTGGGCAAATCCCCTTTTGAAGTTCTCTATGGACGAAGATGTCGAACCCCTCTTAATTGGTCAGAAACCGGAGAGAGGCAACTCTTTGGCCCGGACATGATCCAGGATGCAGAAGAGCAGGTTCGCATTATTCGTGAAAAGTTGAAAACAGCCCAGTCTCGTCAAAATAGCCAATATGATCGTCATCATAAGGTTCTGACCTTTGAAGTTGACGAGAAGGCTTACCTTCGGGTTACACCTTTGAAGGGTACCCATCGATTCGGTATCAAGGGCAAATTGGCTCCTCGTTAGATTGGTCCTTTTCGCATTCTTGCCAAACGAGGATAAGTTGCCTACCAGTTGGAACTTCCTCTGCATCTTTCCAAGGTTCATGTTGTTTTCCACGTCTCACAACTCAGGCGTTGCTTTTCGGATCCTATCCGTGAAGTGGACCACGAAACGCTTGATCTACAAGATAACCTTTCTTACCGAGAATACCCCGTGCGTATTCTTGATCAAGCTGAGCGTACCACTCGACGTCGAAACCTCAAGTTTCTTAAAGTTCAATGGTCAAATCATTCTGAAAAGGAGGCAACTTGGGAAAGAGAGGATCGTCTCCGACTTGAGTATCCTGCGTTATTCCCGACGACTTCTAAATCTCGGGACGAGATTCTTTTGAGTGGTGGTGAGTTGTCACATCCCTAACCCTTAAGCAAGATAGCATTGTGCTCATGTCTTCTTTGCATTTGCATCTAAGAAGTTTCAACAAAAACAACAAAGTGGCAAAGGAAATACTCAAAACCCTAGCCACCATTTCAATTAAAGGAAATCTCAAACTAGTTCAAAATCAATGAACCCAAAATGGCCTCAAGAAATGTTCAAACTTTCTGATAAATCATGAAAGTAAATGAGCATTGGAGAAAACTATTTCCTTGACACCTTAAGCTTTTTAAATTAATGCAAAAGCCACTGGTTTCAAATTTAAAAATTGAAATCAGAAACTATAATTTTCCAAAAATGTTGAAAACCTTGGAAATGGTTGGGGATATTATAACAAATATTTCAGGAGGTCTAAAATAGTTTTTACTTTTTGTTTTGGAGCTGAAATAATTAGCAAAACAATGGTTAGCAAAACATAAAAAACAAAAAACAGAAAAAAAACATGGGAAACCTTACCTGTCGCCTAAGCCTGTCCCGGCCCATCTCCCCGCTCGTCCCCTCCCTCGCGCCAGTAGGCAGCAGGAGGTGGCCGCCGCCCCCTCCGGCGCGGCCACGCACCTGCGTGCCTGCCTGGCCGCCGCCTCGCGCTGGCGACGACGGGGATAAGCTCCCCAGAGCTTCCGTATCCATTCCCCGCCTTGGTTCTCCTCCTCCTCCCGGATCTCCTCCTCCTCCTTGCTGCCGCCATTAGAGCCGAGCTCGAGCTTGAGCTGCCCGTGCCCGTGGCCATAGGATCCCCTCCAGAGCACGCCATTCGCTCCGCCTCGTCGCCCTAGTCATCTCTGCAGAAGCCGAAGCTTCCTCGAGCCCTGCAACGCCCGCAACACCGTCGTCTTCCACCTCGGGCCGTCGGACCTCTCCCGTCGATTCGCTCCCTCCGGCGCATCCCCGAGCCCCTCTTCAGCACCATCGGAACCGCCGTGAGCTCGTCGTCGTTTCCCCTCTCGCCCCACGCTCTCCCGTGCATCGTATCCTAGTTCCCCACCAAGGCCGAGAGCTTCTCGCCGCCGGCCATGTCGCTGCCGACGCTGTGATGGCTGATCCACGCGCCCAAGTTAGGATTCGAGCTCCTGGAGCCTCCAAGAGCGTGTCGAGCCCTCCAGCTGCCCTCCCCGTGCCCTAGAACTGCCCCATATAGAAGGCCGAGCTTCGGCCGCCGCTCCGGCTCGTCGCCGACGCCTCTTCCGGCGACCCTAGCCTCCCCAGATGGTCCCGCCAGATCGGCCACTTCGCGAGCATGCTGTAGCTGCCAACCGCGTGCGTTTTGGTGCTGTGGAGCGCCGTCTAGGTCGCCTCCGGCGAGCCCTCTGCGGCGGGTCTGGTCGCCGGCGACCACCCTCCGGTGGGCGTCGACGTGGCCGACCATTAGGGCGTAATCGCCCTCCCCTCAGTCGCTGCCAGAGGGCCCCACGCCTGGTCAAACCCCAATTAGGGGGTGGTCAGCGCGGGATTAGTCCCAGAGAGGCTGACTAGTGGGGCCCCCCTGTCAGGTTTGACCTGAACAGGTCGGCTGACCTGCTGACGTCAGCCTGAGGCAATAAATAGAATTTCCAGATTAAAACTAATTCAGGAAATTGCTAAAATTTGTAAAAATCATAGAAATTAATCTGTAACTCCAATGAAAATAATTTATATATGAAAAAGTATCAGAAAAATTCAGGGATTTTGATTATGCTATTTTCAACCATGTTTGAAAAAGTTACAGAACCCTAAATTGTGAAATAAGGAATAATTCAATTGTTTTAATCACTTTATAAATGGAATTTGCAAAAAATATTCAAATTTCATTACAAATGCAATGATCACACACTGCCCTAATTACAAATCAGTATCATAACATGACATATCATGCATGTTAACATCAAGTTGATCTGAGCATTAGGTCGAATCAATTAAACCGGTATCCGAGAATACCCCGTTTGAATTGCTATTCGAATGTGATTCAAATCAACTCTAAACCTAATACATGTTGAAAATAACAACTTATCACCTTGCATTCTCATGCTATGCTCATGCATCATTTTGAGTGCATATGATTATTATTGAATGTTGCCATTCTTTTCGGTAGGCTCCGCACCCCTGGATTCCACCGAATATACGTCTGACGGATATCGTTCCTCCTATGAGCAACAAGGAAAGCAACCCTTTTGATCATCCCGATAAATCCCATGTTCTTGCTCCTGCACCTATTTATTGCATTTAAGATCAAATGCTTCAACTGCTTTTGCCACGATAGTTGAACCCACTTCCTTTGCATGACTTAACCTTGTCACAGTAAATAGCCAAACCTTGCAACCTAGCATACCTAGTAGTAGCTTGAGCCATGATGTGCCTTATCCTGCTATGCATGCTATGCTTAGAGTTGTGTATGGTTTGTCATCTGGGAGATGAACAGAATTGTGAAATGTGTTTGATGAGCAAAGGTTGTGTGTTGAACTTGATTTGGTAAAGGTACCGGTGAAAGGTTGTGTAGGAGTACATGGCGGGTTGTTTCATTGGAACCGTCCTTAGGAACTGAGTTCCGTGTATGTAATCCAAGACTAGATACTACCACATGCTCGGCCCTGAAATATGACCCCGCTCGACCTATTAATCACGTAGTACTCGGTCCAGGAGTTGCAAGTAGTTTCTGGTGTTTATAGTAATGCTGGAGGTCGTGCATGGTGCTGACCTGAGAGGTGGGCTGTGATGCGGTAGGCAGTGGCACGGTGTACCAAGTGGCACCCGGATGGTGGGCTTGGGAACCCTGCGCACATTTGAGGCCGTGGCGGAAACCCCAGCCGGACTTCCGTACGGGTTACTCTCAGATAGGCGATAAACCTGGACTAGGTACTAGTGTGGTTAACGGTCGTGGCCGACTCCCTCGCTGGGCTTCCGCTTGAAGGTTGCCGAGGTGCATGACGTGCACATGGCGATAAGTGGCGAGAGCGTGTGTGACGAAGTACACCCCTACAGGGTTATGATCTATTCGAATAGCCACGTCCGCGGATATGGACTACTTGGAGACATATGTTGTTCATAGATAACTTCAATGGTTACTCATAAAATTGTCAAGATAAGCGTGAGTGTCGTGGACGGCATTTCCGTATGGAGACGAAATGATTCCACGATAGTGTATTGTTGTGGTGTTAGTGGACTCGTGTGCGAGAAATCAAGTTGTCAAAACTAATTTCAAAGTGCAAGTTGTCTAGCCACGAGTCAAATGCTGGCTTCCCGCATGAAACCCCACAATACCTTTTGATACCTTGCATGAGTAGTTAGTTCTCCTAAAGTCTTGCTGAGTACCTTCGTACTCATGTTTGCTTAATAAATGTTGCAGAGGTTCCTAATGACCCTAATGGAGGGTTCTTCGTAGACATCGACGACGACGAGTAGCTGGTGTCCCAGCTACGATCTGGCCCTACGTCGGCTGTGTAGTATAGTCAGGCCATGTGCCTTCTAGTTGCCCTGTCTGTACCCAGACAGTTTATAACTCTTCCGCTGGCTTGTATTGTATGACTACTATTATGGGTCGTGAGACCCTTAATGAGTAATATTATGTGTGGGGCTCTTCCGAGCCTCTTAAATAAAGCTTGTATGTTTATGGTTATGTTGTGATGCCATCGATGTATCTATACATATCGGTATGCCATGCGTACGTGTGTCTTACTTGGTATGTATGGGGTTCGAATACCTAGTCGTGAACTTTAGTAGCACTCCTTACAAGGAAATGCCCCTTTGTGATCCAACGAGCCTTGGTAGTTCGCTACTGCTCCGGACACATTGGTTGACCGGCATGTGTCCTTCTTAGCTGTTGTGTCTGTCCCCTTTGGGAAATGTCACGCGATGTAATGGAGTCCTTGTAGCTTGCCACGACTCGTCTACATTCGCCGATGACCGACACCTGCTTTGTTGGGTCATGTATGCCTGTCCTTGTGCGGTACTACCACTTTGTTTCATGACTAGACATGTCGATCCGGGTTCTTTGACATTGGATTGCTAGCGACACTATCGCATATGTGAGTCAAAAGACGCAAACGGTCCCGGCTAAGGTAAGGCTGCAGCCGTGGGGTTAACCGTGCGTGAGACCACAAAGGGATGCGATGTGTTACAGGCTAGATTCCTATGGCTTAGGATCGGGGTCCCGACACCCTCCATCTCTCCCTTCCTCCCCAAGGTAAGTCTGTTGTAGGGCTAGCAGAGAGAAACTGAGAAGAAGCCCGCCGTCGATCCCCTGCCTCCCGTCGTCTCCGGCGACGGCGGCCATGTACAGAAGCGCGGTGGTGCGTCCCGCGACCCATTCCCAGTGCTAGGAGCCCCGGAGAGCATCCTCACCGACGAGCACGAGCTCGTCTTCGCCGTGAACCGGTGGCCTACCTTCTCTTCTTCAGTTCTGCAGATCAGCAGGAACTACTTCGGCTTCTTCTTCCTCTCCGGCCGGCCTCCTCCTTCAGATCGGCCTCCTTCTTCCTCTCCAAGGTGAGGATCAACCCCTCCTTCCTTCCCCTCCGTAGATCGGCCGGACCTGGTAGTGCTCGCGTTCTCTGTTCGTAGCTCGGTAGCAGGGCGTGGTGCAGCGCGTGTAGATGAGCTTGTGGGTGTGTTGCGCAGAGGGGTGCTCCCTCTCCCCTCGTAGTAGCAGCATGGAGGCTATTCGGACCCCTCGCCGACGTTGATCCATGGTAGACCAGCACCACATCGTTCCCATGTCGCCAGGATCTCTGTCAGCACAGAACCTCAATGTGCTTCGCTGCTATGTGTTGGTGTGTGTTTTGTGGTGTAGTAGTTGGTAGATGTACGTGATGTTGGGTGCTCGGTAGTAGTGGAAGTAGAGGTGCGGGCAGAGTAGAAGGCGTGCAGCAGCAGCAGGCGTTGGCCTCCCTATCGCGCAACAGCAGCAGCAGAGAAGTGCACCCAGCGTCCCTGTCGCCGGCGAGCATCAGTGCACGTGCAGGTGCAGGGTAAATTCAGTTGAGGTGCTAACCTATCTCGGTTTAGCCCTCCCCTCTGCCAGACTTCGATTCATAGCACAGTGGCTGGAGTATCATGGTTGTTCTCGAGAGGTGCAGGGTTCTATTCCCCTCGGCGCACCCCCTTTTATATTGTGTTTTTAGGCACTAACATCAGTAGCGCAACAAGAGGTTTAACCTGTTATGTGCCCCTTCCTGTGTCAAAACGATGACAGTAGGAGAGTGGTAGCGTGTGTGCGGTAGAACCAGGAGGTGCTGGGTTCGATCCCAGCAGCCCTGTTGTTATTTTATTTTATTTTCTGTTTTCCCTTTATGTTGAATCTACCCTTTGTGCCTAATCCAATAGGTATTAAAGAGGCAGTTTATGTTCCTTTTTGCCTGCTATAGAATTATTGGCAGGAGGATGAAATGTGTGTGTGTGTTGTGCACACACTTGTATGAATGGAGTTTGTGTGTATGTGTTACATGATATGTGTTGGTATCCTTTTGTTTTGCTAGTGCATGTAGGTGCATATGCTAGTATAATCTTGAGCTTGCAAGCATAGCATTTTGTTGTGTGTGATGCACTGGAGTTTCATGTGTAAGTGCATCTTATGGGGGGTTATGATGTGTGTATGGTTGCCATGTGTTGCAAGCTATGATTAGCATGTGTAGGTATGTGTGTTGATCTAGAGCATGATGTGCTTGTGGGTGATGTGGAGTAGATGTGTGTGTGGGAAGCATTCCACCTTTGCAAGCAAGCTTTGCACCTTCACATGACCATATGTGAGAGGGCATGGTATGTTGTTTGTGTGGATAGCTTGGTAGTAGTGGTTATGAAGTTGATGAGCATGACACAAACATGGGGTTCAAACCCCCATGTCACTTTGTCATTGTGCACATGAGCTCAACCATGTAGTAGTTGATATAGTGGAACTACATGAAATAATGCACTAATTACTAGGCATGATTTGGAGTAGTTTCCTCTTCCTTAATTTGTGGTCACTTGTTCCAAGTAAGTGCCCACATATTATAGATGATTTTGGGGTAGAATCTCCCAAGGAATCCAGTGGTGAAGTTAGTTTTGCCATTAGGATACTTTATGGAGTGGACATATTCAGATGTGTTGCAAGTTTGCGCTTTGTTTCCATGGAATAGGTGGAGCCTAAGGGCATGAGCTTTTGTGTGGTAGTAGTAGGGGTTTTTCTTTACACCATGGTGGTGTCATTTATCACTTGGTGTTACTTGGGTGCAAGTTATGCCTAGACAAAGTGGGCATGTGGCTGGAAATTCCAGCTTAAGTGAAATCTGGAATTTCACTAAGTCTGGGAAACTGGAAACATTTTCTTCTCCTGTAGATGAGGTTGTGCTGGTCATTGTGTTGTGATCCAGCCTTAGTTCAGTGCTAGGAATTTGGACCTGATATGTTTGTGAAGCTCCCTGTTAAATTTAATCCCATTTGGATTCTTTAGGTTATGTTTTGGTTGCTGTCAAAAAGCTTCAGAGCAAAGACAGAAAGTCAGGTGCAGGACTTTTCACCAAGTCCCTGAGATCTGATGGTTTTGGGAAAGTTTGCAGCCTTGTATCTTCCAGTGCTTAATTCCTTTTGGTGTGATTCTTGATTGTGCTTGTAGTATTCTTGGTTGAATACAGCCACATAAATTATTTGTCATATTTGGAGGGCTGTAGCTATGTTGCATGTAGCTCACAAAGTGCTAAGATGCAGATTATGGCAGATTATGTAGTTTTGTCATTTTGATGATTGTGTGTGCTTAGTTGATGTTGTGGTGTTCTTCCTTGCTCCAATCCATTCATGTTGGGTTGTTATATGTCTTGGCAACCTGGGAATACCAGATTTGTGCCATTTGAGTGTGTGGTGTTGATTTGACACGTAGGGCTTCATATCTTGTTTCGTTGATTCTCGTTGATCCGTAGCTCCAATTGTAATGTTCTTTATATGGTTTTGCATCGTTTTCATGAGATGCATCTGACCATGTCATTCTCATGCATGTAAAAATATCTTAGGGTACAGTTCTGTCCAGAAACTTGTAGTAGCTTCTCTTGCTTGTGCTAGTGATAGAAATAGTGATGCATGCTCTTTTTTCATCTCATGCATCATGTGCTTGTTGCATCTTGAGGTGCTGTTGTTCATTGGATGTTATTCTTATGTTGGGTAGCACCGGGATCGGAGAACGAGTACGTGGATTCGGGAGAGTACGTGCAGGACAAACAAGAACCATTCCAAGCTGAGGATATCACAGGCAAGAAGATATGACCTTGATTCCATCTCTAGACTTGTTATGCTAGTTTGCGTTTCCATGTCATATTTCTCGCTGCCTACCACTGAATTAAATTGCCTCTTGATATGCCATGAAACCATACACTGATCCCTTCCTAGCAAAACTTGAATGGCTAAGTAGGCTTTGCTCAGCTACTAATGTTACGTTGCTAGATGCAGGTGCTTCGACTCATGTGAAAACATGAGATTGATAACATTATCTTAAATGTTGTTATTTAATTAATGCACCTATATACTTGGTAAATGACGGAAGGCCTAGCCTTTTGCCGGGTGCTTTGTTCCGTTATTGCCGCCTTAGTTACCGGTTACCGGTGTTTGATTCCATAATGATCGCTCGTAACACGTTCGGGGTTGTTATGGGGACCCCCTCGATAAATTGCTTAGTGATAAGACTTGTCCGGCAAGACCCAACACTGGTGTTAATTAGCTAATCACTTAATAAACTGCATAGGGAATGATCACCCCGAGGATCTTTAACTAACAACCCGGGCCAGTGTTCCTCATGAGTGTTGGTCCAAACTAGAGCACCGTGCGGGGCCATCCCGGGGCAACTCGGGAGATTTCTCTGGCCACTGTACGCTTCTCTTATCCGGCGTGTCCTGAGACTGAGATATGCGGCTCTTATCGGGGTCGTCGACACGTCGGGAGGTCCTGCTAGTCTTGCCTTACCTTAGCGATATATCTTGCGTATAGGAATCCCGGTGAAGCTTTGGTTTCCCCCAGAGTTGAGGTTTTCCTCTAAGGAATCCGACGAGATCACGAGATTCGTGATAGAGGATTACTTTGCGGCCCGTGTACGTTTGTGATGGACTAGTTGGAGCACCCCTGCAGGGTTTTAATCTTTCGGAAAGCCGTGCTCGCGGTTATGTGGCAACTTGGAATATTTTGTTAACATCCGGTATTAGATAACTTAAACAAAAGCTAATAAAATTGTCAACTGTGTGCGTAACCATGACTGTCCCCTCGAAGATCTCTCTTCGATCGGGAACACAGTGGGGTTATGAATGTCGTAGGTAAGTGTTCAGGATCACTTAGTGATCAAGTAATCACGACCGCTATTGTAGACCACCTTCATAAATGCTACGTAAGATAGCCACCAAATCAAGCTTAGGATGTTGCAACCTTAAACACTTCACCTTACCCTACCTAATAACTTGACTAGTTCTGGCACCAAGGTCTTAGATTACTGAGTCCCCGTGACTCACGGATCCCTCCAAAATCCCAACAGGTTCAGGTACCCCAGAGACAGATGATCCCGACGGCACTCAGCTGGCGTGGCAGTACGACGAGGAGACAGACCGCCTTTACGTGAACTATCCAAAACATTGAGGCATGGTCGTCATCGGGGGCCTGCAGGCAGGGTAGCATAGCATTTCTATGTTTTGTAGTCCGTAGCGGAACTACCTTGGTTGTATGTTTGTTGTACTCTGAGATATTTATGAGAAGGCAATTGAATCCCTGATTGTCTATCTTTATTATTCTGTATGTGTTGTGTTACCCGTTTGCGAGACGCTTAGATGCGCTCCTTTCCAATTCGGGGCATCGATCCCCAGATCGGAAAGGACTGCATCCTGGTCGTTACAAGTTGGTATCAGAGCCTTACGACCATAGGAGCCTTTGTGTGATCGTACTTGGCCGAGTCGAGTCTAGAAATGTTTTGAGTCTTAGTTATATCGGAGAGTAGGATTCTTTTTTCTCCTCTTCTATGCTCTGGTGAGGTTCCCGTCTTAGGAAATCTTTAACTCTACTCCTTTTCTCGCTCAAAATTTTTTTAGGATCACGCGGGTATTTGTGAAGTCTATATGATTTCGATGTGACGGAATCCTGTCCTGGTGCCTCCTATCTGCTCTAAGTCTCACGGGAGTTGAGCTCCGGGGGATTCTTGCGCACATCGCCATCATTCAGATTTCTGAGTATCTGAGAACAGAGGGTGTTCGTTATTGCTTCAATACTGGTAGTGGTGGGATAACCCCAATGTCCCCAGTATTGGTGTAGATTGTTGGGGGGTACTACCACACTTGGTATCGTTGTGATCATGAGGATCTGTTGTAGATGAAGGTCCGAGATGCTGGTTGTGTGTTGAAGGATGTGATACAGGTGACGGGTTAGTTTAGGAGTTGTGTGAAATACTCCTTGTATCCGTGTACCAGATTGCATGACCATTTATTTCAGGAATTCATAGCTGGGATATCTAGTAGTATCTTATCGGACTATCTTCCTACAGACGCTTGATTGAGGTTTGGGAATCTCAATCATATGTTTGTTCCGAGCGATTCTAGCTCACACTTGGTTGCAGTGGTCCTTATCGGAATTTTGTCGTCCGTCACTTTGAGGATGCATTCTTGCTATGTTGTTCAAGTGCAATTGCTAAATTCTGTTCGGATATTCTGTCTTTTGATTCAACAATATGTTCAATTATTCTGTGGACTAATATGATATCCGTCTTCAAGATGGCTCCACCGACTCGTCAGACCCCTGGGCGTGAGGATATGCCGCCTCCACCACCTCCTCCTCCTCCGCCGTCGCCGCCTCCTCCTGCAGAGGCCTGGCAAGCGATGATGGCAGCTACTAATGCAAACACTCAGATGTTGTTACAGTTGATTCAAGAGAGAGCCAATCAACAGCAGGGCAATTTCCAGCAGGGTGGCAATCACTTCGCCAATCTGAGTCAGTTCCTGTCAAACCAGCCTAACACGTTCACTTCTTGCGACCAGCCATTTGATGCAGAAGATTGGATCCATGACATGAACAAACATTTCGAGTGTAGCAATGTGCGTCCGGAGGACTATGTCAAGTTTGCAACGTTTCAGTTGAAGGGACATGCTTCTATATGGTGGCACCAGCTCAAGGAATCCAGAGGCGACAGGGTGATGTCTTGGGACGAGTTTTGTCGTGACTTCAGGTACCACTACATCGCTTCTAGTTTTGTAGAGGAGATGCGTGAGAAGTTCAGGCGTTTGAAGCAGGGCAGCAATTCCGTGTAGAAGTACAATGTCGAGTTCCACGAGCTGGCCCGTTACGCACTGCAGGATATCCCGGATCAGAAGAGCAAGATCTATCAGTTCAGGGGTGGTTTGAAGGAAGACTTGCAGTTAGCTCTTGCCTTGCACGATCCTGAGGAATTCGACAAGTTCTACAACCTAGCTCTTAGAGCAGAGGCAACCTTGCTCAGGGTGGAAAATTCCAAGAAGCGCTTCAGAGATTCCAGCTCTTCCTCGACTCAGGTGGTTCAGAAGCAACAGAGGTTTTGGGTTTCTCCTCCTCCTCCTCGGCACTCACAGCAGCTGAAGCACTCAGGTGGTCGTGGTTATTCCCACCCACCCAACCCTGGCTTCCAGCAGAGATACCAGCATCAGAACCAAGGGCCTCCTTAGACTCAGTACCGGCAGCCAGCATATGTCACTTGTCACAAATGTGGGCAGAAGGGTCACTATGCCAACAAATATACTTCTCAGCTCTGACTGCCGCCTCCTCCTCCAGGCAAACCTCCAAGCAACGCTCTTGTCAAATTCAACCCCAGATCAGCTCGAGTCAACATGGTGAACGCAGCTGAAGCAGACAACTCCTCTGATGTGATCATGGGTAATCTCCTCGTCAATGATTTTCCTGCTAAAGTCTTGTTCGATTCTGGTGCTTCGCATTGCTTTATGGCAAAGTCATTTTTCATCAAGCATGATTTTCCCTCGACAAGTTTGCATAGACCTTTGGGTGGTGTTTCTCCGGGTGCTCAGATGAGGTCAAATTGTAGATTTTGAGATGTTTCTGTCAAGATGGGCAGTTATTCTTTTTTGGCCTCTCCGTATGTCTTGGGAAATTCCGACATCGACTTGATTCTTGGTATGGACTGGTTGGCAATGAACAAGGCGTCAATTGATTGTGAAGCCAAAGAAGTGAAGCTTACCCACTCTTCAGAAGACGTGATTATATTCACGGCGCGATGATACAATCCGTTTGTTCTCCTTGAATGAAAAGGGTGAGATCAATCCTATTGAGCAAGTCCCAGTAGTCTGCGAATATCAAGATGTGTTTCCTGAAGAGCTGCCAGGCATGCCTCCAAACCGTGAAGTTGAGTTTGTCATTGAGCTTGAGCCAGGCACAGAGCCAGTGTGCAAACGGCCGTACAAGCTGGGTCCATAAGAATTGAAGGAACTCAAGAGGCAACTCGATGAGCAGGAGCGTTTGGGTTTGATAAGACCGAGCTCGTCTCCGTGGGGCTGTGGTGTTCTGTTTGTCAAGAAGAAGGATGGCACGGACCGGCTGTGTGTCGATTACCGTCCATTGAACAAGAAGACAATCAAGAACAAATATCCACTTCCGAACATAATTGAGTTGTTCGAACAGTTGAAAGGTGCTAAAGTATTCTCCAAGCTTGATTATAATGGGCTATCATCAAATTCGCATTCGCGAGGAAGACATTCCGAAGACGGCATTCAAGACTAGTTTTAGCTCGTATGAGTATACGGTCATGTCTTTTGGTCTGGCTAATGCTCCTCCGATATTTTGTCGATTGATGAACTATATTTTCTCCCCATACAAGAATGAATTTGTCCTACTCTATCTCGACGACATTCTGGTCTTTTCTGAGACTGGGGAAGAACATGAAAAACATCTCAGATTGGTGCTTGATAAACTGAGAGAGTACAAGTTGTATGCTAAGTTTTCCAAGTGCGAGTTCTGGCTGAAAGAAGTGGTTTATCTTTGGCATATTATCTCTGCCGAGGGCATTAAGGTTGATCCGTCCTAGGTTCAAGCCATTGTTGAATGGGAGCCTCCGCAGAATGTGAAGCAGCTTCGAAGCTTTCTTGGGCTTGCTGGATATTGCAGAAGGTTCGTTGAGAACTTCTCCAAGATCGCCAAGCCGCTCTCTAGTCTTCTTCAGAAGGGTGTTAAGTATGCTTTGTCTCCAGAGTGTCAACTGGCTTTCGATACACTCAAAGAGAAGCTTATCTCCACTCCGGTCTTGGCCCCTCCGGATGATTCTAAGCCGTACCAGGTCTTTTGCGACGCTTCTCTCCAGGGTCTTGGTGCAGTCTTGGTGCAGTCTTGATGCAAGATAAGAAGGTGGTTGCTTATACCTCCAGGCAGTTGAAGCCTGCGGAGAAGAACTATCCTGTGCATGATCTCGAGCTAGTTTGCTTGAATTATTATTGTTTCCACGTCAATAGCAAACTATTGTTTTGAATCTAATGGATCTGAAAATTCACGTCACATAAGAGGAATTACAAAGGACACCTATGCTAGGTAGCATGAAAGCATCAAAAATTCATTCTTATCACTTCCCTACTCGAGGACGAGCAGGAGTTAAGCTTGGGGATGCTTGATACGTCTCAAACGTATCTATAATTTTTGATGGTTTCACGTTGTTATCTTGTCTTCTTTGTATGTTTTATGTACCTTTTTATATCTTTTTGGGACTAACTTATTAATTTAGTGCCAAGTGCCAGTTCCTGTTTTTTCCGTGTTTTTGACTCTTTTCAGAACTGATTTTGGAACGGAGTCCAAACGGAAGAAAAACCCCGAAATGATTTTTTCCCGAACGGAAGAAGTCCAGGGGGATTTTGGGCGAAGCCAGGTGGGCTCCAGGGAGCCCACAACCCCCACTCTGCCACCAGGGGGGAGGCGGCGGTGGGCAGGCTTGTGGCCTCCCTGGCCGCCCCCTGACCTAGGTCTTTGGCCTATAAATTACCAAATATTCCGCAAAAAACCAGGAGAGCCTCGAAAATACTTTTCCGCCGCCGCAAGCTTCCGTTTCCGCGAGATCACATCTGGGGAC
Organism: Hordeum vulgare subsp. vulgare; assembly: GCF_904849725.1. Taxonomy (NCBI): domain Eukaryota; kingdom Viridiplantae; phylum Streptophyta; class Magnoliopsida; order Poales; family Poaceae; genus Hordeum; species Hordeum vulgare. Next base: position 199,637,395 of record NC_058523.1, on the reverse strand, counting down.
CCTTCCCGGCACCCTGTCGGAGAGGACTTTGGAGTTGGAGGGCTTCTTCATCATCATCATCGCCCTTCCAATGACTCGTGAGTAGTTCACTTCAGACCTACGGGTCCGTAGTTAGTAGCTAGATGGCTTCTTCTCTCTCTTGGATCTTCAATATAAAGTTCTCCATGATCTTCATGGAGATCTATCCGATGTAATCTTCTTTGGCGGTGTATCTGTCGAGATCCGATGAATTGTGGACTTGTGATCAGATTATCTATGATATATATTTGAGTCTTTGTTGATTTCTTATATGCATGATTTGATATCCTTGTAAGTCTCTCTGAGTCTTGGGTTGTGTTTGGCCAACTAGATCTATGATTCTTGCAATGGGAGAAGTGCTTGGTTTTAGGTTGTGCCATGTGGTGACCTTTCCCAGTGACAGTAGGGGCAACAAGGCACACATCAAGCAGCTGCCATCAAGGGTAAAAATATGGGGTTTTTATCATTGGTTTGAGATTATCCCTCTACATCATGTCATGTTGCTTAAGGCGTTACTCTGTTCTTATGGACTTAATACACTATATGCATGCTGGATAGCGGTCGATGTGTGGAGTAATAGTAGCAGATGCAGAAAGTATCGGTCTACTTGTTTCGGACGTGATGCCTATATGTATGATCATTGCCTTAGATATCATCATGACTTTGCGCGGTTCTATCAATTGCTCGACAGTAATTCGTTCACCCACCGTAATACTTGCTATCATGAGAGAAGCCTCTAGTGAACACTATGGCCCCCGGGTCTACTTCACATCATATTTTCAGCTCTACACTTTCACTTTGTTGCACTTTCCGCCTTCAGATCTCAACTTGCAATCAATCATGAAGGGATTGAAAAACCCTTTATAGCGTTGGCTGCAAGTTTGTTTGTTTTTGCGCAGGTACTTTGGAGACTTGCCTTGATACTCCTACTGGACTGATACCTTGGTTCTCAAACTGAGGGAAATACTTACTGCTACTGTGCTGCATCACCCTTTCCTCTTCAAGGGAAAAACCAACGCAAGCTCAAGAGGTAGCAAGAAGAATCTTTGGCACCGTTGCCGGGGAGTATCAAGTCAAGAATAGTCTTCCTTCAACGTGTCAATTTCTCGCACGGGGGACTATTCTAAGTGAAGCTTATCCAAGTAACTGTCGCAAACTCATCTCTTGCATTTACTTTTTTTGCCTCTCGTTTTCCTCTCCCCCACTTCTGAAAAACAAAAATTTACAAAAATATTTTCCTTTTTCTTTCGCCCTTTTCTTTCGCTTGCTTTCTGTTTGCTTGTGTTGGATAGTCTACCTATCCTTATGGCTAGTCCTATCGCTTTGAACGATACTCCCGAGAGCGAAGTTCTAAATTTCAAACAGAACGAGGGAGAAAATTTAAAGGAGGTATAGGATTTGCAATGCTCAGAGTAGATCTACTCGTAAGCAATCTACTATCATTCTGCTTCGCAACTTTTATGTGGGAATTTCCCCTTGGAATAGGTATGTTCTTGACACAATCGTAGGTGGAAATTTCTTCGGTATCCATACTGTAGATTCTTACGGTGCCTTAATAAATCTGGTAGGCTCACCCCCACTCATGGTTAATGGAACTACCTTAACTTTGGAACATGTGATGTGTAGGCTGGATATCATTGAAAATAAAGTTGCTATGATTGAACTCATTGAAAATTTGGATAAAAAGATACACAATCAAATCACTCAGTATGGATCAAAGGTGGGAAGGACTTTGAAAAATTTAAAGGAGAGGGAACCCATAGTTAACGAAAAACAAGGTCATGATTCTGCTAGAATTGGCAAACTAGAGGATGTTATAACCAACTTGGGTTCCACTTTTGCCGCTTTTCAGAACACTCCAAGTTTTGCCCACAATAAGGCCACCAAGTTTGTTTTTGTTCATAAAAACAGTGGTGAACCATCTAGTAAGACAGATGAAGATCTTAAAGTGTTGAGTGTTCACCCTACTTATGGTTTGAGCACCAAAGACGACGATACTTGAATCTATCGCCTTCTGCCTAGCTAAGGGCGTTAAACAATAGCGCTTGTTGGGAGGCAACCCAACGAATTTATCTTTGCTTTTTGCTTTCTTTTTAGTTGTGTCCAAACCATCACAATTCCGTTATGATTGTGTTTTTTGTGTTTCTTTTTGTGTTTGTGCCAAGTAAAACCTATATGACTAGTTTTGATGATGGTTGTTTCATCTCGCTGAAAAAGACAGAAACTTTGCGCTCAGGAAATTATTTTTAATTCCTATCCAGAAAGAGATTTTGTGTTGATTCTTTTTGCTGCTGGTTTATATGCCAATTTACCTAATTGTAATAATTTTTCAGAAGTTGTGAGATACCAGAAGTATACGAAGTATACAGATTGCTACAGGCTTGTCTGTTTTTGACAGATTCTGTTTTTATTGTGTTGATTACTTATTTTGATGAAACTATGGATAGTATCGGGGGTACTAGCCATGGAAAAGTGAGAATACAGTAATGTAACACCAATGTAAATAGAAATCAAGTTTTCTATAGTACCTAAAGAGGTGGTGGTTTGTTTTATTATGCTAATGATATCACGAGTTTTTGTTTAAGTTTTGTGTTGTGAAGTTTTCATGTTTTGGGTGATGTTCTCATGGACAATGGGATAAAGAGTGGAAAGAGATCAAGATTGGGGATGCCCAAGGCATCCCAATCCAAATCCAAGGACACCAAAAAGCCTAAGCTTGGGGATGCCCCGGGAAGGCATCCCCTCTTTCGTCTTCAATCCTTCGGTAACGTTACTTGGAGCTATATTTTTATTCACCACATAATATGTGTTTTGCTTGGAGCGTCGTGTATTATAGGAGTCTTTTCTTTTTGTTGTGTCACGATCATCCTTGCTGCACACCTTTTGAGAGAGACATGCACTCATCATGAATTTGCTAGAATACTCATTGAGCTTCGCTTATATCTTTTGACTTAGGCAATTTAGCTCGCATGTGCTTCACTTATATCTTTTCGAGCTAGATAACTTTGCTCTAGTGCTTCACTTAGATCTTTTTAGAGCACGGCGGTGTCATATTTTGGAAAACTAAAAACTCTCGATCTTCACTTATATCTTTTTGACAGTGCTCTCCCTAAGTAACTTGGTAATTGGCGTGTGCTATGAAAGTAGTCCTAAAGATGATAGGCATCCAAAGAGGATAAAATAAAAACTTCCATATTCAAGTGCATTGATTAGTAAGAGAAGTTTGATTCCTCACAATTAGTTTTGAGATATGGATTTGGTAATATTAGTGTTATGTTAGTAGGGTGTTGTGAACCTAGAAATACTTGTGTTGAAGTTAGTGATTCCCGTAGCATGCACGTATGGTGAACCGCTATGTTAGGAAGTCGGAGCATAATTGATTTACTGATTGTCATCCTTTGTGTTGCGGTCAAGATCACGCGATGGTTAACACCTACTGACCCTTCCCCTAGGAGTATGCGTTTAGCACTTTGTTTCGATTACTAATAAAACTTTTGCAATAAGTATATGAGTTCTTCATGACTAATGTGAGTCCATGGTATAGATGCACTTTCACCTAACACCATTGCTAGCCTCTCTAGTGCCGCGCAACTTTCGCCGGTGCACAAACTCACCATATACCTTCCTCAAAACAGCCACCATACCTACCTATTATGGCATTTTCATAGCCATTCCGAGATATATTGCCATGCAACTCCCACCGTCCCGTCTCATGACATGTGCCGTCACTTTCATATTGCCATTGCATGATCGTAAGATAGCTAGTGAGATGTTTCAACGTCATACGCTAAGCTAGATCGTTGCACATCCCGGTACACTGCCGGAGGCATTTCCTATAGAGCCATCATTATTCTAAGTATTGAGTTGTGAGTAAATAAAAGTGTGATGATCATCATTATTAGAGCATTGTCCCATGTGAGGAAATAAAAAAAAGAGGCCAAAGATGCCCACCAAAAAAAATGAAAAGAGGCCAAAGAGCTCAAACAAAAAAAAATAAAAAAAGAGAGAGGAAAAGAGAGAAGGGACAATGCTACTATCTTTTTCCACACTTGTGCTTCAAAATAGCACCATGTTCTTCATGATAGAGAGTCTCTTGTTTTGACACTTCCATATACTAGTGGGAATTTTCATTATATAACTTGGCTTGTATATTCCTATCATGGGCTTCCTCAAAATTGCCCTAGGTCTTCGTGAGCAAGCAAGTTGGGTGCACACCCACTAGTTCTCCTTTTGAGCTTTCACACACTTATAGCTCTAAGTGCATCCGCTGCATGGAAATACCTACTCATTCACATTGATATCTATTGATGGGCATCTCCATAGCCCTTTGATACACCGAGTCGGTGTGACCATCTCCTCCTTTTTTCCTCACAACCTCCACCACACTCTATTTCACCTATAGTGCTATATCCATGGCTCACGCTCATATATTGCGTGAGAGTTGAAAAAGGTTTGAGAAAGTAAGAGTGCAAAAACAATTACTTGGCCAATACCGGGGTTGTGCATGATTTAAATTCGTTGTGTGAGGATGATGGAGCATAGCCAGACTGTATGATTTTGTAGGGATAACTTTCTTTGGCCTTGTTATTTTCGAAAGTTCATGATTACCTTGCTACTTTGCTTGAAGTATTAGTGTTTTCATGTCAATAGCAAACTATTGTTTTGAATCTTACAGATCTAAACATTCATGTGACATGAAAGAAGTTGCAAAGGAAAAATATGTTAGGTAGCATTCCACATCAAAAATTCAGTCTTCAAGCAGGACTTAATCTTGGGGATGCTTGATACGTCTCCAGCGTATCTATAATTTTTTATGGTTCCATGCTATTATCTTGTCAACTTTGGATGTTTTCTATGCATTTTATATCTTTTTTGGGACTAACCTATTAACTCAGTGCCAAGTGCCAGTTCCTGTTTTTTCCGTGTTTTTGACCCTTTTCAGAGAAGAATATTAAACGGAGTCCAAACGGAATAAGACCTTCAGAAAGATTTTTTTCGGAACAGAAGATACGCAGGGAACTTGAGAACCAAGGCAAAGGATCCCTAGGGAGGCCACAAGCCCCCTAGCCACGACCTGGGGGGCGCCTGGCAGTCTTGTGGGAACCCCGTGGCTCCTTTGCCCTACTTCTTCCGCCTATAAATTCCCTAAAAACTTGAAACCACGGGAGAGAGCCACGAAAATACTTTTCCGCCGCCGCAAGCTTCTGTCTCCGCAAGATCCCATTTGGGGACCGTTTTGGTGTCCTGTCGGAGGGGGATTCGTACACGGAGGGCTTTTTCATCAACACCATTGCCTCTCTGATGATGCGTGAGTAGTTCACCACAGACCTTCGGGTCCATAGTTAGTAGCTAGATGGCTTCTTCTCTCTCTTGGATCTTTAATACAAAGTTCTCCATGATCTTCATGGAGATTATCCGATGTAATCTTCTTTTGGGTGTGTTTGTCGAGATCCGATGAATTGTGGATTTATGATCATATTATCTATGAATATTATTTGAGTCTCTTATGATCTCTTATATGCATGATTTCGTATCCTTGTAATTCTCTTCGAGTTGTGGGTTTCGTTTGGCCAACTTGATCTATAATTCTTGCAATGGGAGAAGTGCTTGGTTTTGGGTTCATACCATCCGGTGTCCTCACCTAGTGACAGAAGGGGTAGCAAGACACGTATCGTGTTGTTGCCATCAAGGGTAAAAAGGTGGGGTTTATATCTATTGCATGAATTTATCCCTTTACATCATGTCATGTTGCTTAAGGCGTTACTATGTTTGTTATGAACTCAATACACTAGATGCATGCTGGATAGCGGTCGATGTGTGGAGTAATAGTAGTAGATGTAGACAGTATCGGTCTACTTGTCTCGGACGTGATGCCTATATGTATGATCATTGCCTTAGATATCATCATGACTTTGCGCAGTTCTATCAATTGCTCGACAGTAATTCGTTCACCCACCGTAATACTTGCTATCATGAGAGAAGCCTCTAGTGAACACTATGACCCCCGGGTCTACTTCATATCATATTTTCAGCTCTACACATTCACTTTGTTGCACTTTCCGCCTTCAGATCTCACCTTGCTATCAATCGTGAAGGGATTGACAACCCCTTTATAGAGTTTGGTGCAAGTTTGTTTGTTTTTGCGGAGGTACTTTGGACACTTGCCTTGACACTCCTACTGGATTGATACCTTGGTTCTCAAACTGAGGGAAATACTTACTGCTACTATGCTGCATCACCCTTTCCTCTTCAAGGGAAAAACCAACGCAAGCTCAAGAGGTAGCAGGGACATCAAGGACGCCTCACCGGTGCTCGGGCTATCCCACAAGGCCGCGGTCGTAGTGCGTGCCAACTCCAGGGGCGAGGCACGTGCCGTGGAGGACCCGGGAGACGTCCACGACATCGCGCCCGTGGCGAAGATGAAGCAAGTGCTAGTGGATGAAGGAAGCCTTGGCCCCACCTTCACCATCGGCGCGAACCTCCCCCAAGACCAAGAGAAGGCATTTGTGGATTTCCTCACGGAGAACAAAGGTGCGTTCGCCTGGAGCGCCTCCAATCTTGTGGGGGTTCCGAGGGACATAATCGAGCATGGCCTCATGGTGTGCCCGAACGTGTGTCCGTTGAAGAAGAAGGCAAGGAGGAAAGCCCTAGAGAAGCAGGCGTTCATCACTCACGAAGTGCGCAAGTTGAAGGACGGAGGGGTCATAAGGGAGGTGCGCTACCGAGAATGGGTGGCCAACCCGGTGGTTGGCCCGAAGAAGTGTGGGAAGGAGCGCATGTGTGTCGACTTCACGAACCTCAACAAGGCTTTCCCTCAGGACCCGTTCCCACTGCCACGCAACGACCAGATCGTGGACTCCACCATGGAGTGTGACCTCCTGTGCTTCTTGGACGCATTCTTGGGCTACCACCAGATCAAGATGGCAGTGGAGGACATCGAGAAAACAACTTTACTCTTTCCGTGCGGGGTATACTGCTACGAGTGTATGCCTTTCTGGCTGCGGAACGCCGGGGCGACCTTCCAGCGGTTGATGCATATTGCCTTGGGGTCATAGCTCGGGAGGAACGCGGAGGCCTACATGGACGACATCGTGGTCAAGTCAAGCCAAGCAAAAACCCTGGGGGAGGACGTGGTGGAGTCCTTCGCCAGCCTGCGGAAGGTGAACCTGAAGCATAACCCCGAGAAGTGCGTCTTTGGATTCCCATCAGGCAACCTGCTCAGTTTCCTCGTGTCGCACCGGGGAATCGAGGCTAACCCAGTAAACGTAAATGCCATAAACAAGATGAGCACACCCACAACCCTCAGGGAAATGCAGAAGATGACGGGGGGTGTCTCCTTCGTGGGTTGTTTCATCTCCAAGCTTGGCGAGCGAGCCCTGCCCTTCTTCAAGATCATGAAAAGGAAGGGGTCCTTCGAGAGGACCCCGGAGGCCGACGCTGCCTTCGACGAGCTCAAGTGTTACCTCACGAGCCCGACGGTCATGGTGGTGCCTCTCCCTCGGGAGCCCCCGCTAATGTACCTCGCTGCCACACCCCACTCCGCCAGCGCCGCATTGGTGGCAGTAAGGGAGGAGTAAACCGGCAAGGGCGCTACTTTGGGAAGCCCCAGCGGGCCCCCGCCCACTGCGCCTGGGGGCTCACACGACTCACAAGCTCCAACCTCCCGCGAGCGGAGGGACCTGAGGCCCATACTGACGAATCATGTCATGAAGATCCTTGCCCCCCCCTACGGACGAAGAAACGCCCCGGCCTCCTGAAGCCACCAAGGAGCACGACGCCCTGGGCAGACGCGTCCTCGTCGACCACCCAGTGTACTTCGTTAGCACGGTACTGCGGGACTCGCGCTCGCGCTACCCCATGCAATAGAAACTCCTTCTAGAGCTCCTCGTCACCTCGCGCAAGCTGCGTCACTACTTCCAAGGACACCCAATCAAGGTCGTCTCCGCCTACCCATTGGAGAAGATCCTGCACAACCCAAACGCTGCAGGAAGACTTGCCGAGTGGAACATCAAGCTTCAGGCCTTCAGCAATGGATTCAGCACGACCAGGGTCATCAAGGGAGCGGCTCTGGCTGACTTCGTGGCGGAATGGATGGACGCACCAGTCCGGGGGATGGAAGGGAGCCAATCCCTTGCCCCCGGAGCAGCGGCGCCAGAGGGATGGACGATGCACTTCGACGGAACCTTCGCGCGAATGGGAGCAGGGGCACGTGTCCTGCTCACCTCCCCGATAGGAGACAGGGTTCTCTACATCGTGCGGCTCTGTTTCCAATGGGGGGAGAACGTCTCCAACAATAGAGCGGAGTACGAGGGCCTCATGGTCAGCCTCAAGTCAGCAGCGGCCTTGAGGGTCCGACGCCTCACCGTGATGGGAGACTCTCAGCTCCTCGTCAACTTCTCCAACAAGGTGTACACACCCAACGACGAACATATGGAGACATATCTGCAGGAGGTACGTAAGATTGAGAAATGTTTTCAGGGCCTGGAGCTGCAGCATGTCCCGCTATGCGAAAACAAGGAGGCGGACGACATCGCCAAAAGAGCTTCGCGTGACTCTTTTTGAGGAGCGACTCTTCAAGCCTTCCGTGACGCCATCAACTGAGAACCCAGCACCGCACGCAGAGGAGCTCCCCCGAGCACCGCCCTCGAGGGCTCCGGACTATGGACAGGCCTTGGGTGCTCGACTACTCCTGGCCCTAGAGGCTCAAGATGATGATTGGATGCAGGAACTCGGGGCATATCAGCTCCACGGGACATTGTCGGAGAAGGAAGAGGATGCGGAATGCGTAGTACGACAAGCCTCAACCAACTGCGTATGAGACGACGCCTTGTACCACACGCACGCGAACGACGTCGCGCTACGGTGCATTTCTAGGGAGCAGGGGCGCGAGCTACTGGCCGACATCCACGAAAGGGACTGCGGACATCACTCCTCCTCGCGCGTGCTCGCAGGTAAGGTGTTCAGGTCAGGTTTTTAGTGGCCTACAGCTCTGGACGATACCACCCAGCTGGTCAGGTCTTGCGAGGCCTGCTAGTTCGAAGCCAAGCAGATCCACCAGCCCGTGCTGGGCCTCCAGACCATCCCGCTCTCCTGGCCTTTTGCGGTCTAGGGGCTGGACATATTGGGGCCCTTCCCGCGGGCCGCGTGGGGTTTCCGCTACCTCTATGTAGCCATCGACAAATTCACCAAGTGGGCGGAGGTGGAGCTCGTGCGCACTATCCCGGCCGGGTCTGTCGTGAAGTTCATCAAAGGCCTCGTGAGCCGCTTTGGAGTCCCCAACCGCATCATCACCAATAATGGTTCGTAGTTCACCAGTCAGCTCTTCAAGATTTACTGTGCTAACCCCAGTACGCAGATATGCTATGCATCGGTGGCCCATCCGCGGAGCAATGGCCCGGAGGAGCACGCCAACGCGGAGGTCCTGCGTGGTCTCAAAGTGAGGAGCTTCAAGAAGAAGCTCGAAGTATGCAGCCAGGGTTGGGTCGACAAGCTCCCGTCGGTACTGTGGTCCATCCGCACCACTGCAACCAAATCCACCGGCGAAACCCCGTTCTTCCTCATCTACAAAGCAGAGGTGGTCCTTCCCCACAAAATCAAGCACCGGTCCCCGCGGGTCTTGGCGTTCGATGAGGAGCGTAAGGACGCTGCGCGGGGGACTGATACGTCTCCGACGTATCTAATTTTGCGAACTCTTTTGCCCTTTGTTTTGGACTCTAATTTGCATGATTTGAATGGAACTAACCCGGACTGACGCTGTTTTTAGCAGAATTGCCATGGTGTTGTTTTTGTGCAGAAATAGAAGTTCTCGGATTGACCTGACAATTTCCGGAGAATTTTTTTGGAATTAATGAAAAATACCTGCGCAAAGATCCACCGGAGGAGGTGAGCGAGTGGGCCACAAGCCCAGGAGGCGCGGCCACCCCCCTCGTCGCGCCTGGCAGGCTTGTGGGGCCCACAGAGCTCCACCACCTCCAATCTCAGCTCTATATGTTTCGTTTCGTCCGAAAAAAATCACAGAGAAGGATTCATCGCATTTTACGATACGGAGGGCAGATCTGGAGTCCTTTCTGGGCTCCGGAGAGGGCAAATCGTCGACATCGTCATCATCAACCTCCCTCCATCGCCAATTCCATGATGCTCTTCACCGTTCGTGAGTAATCTCATCGTAGGCTTGCTAGACGGTGATGACTTGGATGATATCTATCATGTAATAAAGTTAGTTTTGATGGGGATTGATCCCTAGTATCCACTATATTCTGAGATTGATGTTGCTACTACTTTGCATGCTTAATGCTTGTCACTAGGGCCCGAGTGCCATGATTTCAGATCTGAACCTATTATGTTGTCGCCAATATATGTGTGTTTTAGATCCTACCTTGCAAGTTGTAGTCACCTACTATGTGTTATGACCCGGCAACCCCAGAGTGACAATAGCCGGAAGCACTCCCGGAGATGACCATAGTATGAGGAGTTCATGTATTCACCAAGTGTTAATGCGTTGGTACGGTTCTTTATTAAAAGGAGAACCTTAATATCCCGTAGTTTCCATTAGGACCCCGCTGCCACGGGAGGGATGGACAATAGATGTCATGCAAGTTCTTTTCCTAAAGCACGTATGACTACATACGGAATACATGCCTACATTAGATTTACGAACGGGAGCTAGTTACTTATATCTCCGTGTTATAGCTATTACATGATCAATCACATCTGGCATAATCATCCATCACCGATCCAATGCCTACGAGTCTTTTACTACTGGTCCTTGCTATGTAGCTTTGCTGCTACTGCTGTTACTCTGGTGCTACTGCTGTTACTCTGGTGCTACTGTTGTTACTGTTGTTACTGTTGCTTTGATACCACCTTGCTACTGATACTTTGCTGCACACACTAAATCTTTCACGTGTGGTTGAATTGACAACTCAACTGCTAATACTTGAGAATATTCTTTCTCTTCCCCTTGAGTCAAATCAATAAATTTGGGTTGAATACTCTACCCTCGAAAACTGTTGCGATCCCCTATACTTGAGGGTTATCAAGACATTTTTCTGGCGCCGTTGCCGGGGAGGCACAGCTATATTCTCTGAGTCACTTGGGATTAACGTCTGCTGGTCACTATGAGGAATCCGAAAGATCCAAGAACTGAAATCTTGCCCTCAACTGCGAGGATAGGTAAGGAACTGCAATCTAGCTCTGCACTTGATTCACCTTCAGTTATGAGTAAGTTTGCGACATCACCTCCTGCTAGAAATCTTGATATGTCGCGTGTGCTTGATGATGCTACTTCTGCTGCCCATGATGCTTATGATGATGTTATGCTTGATACTGCTTTGCCTGATGATGCTATGCCTGATATTGCTTTGCCTGATGATGCCATGCCTGATACTGCTTTGCCACTAGGTGCATTCCTTGATGCACAAATTGCTAGAGTTGCTGCTAGATGTGATGATACTTCTGAAACTGCTGATACTATTGAAGTAGAACCTGCTACTATGCCTGAATTACATGTTATGCCTGAGCGTTATGTTATGGAGGGAGAGATAGTCGAGGACTTTCTTGCGTGTAAGGATAGCTATGATGTTGAGAAATTACTACGCAAGTGGAAAGAACAATCTCTGAACGCTAGGATGAAATACGACCCGAAGTTTGCTACCTCGCCTATCTTTGTGACCGATAAGGATTATGAATTCTCTGTCGACCCTGAGTTAATTACTCTGGTCGAATCTGATCCTTTTCACGGTTATGAGTCTAAAACGGTTATAGCCCATCTTACCAAACTGCACGATATAGCCACACTATTCACGAGTGAAGAAAAGATCCGCCACTACTATATCCTCAAGTTGTTTACTTTCTCGCTAAAGGATGATGCTAAGACCTGGTTTACTTCTCTTGCTCCTGGTTGTGTGCATAGCCCCCAGGATATGGTCTACTACTTCTCTAAAAAATATTTCCCTGCCCATAAGAAGCAAGCTGCCTTGCAGGAAATATACAACTTTCCTCAAGCTGAGGAAGAGAGTCTCCCACAAGCTTGGGAGAAGCTTGTCCAGCTATTGAATGCTTTGCATGATCACCCTCTTGAGAAGAATGAAATACTTGATATCTTCTATAATGGACTTACCGATGCTTCCAAAGACCACCTAGATAGTTGTGCTGGTTGTGTTTTTAGGGAACGAACCGTAGAACAAGCTGAGATTCTATTGAATAACATCTTGTGCAATGAGAATGCTTGGACTATTCCCAAACCACCTCCTAAGCCAACTCCGAAGAAAAGAGGTATTATATTCCTCAGTCCCGAAGATATGCAAGAAGCTAAGAAATCTATGCGAGAGCAAGGCATCAAATCTGAAGATGTTAAAAATCTACCACCTATCAAAGAGAACCATGGTCTCGATAACCCAATACAGGTAGTAGAAGTAAATTCTCTGCGTAGGCTTGATGAGAGTGATATTCCTTTTGATAAACCTGCTAGCCTATGTCTGGATGAATTTGATAACTTTGTTGCCAAACAACAAAGTTTCAACGATTATGTTAGCAGACAATTGGAACAGAATGCTCGTATGCTTAGTCATTTAAGTGCTTGTGTGGACAGAAATGTCAATGATCTTAAGCTCCTGAGTAAACATGCCTCCATGGTTACTACTCAGGTAGAACAAGTACTTAAAGCTCAAAATGACTTGCTCAATGAGTTGAACGCCAATTCTGTTGAAGACATTACTAGAGGCGGTAGAATGACCCAGGAACCTTTGTATCCTGAGGGTCATCCTAAGAGAATTGAACAAGATTCTCAAGGAGTTAGCACTGATGCACCCAGTCATCCTAGAAAGAAGAAGAAAGATGATAGGGATGTGCACGCTAGCAACCCTGTTGCTGCTACACCTGAGGGTCCAAACGATGTCTCTGTCTCTGATGCTGAGACACAATCTAGTGATGTTCATGTTGATGCTCAACCTAGCAATGATAAGGATGTGGAGATTGAACCTGTTGATCTTGATAACCCACAGCCTAAGAATAGAAGATACGATAAGAATGACTTCACTTCTAGGAAGCATGGTAAAGAAAGGGAACCATGGGTTCAGAAACCCATGCCCTTTCCTCCCAAACCATCCAAGAAAAAGGATGATGAGGGTTTTGAGCGATTCGTTGAAATGATCAGACCTGTCTTTCTGCAAATGCGTTTGACAGATATGCTCAAAATGTCTCTGTATGCTAAGTACATGAAACATATTGTGACTAATAAGAGGAGGATACCTGAGATTGAGATTTGCACCATGCTTGCTAATTATACCTTCAAGGGTGGAACTCCTAAGAAACTAGGTCATCCCGGTGTGCCCACTATACCTTGCTCCATTAAAGGTAACTACGTTAGAACTGCTTTATGCGACCTTGGAGCCGGTGTTAGTGTTATGCCTCTCTCTCTCTTTATCATGGACTTGAACTGGATAAGTTGACACCCACTGAATCTCTTTGCAAATGGACGAAAAATCAACTGCTTTCCAAATCGGCATTTGCGAGGATGTGCCTGTTGTACTTGCTAACGTCACTATCTTAACAGAATTTGTTATTTTGGATATTCCTGAGGACGATGTGGTGGCGGTCATCCTCGGAAGACCCTTTTTAAACACTGTAGGGGCTGTTATAGATTGCAACAAAGGCAATGTCACTTTCCATGTCAACGGTAATGAGCATACAGTGCACTTTCCGAAGAAACAATATCGAGTACATTGCATCAATGCTATCGAAAAAACTTCATCGATTCTTATTGGGAGCTTTGAATGCCCTATACCTCGTGTCAAGATAAAGTATGATTTTCTTGTTGGGGAGATACATATCCCCATTGAGGTGACCTAGTGACTATTCGGAAATTCTCCGTTCTCTTTTGCGATTCAAAAAAGTTTGTCAAAGAGACTTGATCAACCTCACTGACGGATTTCTTTCGATGACCATGAGATGGATGAATCGAGGAGTCACGAACCTCTATTCCAAGCTTTCACCTTCGGTTGCTTAGAAGAAAAATGATAGATTTAGATTAGTTTTCCCTGTTTTCTGTTTTAGCGTCTGGTAGAAAAGTACCCCGAAAATAAAAGTTCTCCGAACGTCCTGGAAATCAAGTATGATTTTTCTGGAATTTTTGAAAAATTCTGAGAAAAAGAGCTTGTCTGGGGGCTGCACCAGTGGGCCACAAGCCCTTGAGGCGCGGGCACCCCCCTGGCCGCGCCACCCAGGCTTATGGGGCCCACAGGGACCCCCTCCACTCATTCTTGCTCTGATCTGGTTCTCCTACCTCCAGGAAAAATCGGTTCGCAGCTCAAACCCGTGTTCTTGCTCCTCTTGCTGGGATTTTCGATCTCTTTGCTCAAATCACCATTCTCCGAACTGTTTTGGGGAAATTATTCCTTGGTAAGTGACTCCTCCATTGGTCCAATTAGTTTTTGTTCTAGTGCCTATACTCCGCGTATTTTTGTTGCCTTGGTGACCATGTTCTTGAGCTTTCCATTCTAATTCTAGCTGGTCCCAAGTGGTTTTGATGGGTAATATGGCCTCTAGGCACTGGTTGGAGTAGTTGCTACGAGTTTCGTTGAGCCTTATTCACTTTTCCTTAGAATCACTAAAAATTTCAGAAATTTTTAGAGATAGAAAAAGGAAAAGATGAGGAGGTCTTAAGAGGCTCTTCAAGCCGTGACCCCAAGGATGATGGGAGTGAGAAGAAGCCCAAGTATATGGTCCCTCGAGTCGCAGAAGTTCGAGCTTGCGAGTGGCCAAGCGACATGTTCTTACGCGCCGCTAGAATTTATGAGGACTTTTATCACTTGGTGGAAAATGCAGGCCTTACTGCCTTCGTTGAAGATAAGTGTCCGCAATACCTCCTCGTCACTAATATCTTCGTACAAAGCTTTAACTTCTATCTGAGGAAGAATCCTCCTATGATTGAGTTCAAACTTTATGATATCCCCCAGCGCATGTCACTCCAAGATTTTTGCAATGTTTGCAAATTACCTTACGTTGGGGATATTCATGAACCTCGTCCATAGTACTTGGAAGCTTTCATCGATACAATTGATGTAGGAGAGGAGAGAGGAGTGTCTTGCGCTAGAGCTGCTAGCATTCATTTTCCCGTGCTTCAGTACTTCTCACTTTTTGTGGGAAAATGTTTGATTGGTCGTGGGAAAGCTGGATCACTTAGTTCCCCAGATCTTGCGGTCTTGCGCGAAGCCCTTTTTAATGATAAAACTTATAGCTTGGGCGCTATAGTAGCTCAACGGTTGATCACGAACCGTTCTAAGGGCATTGTCTATGGAGGTATCTATACTACTCGTCTTGCTAGAAACTTTGAGATACCTACTAGACTCGAAGAGGAAGAAGAGATTCTTCTTCCCGAGAGATATCTAGATTACGATAGCATGGTTCGCCATGACTTTCTTGATAGAGACATAAATAAAAGGATAATTTATACCCTGGTATTTAGTCAGGGTACTCATGAGACTATTACTTTGTTCAATCTTCATGCAGGCAGGTACATTATTATGCCCTCAGACATCTACGCATATTGGGGCCTAGCCCAACCACAGGTACCCGTGCCCGAGCCACCAGTCGAGTACCAGACGCCAGTTTATCAGTGGGAGCCAGAGGAGCTCACACAACACTGGCATCCTCAGTCCACTCCGGAGTATCCCGGAGCTGGTTATTTCCCTCCTTGGGAGTAGACCAACTTAGGCCAAAATCATAAGCTTGGGGGAGTACGTGTTCTCACCGACTTTACATTCTTGCTTATGCTTTCACTTTGTTAGCCGGTGTTCACACTTTTCCACTATATCAACCATGTTAGTTTATTTTTATTTTCGCGTTTTCATTTCGTGTGTCTGTCTAGTTTGAGAAAACCCAAAAATATTTTCTTGTTCTTCTTTTGCTTGTTGGGAGCTTTCCCGTGTAAATAGTTTTCTTTTTCTTTGGGTCAAGGTAGAATATATTGGTTACAATGTTTAGTGGCTCTCGCATGCATACTTGTTTAGCTGACAAAGAGCCATATTAGTTTGTCTTATCCTTTGTGTTTGCCTGCAGATTCCAGCTTTAGTCCAATGCATGAGCACGGTTATTATTGTTCACATCGTTCGATCGTGCAAGTGAAAGGCAATAATGACGATATATGATGAAGTGACTGAGCCTCGAAAAGCTGGTATGAACTCAATCTATTTTGTTTTTGTAAATATGACTAGCTCATCATGCCTGATTCAGCTTTGTTGTGAGAGAAACATGTTTGCAATGACAACTTAGAGATCATAGTTGCTTATGCCATGCTTACTTAGCTAGTAGCTTATAATGGTTTGTCTTGGATTCCCACATGAATTTTGAGATGACCGTGTTATAGTATGATAGGATGGTATCCTCCTTTCAATGTTTCAAGTGGTTTGACTTAGCGCATGTTCACGCATGTAGTTGAAACAAAATCAACATAGCCTCTATGATATTCATGTTCATGGTGATTTATGTCCTACTCATGCTTGCATTCAATGTTAGTTAATCTCAATGCGTTTTGATGACTGTTGTTGCTCTCTAGTTGGTCGCTTCCCAGTCTTTTGCTAGCCTTCACTTGTACTATGCGGGAATACTGCTTGTGCATCCACCCCCATAAACCCAAAGTTGTTCCATATGAGTCCACCATACCTACCTATATGCGGTATCTACCTGCCGTTCCAAGTAAATTTGCATGTGCCACTCTCTAAACCTTCAAGAAATAATCTGTTTTGCGTACCCGAACCGCTAATGTGGTGACAGGGGGCTATCACTATCTTCCATGCTAGGTGTGTTATCCTCGATATGTGTTTATTCACTATCATTCACGAGAAAGGGGCCGGTAATTGGAATTCCCAGTTCCATGCTCAAATCGAAAAGATAATTGCAAACAAAACTCCCCCACGATTGATGTTGGTATGGACGGTACCTGAGGATTCGGCTAGTCGTGGAGTGTGATTGATTGGTGGTGGGGGAGTCAAAACTTTAATTTTCTGTTTGGGAACCGCCTATAGCATGTGTAGCGTGGAAGATGTTGAGAACTCTTAGTCATTGCGTTGACAATGAGAGCATGCCACCCAAAATTATTATCTCTGTTATAAAAGCTTGAGCTCTGGCACCTCAGCAAATCAATGCTTCGCTCTGCGAAGGGCTTGTCTATTTATGTTCCCGTCGAGTGATCCTCCTCTTATAAAAGCACCAATTAGAAAGCACCTCTGTCGTTTTTATGCTTTGCTTTTAACTGTGTTGAGTATGACTGTGGCTGGATCTTCTTTGCCATGAATTACAATGTTTAGTCAGCCCTTGGTCTTTGAAGGTGCTCTGCATTTATGTTTTGCGGTCTCAGAAAGAGCTAGCGAGATACCACCTATTCGTACTGCTTCATGTTTCTTTGATTGAAGTGTTGACATTTGAGGCTTATTATTATTTGCTCGCTAGTTGATTATGCCATTGATTTGAGATTACCGTGAGACCTAGATGTCATTTGCTTAAGTGGTTTGCTTGTGATCTTGCTGAAATTCTGGTTATGAGTTAGACATAGTTGCAACTACAAGATCAAATAGAGTTTGTCAAAGTTTTTCTTTTGTCTCTTTCAGTTTGTCAACTGAATTGCTTGAGGAAAAGCAAGGCTTTAAGCCTGGGGGAGGTGATACGTCTCCGTCGTATCTACTTTTCCGAACTTTTTTTCCCTTGTTTTGGACTCTAATTTGCATGATTTGAATGGAACTAACCCGGACTAACGCTGTTTTACCCAGAATTGCCATGGTGTTGTTTTTGTGTAGAAATAAAAGTTCTCGGAATGACCTGAAAATTTACGGAGATTTTTTTTGGAATTAATGAAAAATACCTGTGCAAAGATCCACCGGAGGAGGTGAGCCAGTGGGCCACAAGCCGAGGACGCGCGACCACCCCCCTTGGCCGCGCCTGGCAGGCATGTGGGGCCCACAGAGCTCCACCACCTCCAATCTCAGCTCTATATATTCCGTTTCGCACGGGAAAAATCAGAGAGAAGGGTTCATCGCGTTTTACGATACGGAGGCGCCACCACCTCCTATTCTTCATCTGGAGGGCAGATCTGGAGTCCTTTCTGGGCTCCGGAGAGGGGAAATCATCGACATCGTCATCATCAACCTTCCTCCATCGCTAATTCCATGATGCTCTTCACCGTTCGTGAGTAATCTCATCGTAGGCTTGCTGGACGGTGATGAGTTGGATGAGATCTATCATGTAATCGAGTTAGTTTTGACAGGGATTGATCCCTAGTATCCACTATGTTCTGAGATTGATGTTGCTACTACTTTGCCATGCTTAATGCTTGTCACTAGGGCCCGAGTGCCATGATTTCAGATCTGAACCTATTATGTTGTTGCCAATATATGTGTGTTTTAGATCCTATCTTACAAGTTGTAGTCACCTACTATGTGTTATGACCCGGCAACCCCGGAGTGACAATAGCCGGAACCACTCCCGGAGATGACCATAGTATGAGGAGTTCATGTATTCACCAAGTATTAATGCGTTGGTCCGGTTCTTTATTAAAAGGAGAACCTTAATATCCCGTAGTTTCCATTAGGATCCCACTGCCATGGGAGGGATGGACAATAGATGTCATGCAAGTTCTTTTCCCTAAGCACGTATGACTACATACGGAATACATGCCTACATTAGATTGACGAACGGGAGCTAGTTACTTATATCTCCGTGTTATAGATGTTACATGATGAATCATCTGGCATAATCATCCATCACCGATCCAATGCCTACGAGTCTTTTACTACTGGTCCTTGCTACTTTGCTTTGCTGCTACTGCTGTTACTCAGCTGCTACTAATGTTACTCTTGCTACTGCTGCTTTCATACCACCTTGCTACTGATACTTTGTTGCACACACTAAATCTTTTAGGTGTGGTTGAATTGACAACTCAACTGCTAATACTTGAGAATATTCTTTCGCTTCCCCTTGAGTCGAATCAATAAATTTGGGTTGAATACTCTACCATCGAAAACTGTTGCGATACCCTATACTTGAGGGTTATCAGGGACGAACCTCGTACTTGGAGAGGAGGTGCGCCGTCGAGCCTCTCTCTGAGCCGCGAGGTACCAGCAGGCCTTGCAGCACTACCACTACCGCAACATCCGCTTCAGGACCCTCGAAGTCGGCGATCTCGTCTTGAGGCGGGTCCAATCCTGGGAAGGCTTGCATAAGCTTTTGTTCATGTGGGATTCTCATTCAAGGTCGATCACATCTCCAGACCTGGCTCCGTGCTTTTGGAGACTCAAGATGGAGTTCCCGTCCAGAATGCTTGGAACATCCGGCACCTCTGCAAGTTCTACCCATGACAACTCTGCACCGCCCCTGCACTGCCTACGCGTCGCCTCTACATCGACCATGCATCGTCCTTCAATTCTTCCGGAACCTACTTCATCTCGTGAAACTCTCACGTAATAACGAGCCGAGGCTATGTACGCCCAGGGCCCCCTGAGGACGCGGAAGGGGTCCATCCGACGCCTAGTGGGGAAGACGGAGGCAATCAACACAGTCCACCAATGACTTCCGAAATCAGGCACCTGAAGATGTCGAGGTAATTTCCATTTCTTCCGACTCAACTTCTTCTCTCCCCAAGCCGGCGAGGCGAATCTGTAGGAAAGTTCCCATGTTTCACCCGGATGCTCATCTGGATCCCAATTTCCTTTTGAAGAATGTGAGTTATACACCTAAACCTCATACTCGAAGCCATTCTAGAGACCTAGTGTCCGGCTTGCCCGAGAGAACAACTGGTCGCAAACGGCAAAGCGAGGTATGTTTCCGCGAGCATCTTTTCCTTCTTGTGTAAGATATGCTTCGCAATTTACCCAATATTTGAATCCTTGTCCATCAGGTTTCACCTCCTTCATCTTGCCATTCAGCAATGTTGACTCTCCCCCCAATGATTCGTCTTCAGGGGTAAGTTTCTTTACTAACATCTTTATTTGAAATTTCAATGTCTTTGTTCCAACATTGGTGCCATTGTTTCTTAGAGCGCAAGCAAAGAAAAGGAAAACTGGTGACTCATCTTCGGCTCCCAAAGCGGTTGAAACGTCTGGTATGGGTACCTCCATCCCAGAGGCTCCAAAAGAACCAGCTGAAATGCACGAGAATATTTTTGATGATGTTCCTGATATCCGGTTCAACCCTTCAAGCCCTCAAAAGGAGGTGACTGAAAACATCAACCCGCCCAGTCCTTCTAAGACGCCTAAAGATCCAGATGCAGTCATCGTTACTGATACTGGTTATTCTAAACCTGCAACCGCGGTGTTAACCAAACACACGCCAAAAGATGCCCAAATATTTGTAGAGAAGGATATCACCAAGCTGAAGCTTCCTCATTATGAAAAATTGGAGTTTGAGGAACTGTATTCTGGTTTTGTGAGCCGCCTGGAGACAATCCGCGAGATGGAGAAAAGCCTGGCCAACTTGATGCGAATCAAACATGAGGTATGGCATCTTTATCACTGTTAATATATCCTCCCATTAGCCCTCCAAAGGATGGGTCATCCATGACGAATCGTGTATTTGTATCATTCTTCAGTGTGTAGCCCCCAAGGGTCGGGACATCTTTGTAAAGATGAGCCGGGTCTTGAACTTATATTTGCAAAAAACAACTTCAATCTCTAGCCCCCAAGGGCCGGGTCATCTTTTGAAAGATGAGCCGGGTCTTGAACTTGTAATTGAACAAAAAAATTCTTCAACCTGTAGCCCCCAAAGTCCGGCTCATCTTTTGAAAGATTAGCCGGGTCTTGAACTTGTAATTGAACAAAAAAAATCTTTAACCTGTAGCCCCCAAGGGCCAGGTCATTGATAACCCACAAGTATAGGGGATCGCAACAGTTTTCGAGGGTAGAGTATTCAACCCAAATTTATTGATTCGACTCAAGGGGAAGCCAAAGAATATACTCAAGTATTAGAAGTTGAGTTGTAATTTCAACCACACCTGAAAGATTCAGTATCTACAGCAAAGCATCAGTAGCAAAGTAGTATGATAGCAGCAGTAGCAACAATAACTAGTAGCAGCAAAGTAACAACAGTAGCAACAGAGTAAGATTACCAAGAGTGACAGCAGTAGCGGCAAAGTAACATAGCAAGGACTAGTAGGAAAAACTCGTAGGCATTGGATCGGTGATGGATGATTATGCCGGATGCTATTCATCATGCAACACTTATAACATGGAGAGATATGTAACTAGCTCCAGTTTGTCAATGTAATCTGGCATGTATTCCGTATATAGTCATACATGCTTAGGGAAAAGAACTTGCATGACATCTATTGTCCATCCCTCCCGTGGCAGCGTGGTCCTAATGGAAACTACAGGATATTAAGGTTCTCCTTTTAATAAAGAACCTTACCAAAAAATTAACACGTGGTGAATACATGAACTCCTCATACTATGGTCATCTCCGGGAGTGGTTTCGGCTAGTGTCACTCCGGGGTTGCCCTGTTATAACACATAGTAGGTCACTACAACTTGCAAGATAGGATCAAGAACACACATATATTGGCGACAACATAATAGATTCAGATCTGAAATCATGGCACTCGGGCCCTAGTGACAAGCATTAAGCATGGCAAAGTAGTAGCAACATCAATCTCAGACCATAGTGGATACTAGGGATCAATCCCCGTTAAAACTAACTCGATTACATGATAGATCTCATCCAACCTATCACCGTCCAACAAGCCTACAATGAGATTACTCACGAACGGTGAAGAGCATCATGGAATTGGCGATGAAGGAAGGTTGGTGATGACAATGGCGACGATCTCCCCTCTCCGGAGCCGAGAACAGACTCCAGATCTGTCCTCAAGAGGAAGAACAGGAGGTGGCGGCACCTCCGTATCGTAAAACGTGATGAACTCTTCTCCATTATTATTTTCCCGATGAAAGGGACTAAATAGACCTGAGATTGGAGGCGGTGGAGTTTTGTGGGCCCCACAAGCCTGCCAGGCGCGGACACGGGGGGCCACGCCTGGTGGGCTTGTGGGCTCCACGCTCCACTTCCTCCATTGATTCTTGTGCCAGTATTTTTTATATATTCCACAAAAATTCTCCGTAAATTTTCAGTTCATTCCGAGAACTTTTATTTTTGCGCAAAAACAACACCATGGCAATTCTGCTGAAAACAATGTTAGTCCGGGTTAGTTCCATTCAAATCATGCAAATTAGAGTCCAAAACAAGGGCAAAAGAGTTTGGAAAAGTAGATAAGATGGAGGTGTATCAACTCCCCCAAGCTTAAAACCTTGCTTGTCCTCAAGCACTTCAGTTGACAAACTGAAAGAGACAAAAGAAAAACTTTTACGAACTCTGTTTGATCTTGTTGTTGCAAACATGTCTAACTCATAACCAGAATTTCAGCAAGATCACAAACTAACCACATAAGAAAATGACATCTAGGTCTCACGGTAAACTCATATCAATGGCATAATCAACTAGCGAGCAAATAATAATAAGTCTCAAACGTCAACACTTCAATCAAAACAATCATGAAGCAGTACGAACAGATGGTATCTCGCTAGCTCTTTCTCAGACCGCAAAACATAAATGCAGAGCACCTTCAAAGATCAAGGGCTGACTAAACATTGTAATTCATGGCAAAGAAGATCCAGTCACAGTCATACTCAATAACAGTTAAAAGCAAATCATAAAAATGACAGAGGTGCTCTCTAATTGGTGCTTTTATAAGAGGAGGATGACTCAACAGGAACAAAAATAGAAAGGCCCTTCACAGAGGGAATCATTGATTTGGAGAGGTGCCAAAGCTCAAGCTTTGAAAACAGAGATAATAATTTTTGTTGGCATGCTTTCATTGTTAACGCAATGACTAACAGTTCTCACCATATTCCACGCTACACATGCTATAGGCGGTTCCCAAATAGAAAAGTAAAGTTTTTACTCCCCCACCACCATCAATCACACTCCACGACTAGCCGAATACTCGGGTGCCGTCCATACCAACAATAGTCCATGGGGAGTTTCGTTTGCAATTATCTTTTCGATTTGATCATGGAACTGGGCATTCCAATTACCGGCCCCTTTCTCGTGAATGATAGTGAGTAAACACATATCGAGGATAACACGCCTAGCATGGAAGATACTGATAGCCCCCTGTCACCACAGGAGCGGTTAGGGCATGCAAAACAGATTATTTCTTTAAGGTTTAGAGAGTGGCACATGCAAATTTACTTGGAACGACAGGTAGATACCGCATATAGGTAGGTATGGTGGACTCATATGGAACAACTTTGGGTTTATGGAAGTGGATGCACAAGCAGTGTTCCCGCTTAGTACAAGTGAAGGCTAGCAAAAGACTAGGAAGCGACCAACTAGAGAGCGACAACAATCATCAAAATGCATTGAGATTAACTAACATTGAGTGCAAGCATGAGTAGGACATAAATCACCATGAACATGAATATCATAGAGGCTATGTTGATTTTGTTTCAACTACATGCGTGAACATGCGCCAAGTCAAGCCACTTGAATCATTCAAAGGATGATACCATCCTATCATACTACATCATAGTCATCTCAAAATTCATGTTGGCATCCAAGGCAAACCATTATAAGCTCCTAGCTAATTAAGCATGGCATCAGAAACTATGATCTCTAAGTAGTCATTGCAAACATGTTTCTCTCACAACAAAGGTGAATCAGGAACGATGAGCTAGTCATATTTACAAAAACAAAATAGATCGAGTTCATACCAGCTTTTACAGGCTCAGTCACTTCATCATATATCGTCATTGTTGCCTTTCACTTGCACAACCGAATGATGTGAACAATAATAAGAGTGCTCGTGCATTGGACTACGCTGGAATATGCTGGCAAACACAAAGGAGAAGACAAAGTAATATGGCTCTTTAACAGATAAACACATATGCATGCGAGAGCCAGTAAAAATTGTAACCATGGTCTTCTACCTTGACCCAGAGAAAAGGAAAACTATTTACATGGGAAAGCTCCCAACAAGCAAAAGAAGAACAAGGAAATATTTTTGGGTTTTCTCAAACTTGATAGACACACGAAAAGAAAACGAGAAAAATAAATAAATTAGCATGGATGATACAGTGGCAAAGTGTGAACACCGACTAACAAAGTGAAAGCGTAAGCAAGAATATAAAGTCGGTAAGAAACATGTACTCCCCCATGCTTAGGCTTTTGGCCTAAGTTGGTCTACACCCAAGGATGGTTCGGGCGATACGCAAAATCATAATGGGGGTCATTCGGGAGCGCTGCAGCCACTGCCTGAATAGCTGCCTCACAGAGACAAGTAGCCTTTGCCTCCCTCTCGTACTCTTTGCCTCTCCTCTAGTCATGTAATATCTCTGTTTTACCTGAAAGTCAAAGAGGGCAAGAGCAGGAAGGGTAATATGGAAAACACGCTGCCGGTTAAATATTAACCGGTATAGGAGGGATTCATCATCCCTCTCAAGGAACTGATAGCGTGTCAAAGTGACGCGGTCAAGGAAAGTTGTATGGAGTGGGGGATGTCCTTCGCGGATGGGTACTCCAAGAAAATTTGCTATGTGAGTGGCATAGATCCCACCAAAGAAATCCCCTTCATTAGCATTATTATTCAGCCTCCTTTCTATTATAGATCCCATGTTAAAACTTCTATCACCCATTACTGCGCTCTTAAGAATACTAAGGTCGGGTGCGTAGAGGTGACAATGCTCAATCTTGCCATTAATGCATCTGCCTATGAAGAGGGCAAAGTAATGCAAGGCAGGAAAATGAATGCTCCCCATGGTAGCCTGCGTAATATCTCTAGTTTCTCCAACAGTTATACCAGAGGAAAAAAATCTCTATCCAAACATTTAGGAGGATCATTGAGACTACCCCAAATAGGTATCTTGCAAATTCTATTGAAATCCTCTAAATCCATGGTATACGATTTGTCATAGAGATCAAACAGTACAGATGTATCACGGGCAACTGAAAATTTGAATCTACGAACAAAAGAGGCAGTGAGAGCAACATACTGTTCACATTTATCGCAGATGAATTCTTCGAGTCCGACGTTGTGAACAAGTGTATCAAACTCGTCTTTGAAACCTGCCTCAATCATGAATTCATTAGAAGGCCATTCACATGGTTGTACGTGTGCGTTCCTTGGTTGGTAAGGATCGGGCTCCCGAATCGCAGGGGACCTCTCTTGCTTGAGGAACCACCATGATAGTTTCTCCTGAACATCTTCCTTTTCTGAAATTTTTAGTGACTAAGAAAAATGAACAAGGCCTAGCGAAACTCGTAGCAACTACTCCCACAAGTGCCTAGAAGCCATATTACACATCAAAACTACTTGGGACCAGCTAAAATTAGCATGCAAAGCTCAAGAATATGGTCACCAAGGCAGCAAAAATATGCGATGTATAAGGCACTAGAGCAAAAACTAATTGTACCAATGGAGGAGTCACTTACCAAGGAGTAATTTCCCCAAAACAGTGTGGTGAATGGTGCTTTGCACAAGGAGATAGAAAATCCCAGCAAGAAGAGCAAGAATACGGGTTTTAGCTGCAAAACATTTTTTTCTGGAGGTAGGAGAAGCAGATGGGAGCTAGAATGAGTGGAGGGGGTGCACGTGGGCCCCACAAGCCTCGTAGGCGCGGCCAGGGGGGGTGCCCGTGCCTCCAGGGCTTGTGGCCCACTGGTGCAGCCTACACACTAGCTCTTCGCATCAGTATTTTTCAAAAAATCCAGAAAAAATCATACTTGATTTTCAGGACATTCGGAGAACTTTTATTTTTGGGGTACTTTTCTACGGGACGCTAAAAGCAGAAAACAGGGAAAACTAAACTAAATCTATCTTTTTTTCTAAGCTACCAAAGGTGAAAGCTTGGAACAGAGGTTTGTTGCTCCTCGATTCATCCGTCTCATGGTCATCGAAAGAAGTCCATCAATGAGGTTGATCAAGTCTCCTTCACAAACTTTTTCGAATCGCAAAGGAGAATGAAGAATTTTCGAATAGTCACTAGGTTACCTCAATGGGGATGTGTATATCCCCGACAGTCAAATCATCCTTTATCTTGATAGGAGGTATAGGGCATTCAAAGCTCCCAATAAGAATCGATGAAGTTTTTTCGATAACATTAATTAAATGTACTCGATATTGTTTCTTCGGAAAGTGCACCGTATGCTCATTACCGTTGACATGGAAAGTGACGTTGGCTTTGTTGCAATCTATAACAGCCCCTGCGGTGTTTAAAAAGGGTCTTCCGAGGATGACCGCCATGGCATCGTCCTCGGGAATATCCAGAATAACAAAGTTTGTTAAGATAGTGACGTTAGCAACCACAACAGGCACATCCTCGCAAATGCCGATAGAGAAAGCAGTTGATTTGTCGGCCATTTGCAGAGAGATTTCAGTGGGTGTCAACTTATCCAGCTCAAGTCTACGATAAAGATAGAGAGGCATAACACTAACATCGGCTCCAAGGTCGCATAAAGCAGTTCTAACGTAGTTGCCTTTAATGGAGCAAGGTATAGTGGGCACTCCGGGATCACCCAGTTTCTTAGGAGTTCCACCCTTGAAGGTATAGTTAGCGAGCATGGTGGAAATCTCAACCTCAGGTATCCTCCTCTTATTAGTCAGAATATCTTTCATGTACTTAGCATACAGAGACATTTTGAGCATATCTGTCAACCGCATTTGCAGAAAGACAGGTCTAATCATTTCAACAAATCGCTCCAAATCCTCATCATCCTTTTTCTTGGATGGTTTTGGAGGAAAGGGCATGGGTTTCTGAACCCATGGTTCGCTTTGTTTATCGTGCTTCCTAGCAGTGAAGTCATTCTTATCGTATCTTCTATTCTTATGATGTGGGTTATCAAGATCAACAGGTTCAATCTCCACGTCCTTATCATTGCTAGGTTGAGCATCAACATGAACATCACTATTCATATTATCATTAGGCTCATGTTCATCACCAGATTGTGTCTCAGCATCAGAAACAGAGACATCGTTTGGACTCTCACGTGTATCAGCATCTGGGTTGCTCGCGTGCAGGTTCCTATCGTCGTTCTTCTTCTTTCTAGGATGACTAGGTGCATCAGTGCCAACTCCTTGACAATCTTGTTCAATTCTCTTTGCGTGACCCTCAGGATACAAAGGTTCCTGGGTCATTCCACCGCCTCTAGTGACGACTCTAACAGAATTGTCATTCAACTCATTGAGCAAGTCATTTTGAGCCTTAAGTACTTGTTCTACTTGAGTAGTAACCATAGAGGCATGTTTACTCAAAAGCTTAAGATCATTGATGTTTCTGTCCACACAAGCACTTAAATGACTAAGCATACGAGCATTTTGTTCCAATTGTCTGCTAGCATAATCGTTGAAACTTTGTTGTTTGGCAACAAAGTTACCAAATTCATCCAGGCATAAGCTAGCAGGTTTATCAAAAGGAATATCACTCTCATCAAACCTACGCAGAGAATTTACTTCTACTACCTGTATTGGGTTATCAAGACCATGGATCTCTTCGATAGGTGGTAGATTTTTGACATCTTCAGATTTAATGCCTGTCTCTTTCATAGATTTCTTAGCTTCTTGCATATCTTCAGGACCGAGGAATAGAATACCTCTTTTCTTCGGAGTTGGCTTAGGAGGTGGTTCGGGAATAGTCCAAGCATTCTCATTGCACAAGATATTAATCAATAGGATCTCAGCTTGTTCTACGGTTCGTTCCCTAAAAACACAACCAGCACAACTATCTAGGTGGTCTCTGGAAGCATCGGTTAGTCCATTATAGAAGATATCAAGTATTTCATTCTTCTCAAGAGGGTGACCAGGCAAAGCATTCAGTAGCTGGACGAGCCTCCCCAAGCTTGTGGGAGACTCTCTTCTTCAGCTTGAGCAAAGTTGTATATTTCCTGCAAGGCAGCTTGCTTCTTATGGGCAGGGAAATATTTCTAAGAGAAGTAGTAGACCATATCCTGGGGGCTACGCACACAACCAGGAGCAAGAGAAGTGAACCAAGTCTTAGCATCATCCTTTAGCAAGAAAGGAAATAGCTTAAGGATATAGTAGTGGCGGATCTCTTCCTCACTCGTGAATAGGGTGGCTATATCGTGCAGTTTGGTAAGATGGGCTACAACCGTTTTAGACTCATAACCGTGAAAAGGATCAGATTCGACCAGAGTGATTAACTCAGGGTCGACAGAGAATTCATAATCCTTATCGGTCACAAAGATAGGCGAAGTAGCAAACTTCGGGTCGTATTTCATCCTAGCGTTCAGAGATTTTTCTTTCCACTTGAGGAGTAATTTCTCAACATCATAACTATCCTTACAAGCAAGAAAGTCCTCAGCTATCTCTCCCTCCATAACATAACCCTCAGGCATATGAGGCAATTCATATCTAGGAGAGCTAGTTCTAACACGCAAAATAGCAGGTTCTACTTCAATAGTATCAGCAGTTTCAGAAATATCATCACATCTAGTAGCAACTCTAGCAATCTGTGCATCGAGGAATGCACCTAGTGTCAAAGCAGTATCAAGCAAAGCATCATGGACAGCAGAAGTAGCATCATCAAGCACATGCGACATATCAAGATTTCTAGCACGAGGTGGTGTCGCAAACTTACTCATAACTAAAGGTGAATCAAGTGCAGAGCTAGATGGCAGTTCCTTACCTATCCTCGTAGTTTAGAGCAAGACTTTAATTCGTGGATCTATCGGATTCCTGATAGTGATCAGCAGACGTAAATCCCAAGTGACTCAGAGAATATAGTTGTGCCTCCCCGGCAACGGTGCCAGAAAATAGTCTTGATAGCCCACAAGTATAGGGGATCGCAACAGTTTTTGAGGGTAGAGTATTCAACCCAAATTTAATGATTCGACACAAGGGGAAGCCAAAGAATATTCTCAAGTATTAGCAGTTGAGTTGTCAATTAAACCACACCTGATAGATTCAGTATCTGCAGCAAAGTATCAGTAGCAAAGTAGTATGATAGCAGCAGTAGCAACAGTAACCAGTAGCAGCAAAGTAACAACAGTAGCAGCAAAGTAATAGCAGTAGCAACAGAGTAACAGTAGCAGCAGTGACAGCAGTAGCGGCAAAGTAACATAGCAAGGACCAGTAGGAAAAACTCGTAGGCATTGGATTGGTGATGGATTATTATGCCGGATGCTATTCATCATGCAACAGTTATAACACACAGAGATATGTAACTAGCTCCAGTTCGTCAATGTAATGTAGGCATGTATTCCGTATGTAGTCATACGTGCTTAGGGAAAAGAACTTGCATGACATCTATTGTCCATCCCTCCCGTGGAAGCGGGATCCTAATGGAAACTATGGGATATTACGGTTCTCCTTTTAATAAAGAACCGTACCAACGTATTAACACTTGGTGAATACATGAACTCCTCATACTATGGTCATCTCCGGGAGTGGTTCGGGTTATTGTCACTCCGGGGTTGCCGGGTCATAACACATAGTAGGTGACTACAACTTGCAAGATAGGATCAAGAACACACATATATTGGCGACAACATAATAGGTTCGGATCTGAAAGCATGGCACTCGGGCCCTAGTGACAAGCATTAAGCATGGCAAAGTAGTAGCAAACATAGTGGATACTAGGGATCAATCCCCGTCAAAACTAACTCGATTACATGATAGATCTCATCCAACCATCACCGTCCAGCAAGCCTACGATGAGATTACTAACGAACGGTGAAGAGCATCGTGGAATTGACGATGAAGGAAGGTTGGTGATGATGATGGCGATGATCTCCCCTCTCCGGAGCCCAGAACGGACTCCAGATCTGCCCTCCAGAGGAAGAACATGAGGTGGCGGCGCCTCCGTATCGTAAAACACGATGAACTCTTCTCCTTTATTTTTTCCAGACGAAAGGGACTAAATAGACCTGAGATTGGATGCGGTGGAGTTTTGTGGGCCCCACAAGCCTGCCAGGCGCGGCCAGGGGGGCGCGCCTGGTGGGCTTGTGGGCTCCACGCTCCACTTCCTCCGTTGATTCTTGCGCCAATATTTTTTATATATTCAACAAAAATTCTTCGTAAATTTTCATGTCATTCCAAGAACTTTTATTTCTGCGCAAAAACAACACCATGGCAATTCTGCTGAGAAGGGCATTAGCCCGGGTTAGTTCCATTCAAATCATGCAAATTAGAGTCCAAAACAAGGGCAAAAGAGTTTGGAAAAGTAGATACGATGGAGGTGTATTAGTCATCTTTTGAAAGATGAGCCGAGTCTTGAACTTGTAATTGAACAAAAAAAATTCTTCAACCTGTAGCCCCCAAGGGTCGGGGTCATCTTTTAAAAGATGAGCCGGGTCTTGAACTTGTATTTGAACAAAAAAATTCTTCAACCTGTAGCCCCCAAGGGCCGGGTCATCTTTTGAAAGATGAGTCGGGTCTTGTGTGAAGGTATGACCTTAGAAGAATTGAGTCATACATTACCCACAACTGTCAGGATGTTGCTTGCAATGGTCCTGAAACTTGCTTCCCCAATGTTTGTTGCAGGAATCCTTGACTCGGGCCGACTCAACTGTGGCCGGCTTGAAGGAAAGCTTAGCTGAGCAGCAAGACGCTCGGGCTAAGTTTGAAGAAAAGTTTCGTCCTGCCCTTATTGACATGGAGAAAATGAAAGCATAACACAAATGGTTTGAAGATAAGGCCCATGCTGAGCAAGCCGCCATTTTGAAACGGACGGAACAAGTCGAAGAGAAGCTGAAAGCCGCTATTCAAGAACTCTCCAGCTTGAAACGTCATATCTCCAACATGACCATAGCTATATTTTGTAAGGGTCAATTACCTTCTTGTGAAAGGTACTGCGAAGCATATTGCAACCGCTAATTATCCTGTTTTGCCACTCGTAGGTCCACGAGCTGCCACCGTGTAGAATGACTGCATTCTGAAGCTGAAAGCGGTCTATACTTTAACAGAGAAGCTATACACTGGTGGTATGATGACTATGAAGGCTGTAATGGGCAACAGGGAACCCATAAGATCCATAAAGGAGTTAAAAAGGTCAGCCGCCCGTAAAGGAGCACTAACCACCCTAAGCCAGTGCTTGGCCTATGCGCCCGAACTTAAGCCGAAAGAGGTGGCTGGTGGCTTTCCATAGTTAAAGGATGATGCGTCAGATTTCACGGAGGAGGACTACCACCATTGTGTCAAAGAGTCTCGTTTTGCAGCGACTCAGCTAGCAACCGGCCTGGACTTAGGAAAATACCAGGCGGCTTATGATGAATACAACAAAAGGGTGACTCCTCCCTCGTATGAAATCACTAGCCTGACTCCGCGATGCCGTAAGAATCCTTTCGATTTTGATGTTGATCTGTCCACCGTCTTGACTGATGAAGACGAGTTCCTTGCCTTGACCAATTGCAATTGGAAATTGGGCGACTTACAGATCGAAGATGGCGAAAGCTCGAGGCAGGGTAACCCGGAGGCGACTTGAACCAAATTGTCATGAAGTTTATCCTCCAAGAATGTTTTGATCCTTTTATGACCGGGATATGATTCCTCATATGGCCTGCTGAGCCATGTAATAGTCTAGGATTCGGGTAAACAGTATGATAACCGTACCTTGTGATGGTGTTTGGAAGTTTCAGCCTTCATTAATATGAATCCCTTTTCCCAAAGCTTTGTCATGTTTTGACAAAAAAGGTCTTTGCCCTGTTTATCAGAGAAAAACAATAGGCCGGCTCAGTGAGTCGCGGCGGGTTATAAATTTTTATGAAACCTTTGGGCGGTGCCACAAAGATAGTCATAAAGTTCACCGACTCGATGAGTTACGACAGGATAGGACGAGTTTGCAAAACTCTAATGCCACCCCAAGAAGGCTTTTGCAACAGCCCGAGTTGTTTAGACTGGCTGATCAGGCGCGAGTCAAGCTTCAGTGAAGCAGGTTCAGTGAACCCATGGTTTGTCTATTTTCCATGTGCCGGCTCTCGCTAGTACCTTTCATGTTTTAACCAAGGCAAGTTCAGGGTCCAAAAAGTGGATTGACTCGCCAAGAGTACATGGGACCATAGGGTGAGTCGCCAAACACACAGTCCAATATAACCATTGTAATGCGTTAACTTTTCGCTAGCCAAGAGGGCATTCAGGCTCAACTCAGTGAGTGGAAGCCCCCAAGTGACTAATACGTCTCCAACGTATCTATAATTTTTTATGGTTTCATGCTATTATCTTGTCAAACTTTGGATGTTTTGCATGCCTTTTATATATTTTTGGGACTAAACTATTAACACAGTGCCAAGTGCCAGTTCCTATTTTTTCCATGTTTTTGACCCCTTTCAGAGGATAATTTTGAACAGAGTCCAAACGGAATGAAACTGCCAAAAATATTTTTTTTCCGAAATAGAAAAAGATCGGGAAGCCGGAGAATTAGGGCAGGGGGCCTGCAGGTACCCCACAAGCCCCCTAGCTGTGGCCAAGGGGGGGCCTCCCTGGCTTGTGGGCTCTCTGGGCCACCTCTGCCCTAGGTTTTGCGCCTATATATTCCCTAAAATCCTAGAAAAAATCAGGAGATCATCAAAAGTACTTTTCCGCCGCCGCAAGCTTCTTTCTCCGCAAGATCCCATATGGGGCACGTTCTGGTGCCCTACCGGAGGGGTGATTCGGATACGGAGGGCTTCTTCATCAATACCATGACCTCTCCGATGATGCATGACTAGTTCACCATAGATCTACGGGTCCATAGCTAGTAGTTAGATAGCTTCTTCTCTCTCTTGGATCTTCAATACAAAGTTCTCCATGATCTTCATGGAGATCTATCCGATGTAATCTTCTTTTGCGGTGTGTTTGTCGAGATCTGATGAATTGTGGATTTATGATCAGATTATCTATGAATCTTATTTGAGTTTCTTCTGATCTCTTATATGCATGATTTCATATCCTTGTAATTCTCTTCGAGCTGTGGATTTTGTTTGGCCAACTAGATCTATGATTCTTGCAATGGGAGAAGTGCTTGGTTTTGGGTTCATACCGTGCGGTGACCTCACCCAGTGATAGAAGGGGTAGCGAGGCACGCATCGTGTTGTTGCCATCAAGGGTAAAAAGATGGGGTTTTCACCATTGGTTTGAGTTTATCCCTCTACATCATGTCATCTTGCTTAAGGCGTTACTCTGTTTGTCATGAACTCAATACACTAGATGCATGTTGTATAGCGGTCGATGTGTGGAGTAATAGTAGTAGATGCAGAAAGTATCGGTCTACTTGTCTCGGACGTGATGCCTATATTTATGATCATTGCCTTAGATATCGTCATGACTTTGCGCGGTTCTATCAATTTCTCGACAGTAATTTGTTCACCCACCGTGATATTTGCTATTATGAGAGAAGCCTTAGTGAACACTATGGCCCCTGGGTCTACTCCACACTATATTTTCAGCCTTACACTTTTACTTCGTTGCACTTTCCGCCTTCAGATCTCACTTTGCAATCAATCTTGAAGGGATTGACAACCCCTTTAAAGCGTTTGGTGCAACCTCTTTTGTGTTTGCGCAGGCACTCTGGACTTAACGAGATTCTCCAACTGGATTGATACCTTGGTTCTCAAACTGGGGGAAATACTTACTGCTCCCGTGCTGCATCACCCTTTCCTCTTCAAAGGAAAAACCAACGCAAGCCCAGTCTCCGTCAACATGCCAATTTCTGGCGTTGTTGTTTGTTGTCGTAGCAGTGACCTATGATTAGGGAAAAGCCATACATATGATTGTAGAAGCGTATACGCTCTTACTGCAAAACGATTTGGGAGCTAGTAGCCCCCAAGTAAGCCGGCTTAATTCTCAAAACCATATAGGGTGCCCATGTTTGAACCGTGTAACGTGGCAACTTTGGCCCTCTTTGGCGTATCAACGTGGTTACTTATGCTCTTTGATGCTAATAGCGTCCATGTCTGGACGACTTATGGAACAATAAAGACTCATGCTTTCAAGAAGCTGAAACTACAAAAGACCCCAAAGTTCGTGGGCGCCGGCTTTATTGCTTTATATATAAAAGAAGAGATTACAAAGTCGGAATTGTAGACTAGATAAGGAGCCAGTGGCTCTAAGTATAGTATGGCCACAAGTGGGCGATGTTCCATGGGCGGGTTGTCTCAACCTCTGTTGTTGGCCTATCTGGGCGAAGATCCACCAGGTAGTATGAACCGTTGTGGAGATTTTTGCTGACGACAAAAGGTCCTTCCCATGGAGGAGATAATTTATGCATACCAGTATGATCATGAATCCACCGGAGCACTAAGTCGCCCTCTTGAAAAGTTCGGCTCTTGACTCGGCGGTTGTGATAGCGTCGCAAGTCCTGTTGATAAATCGCCGATCGTGACGCGGCCAAATCACGCTCTTCCTCCAGGGCGTCCAACGAATCTTGACGTGCTATCACGTTGTTTTGTTCCACATAGGCGGTGACTCGTGGTGAGTCATGTCTGATGTCACTTGGTAATACTGCCTCTGCTCCATATACCAAGAAAAAGGGTGTGTAACCGGTAGACCGATTAGGGGTGGTTCTGATGCTCCACAAAACTGAAGGTAATTCTTCAACCCAGCATCCCGGAGTACGTTCCAGAGATACCATAAGTTGGGTCTTGATTCCTCGCAATATTTCCTGATTCGCCCTTTCTGCCTGTCCATTAGACTAAGGGTGGGAAACCGTAGAAATATCAAGCCTGATGTGCTCCTTTGCGCAGAAATCTTGCATGGCGCCTTTGGATAAATTAGTACCATTATCAGTAATTATACTATGAGGATACCTAAAGCGAAAAATCAACTTCTTGAGGAACTTGACAGCCATGTCTGCATCGTAGCTGCTAACCGGCTCTGCTTCAACCCACTTGGTAAACTTGTCAACCGCCACCAATAAGTGAGTCTTTTTATTGGACGACATCTTGAAGGGGCCAACCATGTCCAGCCCCCAGACTGCAAAAGGCCATGTAATTTGAATCATCCGTAATTCCTGAGCCGGCACAGGCATCTGACGTCCAAATTTTTGACACCCATCACATCTGCGTACTATATTCTTAGCATCTGCATGAGCTGTCAACCAATAAAACCCATGCCTAAAGGCTTTCGATACCAGAGAGCGTGACCCAACATGATGACCACAGTTGCCTGCATGTATCTCATTGAGAATCGCACACCCTTCCTCGGAGGAAACACACCTTTGAAAAATTCAAGAAGTACTTCGCTTGTGTAACTCGCCTTTATGTATGATCACGGACTTGCATCAGTGAACGATTTGGCGGGCCAACAACTCGTCAGTAGGTAACTCACCTCGTGCCAGATACGCCATGTAGGGGATTGCCCAATCCGGGGTAGCACGGAGAGCCGCCACAAGTTGAGACTCAGGGTCAGGAATTGCTAAATCTTCTTCTGAAGGTAATTTTACTGATGGGTTGTACAATACATCCAAAAAGACATTAGGGGGAACCACCTTACGTTGTGAACCGAGGCGTGAAAGAGCATCAGCCGCCTCATTGAGCCGATGATCAATGTGATTAACCTGATAGCCATGAAAATGATGTGCCACGTCCGACACTGCACGCCTATAAGCCGCCATCAGAGGATCTCTGAAATCCCATCTGCCATAAACTTGCTGCGCCACTAGATCTGAGTCGCCCAAACATCTGACTCGACTCAGGTTCATCTCTTTGGTGATTCTCAACCCATAGAGCAGGGCCTCGTATCCCGCCACATTATTGGTACACGGGAACATGAGTCGGAGGACATAGCAAAACTTGTCACCCTGAGGCGAAGTCAAAACCACGCCAGCCTCTGAGCCTTCCAGCTCTCTAGACCTGTCAAAATGGATAGTCCAATACGTGTGATCAGGTTTGTCTTCCAAAATTTGCAACTCGGTCCAATCATTGATGAAATCCACCAATGCTTGAGACTTAATAGCTCTGCGAGGGGTATATTTCACATGATGGGGTCCAAGCTCAATGGCCCACTTAGCAATCCGCCCAGTCGCCTCTCGATTCTGTATGATATCACCAAGTGGAGCAGAACTGACCACCATGATAGGATGCTCTTGAAAGTGATGTTTCAACTTCCGACTCGCCATGAATACCCCAAAGACTAGCTTCTACCAATGTGGGTAGCGCTGTTTGGAGAGGGTTATGACTTTGCTGATAAAGTAGACCGGTCTTTGAACTGGGTATTCCTTCCCTTCCTCTTTGCGCTCGACGACCACTGCAACACTTACCACTTTAGAATTGGCAACAATGTACAGGAGCATAAACTCTTTGTTAGTCGGAGCAGCTAAGACTGGCGGCTCAGCCAGTTGTTTCTTCAAGGCTTCGAAAGCTTCGTTGGCTTCATCCGTCCAGACAAAGCGATCAGTTTTCTTGAGCACCTCATAAAGAGGGATGACTTTCTCCCCAAGGCGACTTATGAACCTACTTAGAGCCGCAATATGAACCGCCATGCGCTGAACTTGATTGACATTGGTCGGCTTGCCTAGCAAAGTGATCGCTTCAATTTTATTCGGGTTAGCTTCGATGCCTCGTTCTAACACCAAGAAGCCCAATAACTTTCCTACAGGAACACCAAAAACACACTTGGGAGCGTTAAGCCTCATCTGGTACACGCGCAAATTATCGAAAGTCTCCTTGAGGTCCTCCAAAAGTAACTCTTTCTTCTGGGATCCGACCACTATATCGTCAACGTAGGCGTGAACATTGCACCCGATCTGACTGTGTAGGCAATTCTAGATGCAGCGTTGATAAGTCGCCCCCCGTGCTCTTGAGCCTGAATGGCATGGACACATAACATAAGGCTCCAAAGGGAGTTATAAATGACGTTTTCTCCTGATCCGCCAAAGCCATCTTGATCTGGTTGTACCCCGAGTAAGCATCCAGAAAACATAGTCGCTCGCAACCCACCGTAGAGTCAATGATTTGATCATTGCAAGGGAGGGCGAAAGGGTCCTTTGGGCAAGCCCTGTTGACGCCGGTGTAGTCAATGCACATGCGGAAGGTGTCGTTCTGCTTGAGTACCAAGACCGGGTTAGCCAACCACTCAGGATGAAAAACCTCGATAATGAATCCAGCGGCCAAAAGCCGGGCGACTTCCTCCCCAATTGCTTTACGCCATTCTTCATTAAACCGGCAAAGATACTGCTGAACCGGCTTTATTTTAGGGTCAATATTAAGGTGGTGCTCAGCGAATTCTCTCGGTACACCTGGCATGTCTGAAGGCTTCCATGTGAAGATGTCCCAATTATCATGGATGAATTCGATGAGCGCGCTTTCCTATTTGGGATCCAGACCCGTCCCAATTGTGAACTGCTTGGATGAGTCGCCAGGCGTGAAATCTGTCACCTTCGTATCGTCCGTCGGCTTAAACTTGAGGGGCGGCTCTGAATCGATTGTGGGTTTCTTGAGTGGTGTCATATCTGCCGGGTCAACATTGGCTTGGTGAAACCTGAGTTCCTCAGCCGCGTCTCCTTCCTCGCATTCTTGAGCTGTTTTCCTGTCCCCGTTGATCGTGATAGTTCCCTTAGGGCCTGACATTTTGAGTTTGAGGTAGACATAGCATGCGCGGGCCATGAAACGAGCGTAAGCCGGCCTTCCGAACAGTGCGTGGTAAGGGCTCTTGATCTTGACCACCTCAAACATGAGGGATTCGCTCCTGTAATTGGACTCCGTGCCAGAAACTACATTAAGTTTGATCCATCCAACGGGGTATGCCGACTTAACCGAAAAAATGTCGTGGAAGACCGTGGGAGATGGCATCAAATCGCCCTCTCAGAAATTCATCCACCGAAAGGTATCGAAATATAAGATGTTAATGCTGCTGCCGCCATCCATAAGGACCTTGGAGAGTGTATAGCCCCCGACCTGGGGGGCCACGACGAGAGCTAAATCGCCGGGGTTATCAACCCGGGGCGGGTGATCCTCCCTACTCCAAATAATGGGCTGCTTAGACAAATTGAGGTACCTGGGAACCGTCGGCTCAACCACACTAAAATCTTTGTGCTTTACCTTTCGGTCCTTTTTGCAAGTGCTCGTGGTGAACACATGATATTGTCCGCTGTTCAACTCCTTAGGATTATTCTAGGAGCCGCCATTGTCATCCTGCTGCTGGGGGTCGCCTTGTGGGGGTGGTTGATGAAACACGCCCTGCGTATTGTACTACTGATTGTTTTGAACCTGGTACTGGCCGACATTAGACTACGACCCGCCTTGTGGGACCAGGTTGGGAAATCCACCAAACGGGTTTTGGTGTGATCGGGTGTGCCAAATTGTTTCTGATGTCCGCCTTGGTTACCTCCTTGACCGTTCTTGAGCGCCTCAGCGCGGAATTCCTGCATCACATAGCAATCCTCCCATGAGTGGGTGGACGGACCTTCCGCGGTGGCGAGTTGTGGGCAAGGGCCCTTGCGCATCTCGTGATAATTGTGTGATTTCTTCCTACTGAAGCCCCTTTTCTTCTAACGCTGGTTCCCGTTGCCAGCGTTAGTGTTAGCGACGAAGGCCGTCACACCTTCCTGCTGCCTCCTTTTACCTTGTCCTGCGG
The DNA here is from genome assembly GCF_904849725.1 of Hordeum vulgare subsp. vulgare. NCBI lineage: Eukaryota > Viridiplantae > Streptophyta > Magnoliopsida > Poales > Poaceae > Hordeum > Hordeum vulgare. The sequence goes on along the minus strand of NC_058523.1, from coordinate 199,598,844 downwards.
GGTCGTAGTTGCCTCGCCCTTGGAACTCGGAGTGGCCCTTTGACGACTCGCCTCTCCTGGCGGTGCTAACTTTGTCGTCATCCTCCCCAGGATCTTTAGTGTCATCTGATTCGGCATACCTGGTCAAGGTGTCCATCAGTTCGCCCATGTCCTACACCTTACGTTTGAGTTGCCCAAGCTTCAGCACCAAAGGCTCGTAGTGACAATTTTTCTCCAGGACTAGCACGGCCTGAGCCGCCGAGATGCCATCTGATGAAAGGATTACTTATGCGACTCGCTGCATCCAATGATGGGCCGACTCATCCGGACGCTGAACACAGTGTTGTAGGTCGACGATGGTCATCGGGCGCTTGCAAGTTCCTATGAAATTTTTGACGAAGCGTTCCTTCAACTCGGCCCAGGTGGTGATGGAGTTGGGCGGCAGGTTCTTCAACCACGTGTGTGCTGTTCCTTCGAGCATCATGGTGAAATACTTAGCGCAGACCGCCTCACTCACATCGAGCATATCCATCGCAATCTCGCAACTCTCGATCCATGCACCTAGCTTGAGGTCTGGCGTGTAATTGAGTACCTTCCGTGGTCCTTTGAAATATTTCAGCATACGCTCATTGCGAAGGGCGGGCGCTAGACATGGCACCCCGACGTGCCTGCCATCTGTTTCAGTCAACGTGGGAGAAGGCAAGGTGTAAGCCGGATAACCCTGACCCGCCGCGGCCGTTGTTTCCATCAAGTGTGCGGCTCGCACCGAGTCCACAAGATCCTGAGTCCGTTTGTCGGGCATCCCGAGCGGATTGATTTGCGGCAAACACCGTTGCTCGCTGGTCATTGCGGGCGGGTCATCATGGCGGCTTCTGGTGTGACTCGCCTAGGGCGTGGAGTGTAGCCACTCGCGGCTATATGAATATTGTGCATGTTGTACTACCGTCGTTTTTAGCATCTCGATGGCTTTTCTCTCCTCCATTTCGGCCAGGGAGTTTCCGTGAATGGGGAAAGATTCAAGGTGGCGGGTTGCTGCTAGCATGTTGTCAACGGGGTTCGAGAAGTGACCCCGCGATGTTTGGAAATGGGGTGCATGAGCCTCCATCGGCTGAGGCGGCGGTGGGTTAAGTGGTGGCTGAGCCGGGTCGTCTTCTGGGGCGACAGGCCATGGCCGATTGGGCTCCATCCCAGGGGTATGTGGGCTGTGGAAGTGTAGTGCCCCAGATATAAACCTTCCCCATTTGGAACCTATCTCATGTGGGTCCACCTTGTCATGCTATGAGAGAGCCCATGCTCATTATTTCATGTGATGTCACCTTATTATCTTTTCTCTTCCTTTGTGTGCATGCATTCCTTATCATGCCATGTGTTCTTGTTGTTGCATTGTGTTCTTGTGATTTCATGTGTTGCTTTGTGATGATGTTGCATGTGGTGTATAGCTTGTGTGGAGTGATGCTTGTGAAAGTATTTGCATAGGTTTCAAACCATCCTCCCTCTCTCTCTAATTTCTACTCTATGTCAAGATTCACTCCTTCCTTCCCTGTTTTAAAAATATCCAATGTTTAGGGATTATTGTGAGAATGAAGTTGTGATAGTTTAGTGCTTTTTAGTAGTGTTGAAAACAGGTGCAATAAATACAAAACAGAGGCATTAATTCTGTTTTGTGAAATATTATCTGCTCCTAAAAATCTTGATCTTATTTTATTTAAAAAGGTCATATTTTTTATGACCAGGGGGTATTTTCTTTTCAATTTATCCCAGAAGTTTTGCCTTGTATTATTTTTTCTTTCTCTGGCCTTTCTTTCAAATAGAAGGAGCCCAGGTTTTCTTTTCTGTTTATTGGCGCCAGTGGGCTTCCTCTCCCTGGCGGCCTTTTCACTTCCTCTCTCGCGCAGCAAGGCCCATCTGCCTTTCGTCCTCCTCCTAACGCCGTCTATTCTCTCCCTCTGCTTCTTTTCGTCAGTGCGGGTGTAGGAACAGAGCCGCCGTTGCACTAACGTCGAGCCCCCCCCCCCCATATAGCGTGGCGTCCGTGCCCCCCTCGGCCTAGGGTTTCCCTTTCCCCCTCTCCTGCCGCCGCCACCTCTCTTCTTCCCCTCCATCTCTCCCTTCCTCCCCAAGGTAAGTCTGCTGTAGTGCTAGCAGAGAGAAACACAGAAGAAGCCCGCCGTCGATCCCCTGCCTCCCGTCGTCTCCGGCGACGGCGGCCATGTACAGAAGCGCGGTGGTGCGTCCTGCGACCCATTCCCAACGCTAGGAGCCCCGGAGAGCGTCCTCACCGACGAGCACGAGCTCGTCTTCGCCGCGAACCCGGTGGCCTACCTCCTCTTCTTCAGTTCTGCAGATCAGCAGGAACTACTTCGGCTTCTTCTTCCTCTCCGGCCGGCCTCCTCCTTCAGATCGGCCTCCTTCTTCCTCTCCAAGGTGAGGATCAACCCCTCCTTCCTTCCCCTCCATAGATCGGCCGGACCTGGTAGTGCTCGCGTTCTCTGTTCGTAGCTCGGTAGCAGGGCGTGGTGCAGCGCGTGTAGATGAGCTTGTGGGTGTGTTGCATAGAGGGGTGCTCCCTCTCCCCTCGTAGTAGCAGCACCCTGTTCGGACCCCTCGCCGACGTTGATCCGTGGTAGACCAGCACCACATCGTTCCCATGTCGCCATGATCTCTGTCAGCACAGAACCTCAATGTGCTTCGCTGCTGTGTGTTGGTGTGTGTGTTGTGGTGCAGTAGTTGGTAGATGTACGTGATGTTGGGTGCTCGGTAGTAGTGGAAATAGAGGTGCAGGCAGAGTAGAAGGCGTGCAGCAGCAGCAGGCGTTGGCCTCCCTGTCGCGCAATAGCAGCAGCAGAGAAGTGCACCTAGCGTCCCTGTCGCCGGCGAGCATCAGTGCAGGCGCACGTGCAGGGTAAATTCGGTTCAGGTGCTAACCTATCTCGGTTTAGCCCTCCCCTCTGCCAGACTTCGATTCGTAGCGCAGTGGTTGGAGTATCGTGGTTGTTCTCGAGAGGTGCAGGGATCGATTCCCCTCGATGCACCCCCTTTTATATTTTGTTTTTAGGCACTAACATCAGTAGCGCAACAAGAGGTTTAACCTGTTATGTGCCCCTTCCTGTGTCAAAACGATGACAGTAGGAGAGTGGTAGCGTGTGTGCGGTAGAACCAGGAGGTGTTGGGTTCTATCCCAGCAGCCCTGTTGTTATTTTATTTTTTTTCTTATTTTTTTCTGTTTTCCCTTTATGTTGAATCTACCCTTTGTGCCTAATCCAATAGGTATTAAAGAGGCAGTTTATGTTCCTTTTTGCGTGCTATAGAATTATTGGCAGGAGGATGAAATGTGTGTGTGTGTTGTGCACACACTTGTATGAATGGAGTTTGTGTGTATGTGTTACATGATATGTGTTGGTATCCTTTTGTTTTTCTAGTGCATGTAGATGCATATGCTAGTATAATCTTGAGCTTGCAAGCATAGCATTTTGTTGTGTGTGATGCACTGGAGTTTCATGTGTAAGTGCATCTTATGGGGGGTTATGATGTGTGTATGGTTGCCATGTGTTGCAAGCTATGATTAGCATGTGTAGGTATGTGTGTTGATCTAGAGCATGATGTGCTTGTGGGTGATGTGGAGTAGATGTGTGTGTGGGAAGCATTCCACCTTTGCAAGCAAGCTTTGCACCTTCACATGACCATATGTGATAGGGCATGGTATGTTGTTTGTGTGGATATCTTGGTAGTAGTGGTTATCAAGTTGATGTGCATGACACAAACATGGGGTTCAAACCCCCATGTCACTTTGTCATTGTGCACATGAGCTCAAACATGTAGTAGTTGATATAGTGGAACTACATGAAATGATGCACTAATTACTAGGCATGATTTGGAGTAGTTTCCTCTTCCTTAATTTGTGGTCACTTGTTCCAAGTAAGTGCCCACATATTATAGATGATTTTGGGGTAGAATCTCCCAAGGAATCCAGTGGTGAAGTTAGTTTTGCCATTAGGATACTTTATGGAGTGGACATATTCAGATGTGTTGCAAGTTTGCTCTTTGTTTCCATGGAATAGGTGGAGCCCAAGGGCATGAGCTTTTGTGTGGTAGTAGTAGGGGTTTTTATTTACACCATGGTGGTGTCATTTATCACTTGGTGTTACTTGGGTGCAAGTTATGCCTAGACAAAGTGGGCATGTGGCTGGAAATTCCAGCTTAAGTGATATCTGGAATTTCACTAAGTCTCGGAAACTGGAAACATTTTCTTCTCCTGTAGATGAGGTTGTGCTGGTCATTGTGTTGTGATCCAGCCTTAGTTCAGTGCTAGGAATTTGGACCTGATATGTTTGTGAAGCTCCCTGTTAAATTTAACCACATTTGGAGTCTTTAGGTTATGTTTTGGTTTCTGTCAAAAAGCTTCAGAGCAAAGACAGAAAGTCAGGTGCAGGAATTTTCACCAAGTCCGTGAGATTTGATGGTTTTGGGAAAGTTTGCAGCCTTGTATCTTCCAGTGCTTAATTCCTTTTGGTGTGATTCTTGCTTGTGCTTGTAGTATTCTTGGTTGACTACAGCCACATATATTATTTGTCATATTTGGAGGGCTGTAGCTATGTTGCATGTAGCTCACAAAGTGCTAAGATGCAGATTATGGCAGATTATGTAGTTTTGTCATTTTGATGATTGTGGGTGCTTAGTTGATGTTGTGGTGTTCTTCCTTGCTCCAATCCATTCTTGTTGGGTTGTTATATGTCTTGGCAACCTGGGAATACCAGATTTGTGCCATTTGAGTGTGTGGTGTTGATTTGACACGTAGGGCTTCATATCTTGTTTTGTTGATTCCCGTTGATGCGTAGCTCCGATTGTAATGTTCTTTATATGGTTTTGCATCGTTTTCACGAGACGCATCTGACCATGTCATTCTCATGCATGTAAAAATAGCTTAGGGTACAGTTCTGTCCAGAAACTTGTAGTAGCTTCTCTTGCTTGTGCTAGTGATAGAAATTGTGATGCATGCTCATTTTTCATCTCATGCATCATGTGCTTGTTGCATCTTGAGGTGTTGTTGTTCATTGGATGTTATTCTTATGTTGGGTAGCACCGGGATCGGAGAACGAGTACGTGGATTCGGGAGAGTACGTGCAGGACGAACAAGAACCATTCCAAGCTGAGGATATCACAGGCAAGATGATATGACCTTGATTCCATCTCTAGACTTGTTATGCTAGTTTGCGTTTCCATGTCATATTTCTCGCTGCCTACCACTGAATTAAATTGCCTCTTGATATGCCATGAACCCATACACTGATCCCTTCCTAGCAAAACTTGAATGGCTAAGTAGGCTTTGCTCAGCTACTAATGTTACGTTGCTACATGCAGGTGCTTCGACTCATGTGAAAACATGAGATTGATATCATTATCTTAAATGTTGTTGTTTAATTAATGCACCTATATACTTGGTAAATGACGGAAGGCCTAGCCTATTGTCGGCTGCTTTGTTCCGTTATTGTCGCCTTAGTTACCGGTTACCGGTGTTTGATTCCATAATGATTGCTCCTAACACGTTCGGGGTTGTTATGGGGACCCCCTCGATAAATTGCTTAGTGATAAGACTTGTCCGGCAGGACCCAACACTGGTGTTAATTTGCTAATCACTTAATAAACTGCATAGGGAATGATCACCCCGAGGATCTTTAACCAACAACCCGGGCCAGTGCTCCTCATTAGTGTTGGTCCAAACTAGAGCACCGTGCGGGGCCATCCCGGGGCAACTCGGGAGATTTCTCTGGCCACTGTACGCTTCGCTTATCCGGCGTGTCCTGAGACTGAGATATGCGGCTCTTATCGGGGTCGTCGACACATCGGGAGGTCCTTCTAGTCTTGCCTTACCTTAGCGATATATCTTGCGTATAGGAATCCCGGTGACGCTTTGGTTTCCCCCAGAGTTGAGGTTTTCCTCTAAGGAATCCGACGAGATCACGAGATTCATGATAGAGGATTACTTTGCGGCCCGTGTGCGTTTGTGATGGACTAGTTGGAGCACCCCTGCAGGGTTTTAATCTTTCGGAAAGCCGTGCTCGAAGTTATGTGGCAACTTGGAATATTTTGTTAACATCCGGTATTAGATAACTTAAACAAAAGCTAATAAAATTGTCTATTGTGTGCGTAACCATGACTGTCCCCTCGAAGATCTCTCTTTGATCGGGAACACGGTGGGGTTATGAATGCCGTAGGTAAGTGTTCAGGATCACTTAGTGATCAAGTAATCACAACCGCTATTGTAGACCACCTTCATAAATGCTACGTAAGATAGCCACCAAATCAAGCTTAGGATGCTGCAACCTTAAACACTTCACCTTACCCTACCTAATAACTTGACTAGTTCTGGCACCAAGGTCTTAGATTACTGAGTCCCCGTGACTCACGGATTCCTCCAAAATCCCAACAGGTTCAGGTACCCCAGAGACAGATGATCCCGACGGCACTCAGCTGGCGTGGCAGTACGACGAGGCGACAGACCGCCTTTACGTGAACTATCCAAAACATTGAGGCACGGTCGTGATCGGGGGCCTGCAGGCAGGGTAGCATAGCATTTCTATGTTTTGTAGTCCGTAGCGGAACTACCTTGGTTGTATGTGTGTTGTACTCTGAGATATTTATGAGAAGGCAATTGAATCCCTGATTGTCTATCTTAATTATTCTGTATGTGTTGTGTTACCCGTTTGCGAGACGCTTAGATGCGCTCCTTTCCAATTCGGGGCCTCGATCCCCAGATCGGAAAGGACTGCATCCTGGTCGTTACAAGTTGGTATCAGAGCCTTACGACCATAGGAGCCTTTGTGTGATCGTACTTGGCCGAGTCGAGTCTAGAAATGTTTTGAGTCTTAGTTATATCGGAGAGTAGGATTCTTTTTTCTCCTCTTCTATGCTCTGGTGAGGTTCCCGTCTTAGGAAATCTTTAACTCTACTCCTTTTCTCGCTCAAAATTTTTTAGGATCACGCGGGTATTTGTGAAGTCTATATGATTTCGATGTGATGGAATCCTGTCCTGGTGCCTCCTATCTGCTCTAATTCTCAGGGGAGTTGAGCTCCGGGGGATTCTTGTGCACATCGCCATCATTCAGATTTCTGAGTATCTAAGAACAGAGGGTGTTCGTTATTGCTTCAATACTGGTAGTGGTGGGATAACCCCGATGTCCCCAGTACTGGTGTAGATTGTTCGGGGGTACTACCACACTTGGTATCGTTGTGATCACGAGGATCTGTTGTAGATGAAGGTCCGAGATGCTGGTTGTGTGTTGAAGGATGTGATACAGGTGACGGGTTAGTTTAGGAGTTGTGTGAAATACTCCTTGTATCCGTGTACCAGATTGCATGACCATTTATTTCGGGAATTCATAGGTGGGATATCTAGTAGTATCTTATAGGACTATCTTCCTGCAGACACTTGATTGAGGTTTGGGAATCTCGATCATATGTTTGTTCCGAGCGATTCTAGCTCACACTTGGTTGTAGTGGTCCTTATCGGAATTTTGTCGTCCATCACTTTGAGGATGCATTCTTGCTATGTTGTTCAAGTGCAATTGCTAAATTCTGTTCGGATATTCTGTCTTTTGATTCAAAAATATCTTCAATTATTCTATGGACTAATATGATATCCGTCTTCAGGATGGCTCCACCGACTCGTCAGACCCCTGGGCGTGAGGATATGCCGCCTCCACCACCTCCTCCTCCTCCGCCGCCACCGCCTCCTCCTGCAGAGTCCTGGCAAGCGATGATGGCAGCTACTAATGCAAACACTCAGATGTTGTTACAGTTGATTCAGGAGAGAGCCAATCAACAGCAGGGCAATTTCCAATAGGGTGGCAATCACTTCGCCAATCTGAGTCAGTTCCTGTCAAACCAGCCTAAGACGTTCACTTCTTGCGACCAGCCATTTGATGCAGAACATTGGATCCGTGACATGAACAAACATTTCGAGTGTAGCAATGTGCGTCCGGAGGACTATGTCAAGTTTGCAACGTTTCAGTTGAAGGGACATGCTTCTATATGGTGGCACCAGCTCAAGGAATCCAGAGGTGACAGGGTGATGTCTTGGGACGAGTTTTGTCATGACTTCAGGTACCACTACATTCCTTCTAGTTTTGTAGAGGAGATGTGTGAGAAGTTCAGGCATTTGAAGCAGGGCAGCAATTCCGTGTACAAGTACAATGTCGAGTTCCACGAGCTGGCCCGTTACGCACTGCAGGATATCCCGGATCAGAAGAGCAAGATCTATCAGTTCAGGGGTGGTTTGAAGGAAGACTTGCAGTTAGCTTTGCCTTGCACGATCCTAAGGAATTCGACAAGTTCTACAACCTAGCTCTCAGAGCAGAGGCAACCTTGCTCAGGGTGGAAAATTCCAAGAAGCGCATCAGAGATTCCAGCTCTTCCTCGACTCAGGTGGTTCAGAAGCAACATAGGTTTTGGGTTTCTCCTCCTCCTCCTCGGCACTCACAGCAGCTGAAGCACTCAGGTGGTCGTGGTTCTTCCCACCCACCCAACCCTAGCTTCCAGCAGAGATACCAGCATCAGTAGCAAGGGCCTCCTCAGACTCAGTACCGGCAGCCAGCATATGTCACTTGTCACAAATGTGGGCAGAAGGGTCACTATGCCAACAAATATACTTCTCAGCTCCGACTGCCGCCTCCTCCTCCAGGCAAACCTCCAAGCAACGCTCTTGTCAAATTCAACCCCAGATCACCTCGAGTCAACATGGTGAACGCAGCTGAAGCAGACAACTCCTCTGATGTGATCATGGGTAATCTCCTCGTCAATGATTTTCCTGCTAAAGTCTTGTTCGATTCTGGTGCTTCGCATTGCTTTATGGCAAAGTCATTTTTCATCAAGCATGATTTTCCCTCGACAAGTTTGCATAGACCTTTGGGTGGTGTTTCTCCGGGTGCTCAGATGAGGTCAAATTGTAGATTTCCAGATGTTTCTGTCAAGATGGGCAGTTATTCTTTTTTGGCCTCTCCGTATGTCTTGGGCAATTCCGACATCGACTTGATTCTTGGTATGGACTGGCTGGCAATGAACAAGGCGTCAATTGATTGTGAAGCCAAAGAAGTGAAGCTTACCCACTCTTCAGAAGACGTGATTATATTCACGGCGCGCGATGATACAATCCGTTTGTTCTCCTTGAATGAAAAGGGTGAGATCAATCCTATTGAGCAAGTCCCAGTAGTCTGCGAATATCAAGATGTGTTTCCTGAAGAGCTGCTAGGCATGCCTCCAAACCGTGAAGTTGAGTTTGTCATTGAGCTTGAGCCAGGCACAGAGCCAGTCTGCAAATGGCCGTACAAGCTGGGTCCATAAGAATTGAAGGAACTCAAGAGGCAACTCGATGAGCAGGAGCGTTTGGGTTAGATAAGACCGAGCTCGTCTCCGTGGGGCTGTGGTGTTCTGTTTGTCAAGAAGAAGGATGGCACGGACCGGCTGTGTGTCGATTACCGTCCATTGAACAAGAAGACAATCAAGAACAAATATCCACTTCCGAACATAATTGAGTTGTTCGAACAGTTGAAAGGTGCTAAAGTATTCTCCAAGCTTGATTATAATGGGCTATCATCAAATTCACATTCGCGAGGAAGACATTCCGAAGACGGCATTCAAGACTAGTTTTGGCTCGTATGAGTATACGGTCATGTCTTTTGGTCTGGCTAATGCTCCTCCGATATTTTGTCGATTGATGAACTATATTTTCTCCCCATACAAGAATGAATTTGTCCTACTCTATCTCGACGACATTCTGGTCTTTTCTGAGACTGGGGAAGAACATGAAAAACATCTCAGATTGGTGCTTGATAAACTGAGAGAGTATAAGTTGTATGCTAAGTTTTCCAAGTGCGAGTTCTGGCTGAAAGAAGTGGTTTATCTTGGGCATATTATCTCTGCCGAGGGCATTAAGGTTGATCCGTCCAAGGTTCAAGCCATTGTTGAATGGGAGCCTCCGCAGAATGTGAAGCAGCTTCGAAGCTTTCTTGGGCTTGCTGGATATTGCAGAAGGTTCGTTGAGAACTTCTCCAGGATCGCCAAGCCACTCTCTAGTCTTCTTCTGAAGGGTGTTAAGTATGCTTGGTCTCCAGAGTGTCAACTGGCTTTCGATACACTCAAAGAGAAGCTTATCTCCACTCCGGTCTTGTCCCCTCCGGATGATTCTAAGCCGTACCAGGTCTTTTGCGACGCTTCTCTCCAGGGTCTTGGTGCAGTGTTGACGCAAGACAAGAAGGTGGTTGCTTATGCCTCCAGGCAGTTGAAGCCTGCGGAGAAGAACTATCCTGTGCATGATCTCTAGCTAGCAGCTGTGGTACACGCCTTGATGACTTGGAGACATCTCTTGTTGGAACGTAAGGTTGAAGTTTTCACCGATCACAAGAGTCTCAAGTACATCTTCACTCAGCCTAACTTGAATCTTCGGTAAACACGTTGGGTGGAGATGCTCCAGGATTTTAATCCGAGTGTGGAGTACACGCCAGGCAAGGCAAATGTTGTGGCAGATGCTTTGAGCAGGAAGGTATATTGCAACAGTCTGATTCTGCAACCTCTCCAGCCGGGTCTTTGTGAGTCTTTCACGAAGCTCAACCTTTAGCTAGTACCTCAGGGATTTCTTGCGAACCTTCAGATCTCTCCTACCTTGGAAGATCAGGTTAGAGCAGCTCATCTTCTTGACGCTATGGTGAAGAAGGTCAAGACTGGCGTGGGAAAGAGTCTCCCCAAGTATAAGTGCTTCACTGTTGATGCCAGGGACACGTTGTTTTTCGAGGATCGCCTTGTCGTCCCGAAATGTGATCTCAGGAAGGTGATCATGGAAGAAGCTCATAACTCTCTTCTCTCTATTCATCCTGGAAGCTCCAAAATGTACCATGACTTGAAGCAGACTTTCTGGTGGACTCGTATGAAACGTGAGATTGCTCAGTTTGTAAACATGTCTGATGTATGTCGAAGGGTGAAAGCAGAAGACCAACACCCAGAAGGTCTCTTGCAGCCTTTGCCGATTCCCGAGTGGAAGTTTGATCACATTGAGATGGATTCCGTCACCGAGTTTCCGAAGTCCAAGAAGGGCAATGATGCTATCTTCGTCGTCATCGACAAGTTGAGTAAAGTGGCTCATTTCCTTCCAGTCAAGGAGTCCATTTCAGCAGCTCAGCTGGCAGAGTTGTACGCCTCCAGGATTGTCTCTTTGCACATCGTACCTATGATTATCTCGTCAGATCGCAGAAGTATCTTCACTTCCAAGTTCTGGGATTCCTTTCAGTCTGCTATGGGCACGAAGATCCGCTTCAGCACAGCGTTCCATCCTCAGACTAGTGGTGAAGTGGAGAGAGTGAATCAAGTTCTTGAGGATATGCTGAGAGCCTGTGTTATCTCTTTTGGCATGAAGTGGGAAGATTGTGTGCCTTTCGTGGAGTTCTCGTATAGCAACAGTTATCAAGCTAGTTCTGGCAAGGCTCCTTTTGAAATTCTTTATGGCAGGAAGTGTCGTACTCCGCTCAACTGGTCCGAGACCGATGAGCGTCAGATCCTTGGCAATGATATGATAGAAGAAGCTGAGGAGATGTGTCGGATCATTCGCGACAACCTCAGAGCAGCTCAGTCCCGTCAGAAGAGCTATTACGATAGCAAGCACCGTGACATGTCTTATGAGCTTGATGACTTTGTCTATCTCAAGGTGTCGCCTATGAAGGGTATGCAGCGCTTTGGCATCAAAGGCAAGCTTGTGCCTCGTTTCGTTGGTCCGTTCTAAGTGGTTGGCAAGAGAGGCGACCTTGCATACGAGCTCGAGCTTCCGTCAACCTTTGCAAATGTCCATGATGTGTTCCATGTTTCTCAACTTCGGAGGTGTTTCAAGACCCCCGAGCGCACTATGCATCTTCAAGAGCAACTGAGCGCAACTGAGCAACTGAGCCAATGAATTAATGCCTCTGTTATGTATTTATTGCACCTTCAGCCTCACCTTTCTTATCGTGAGCATCCAGTTGTGGTTCTCGAGGCAACTGAGCGCAAGACCCGTAACAAGACAGTCAAATTTCTCAAAGTGCAGTGGTCTCACCATTCCGATAAAGAGGCTATGTGGGAACGCGAGGATCACCTCCGTTCTGAATTTCCCGATTTCTTTCAGTCTTAGATCTTGAGGGTGAGATCTTCTTTGTAGTGTGGGAGAGTTTGTAGTGCCCCAGATGTAAACCTTCCACAATTGGAACCTATCTCATGTGGGTCGACCTTGTCATGCTATGAGAGAGCCCATGCTCATTATTTCATGTGATGTCACCTTATTATTTTTCTCTTCCTTTGCATGCATGCATTCCCTATCATGCCATGTGTTCTTGTTGTTGCATTGTGTTCTTGTGATTTCATGTGTTGCCTTGTGATGATGTTGCATGTGGTGTATAGCTTGTGTGGAGTGATGCTTGTGAAAGTATTTGCATAGGTTTCAAACCATCCTCCCTCTCTCTCTAATTTCTACTCTATGTCAAGATTCACTCCTTCCTTCCCTGTTTTAAAAATGTCCAATGTTTAGGGATTATTGTGAGAGTGAAGTTGTGATAGTTTAGTGTTTTTAAAAGTGTTGAAAATAGGTGCAATAAATACATAACAGAGGCATTAATTCTGTTTTCTGAAATATTATCTGCTCCTAAAAATCTTGATCTTATTTTATTTAAAATGGTCATATTTTTATATGACCACGGGGTATTTTCTTTTGAATTTATCCCAGTAGTTTTGCCTTGTATTATTTTTTCTTTCTCTGGCCTTTCTTTCAAATAGAAGGAGCCTAGGTTTTCTTTTCTGTTTATTGGCGCTAGTGGGCTTCCTCTCCCTGGCGGCCTTTTCACTTCCTCTCTCGTGCAGCAAGGCCCATCCGCCTTTCGTCCTCCTCCTAACGCCGTCTATTCTCTCTCCCTCTTCTTCTTTCCGTCAGTACGCATGTAGGAACAGAGCCGCCGTTGCACTAACGTCGAGCCCCCCCCCATATAGCGTGGCGTCCGTACCCCCCTCGGCCTAGGGTTTCCCTTTCCCCCTCTCCTGCCGCCGCCACCTCTCTTCTTCCCCTCCATATCTCCCTTCCTGCCCAAGGTAAGTCTGCTGTAGGACTAGCAGAGAGAAACAGAGAAGAAGCCTGCCGTCGATCCCCTGCCTCCCGTCGTCTCCGGCGACAGCGGAAATGTCTAGAAGCGCGGTGGTGCGTCCCGCGACCCATTCCCGGCGCTAGGAGCCCCGGAGAGCGTCCTCACCGACGAGCACGACCTCGTCTTCACCGCGAACCCGGTGGCCTACCTCCTCTTCTTCGATTCTGCAGATCAGTAGGAACTACTTCGGCTTCTTCTTCCTCTCCGGCCGGCCTCCTCCTTCAGATCGGCCTCCTTCTTCCTCTCCAAGGTGAGGATCAACCCCTCCTTCCTTCCCCTCCATAGATCGGCCGGACCTGGTAGTGCTCGTGTTCTTTGTTCGTAGCTCTGTAGCAGGGCGTGGTGCAGCGCGTGTAGATGAGCTTGTGGGTGTGTTGCGCAGAGGGGTGCTCCCTCTCCCCTCGTAGTAGCAGCACCGAGGCTGTTCGGTCCCCTCGCCGACGTTGAGCCGTGGTAGACCAGCACCACATCGTTCCCATGTTGCCATGATCTCTGTCAGCAGAGAACCTGTAGGTCCTTCGCTGCTGTGTGTTGGTGTGTGTGTTGTGGTGCAGTAGTTGGTAGATGTACGTGATGTTGGCTGCTCGGTAGTAGTGGAAGTAGAGGTGCAGGCAGAGTAGAAGGGGTGCAGGAGCAGCAGGCGTTGGCCACCCTGTCGTGCAGCAGCAGCAGCAGAGAAGTGCACCCAGCGTCCCTGTCGCCGGCGAGCATCAGTGCACGCGCAGGTGCAGGGTAAATTCAGTTGAGGTGCTAACCTATCTCGATTTAGCCCTCCTCTCTGCCAGACTTCGATTCGTAGCGCAGTGGTTGGAGTATCGTGGTTGTTCTTGAGAGGTGCAGGGTTCGATTCCCCTCGGCGCACCCCCTTTTATATTGTGTTTTTAGGCAGTAACATCAGTAGCGCAGCAGGAGGTTTAACCTGTTATGCGCCACTTCCTCTGTCAAAACGATGAGAGCAGGAGAGTGGTAGCGTGTGTGTGGTAGAACCAGGAGGTGTTGGGTTCGATCCCAGCAGCCGTGTTGTTATTTTATTTTTTTCTTTCTTTTATTTTTTGTTTTCCCTTTATGTTGAATCTACCCTTTGTGCCTAATCCAATAGGTATTAAAGAGGCAGTTTATGTTCCTTTTTGCCTGCTATAGAATTATTAGCAGGAGGATGAAATGTGTGTGTGTGGTGTGCACACACTTGTATGAATGGAGTTTGTGTGTACGTGTTACATGATATATGTTGGTATCCTTTTGTTTTGCTAGTGCATATAGGTGCATATGCTAGTATAATCTTGAGCTTGCAAGCATAGCATTTTGTTGTGTGTGATGCACTAGAGTTTCATGTCTAAGTGCATGTTATGGGGGCTTATGATGTGTGTATGGTTGCCATGTGTTGCAAGCTATGATTAGCATGCGTAGGTATGTGTGTTGATCTAGAGAATCATGTGATTGTGGGTGATGTGGAGTAGATGTGTGTGTGGGAAGCAATCCACCTTTGCAAGCAAGCTTTGCACCTCCACATGACCATATGTGAGAGGGCATGGTATGTTGTTTGTGTGGATAGCTTGGTAGTAGTGGTTATGAAGTTGATGTGCATGACACAAACATGGGGTTCAAACCCCCATGTCACTTTTTCATTGTGCACATGAGCTCAACCATGTAGTAGTTGATATAGTGGAACTACATGAAATGATGCACTAATTACTAGGCATGATTTGGAGTAGTTTCCTCTTCCTTAATTTGTGGTCACTTGTTCCAAGTAAGTGCCCACATATTATAGATGATTTTGGGGTAGAATATCCCAAGGACTCCAGTGGTGAAGTTATTTTCTACATTAGGATAGTTTATGGAGTGGACATATTCAGATGTGTTGCAAGTTTGCTCTTTGTTTCCATGGAATAGGTGGAGCCCAAGGGCATGAGCTTTTGTGTGGTAGTAGTAGGGGTTTTGCTTTACACCATGGTGGTGTCATTTATCACTTGGTGTTACTTGGGTGCAAGTTATGCCTAGACAAAGTGGGCATGTGGCTGGAAATTTCAGCTTAAGTGAAATCAGGAATTTCACCAAGTCTGGGAAATTGGAAACATTTTCTACTCCTATAGATGAGGTTGTCCTTGTCATTGTGTTGTGATCCAGCCTTAGTTCAGTGCTAGGAATTTGGACCTGATATGTTTGTGAAGCTCCCTGTTAAATTTCATCCCATTTGGAGTCCTGTAGGTTATGTTTTGGTTGCTGTCAAAAAGCTTCAGAGCAAAGACAGAAAGTCAGGTGCAGGAATTTTCACCAAGTCCCTGAGATCTGATGGTTTTGGGAAAGTTTGCAGCCTTGTATCTTCCTGTGCTTACTTCCTTTTGGTGTGATTCTTGCTTGTGCTTCTAGTATTCTTGGTTGGCTACAGCCACATATATTATTTGTCACATTTGGAGGCCTGTAGCTATGTTTCATGTAGCTCACAAAGTGCTATGATGCAGATTATGGCAGATTATGTAGTTTTGTCATTTTGATGATTGTGGGTGCTTAGTTGATGTTGTGGTGTTCTTCCTTGCTCCATTCCGTTCATGTTGGGTTGTTATATGTCTTGGAAACCTGGGAATACCAGATTTGTGCCATTTGAGTGTGTGGTGTTGATTTGACACGTAGGGCTTCATATCTTGTTTCGTTGATTCCCGTTGATCCGTAGCTCCGATTGTAATGTTCTTTATATGGTTTTGCATCGTTTTCACGAGACGCATCTGACCATGTCATTCTCATGCATGGAAAAATAGCTTAGGGTACAGTTCTGTCCAGAAACTTGTAGTAACTTCTCTTGCTTGTGCTAGTGATAGAAATTGTGATGCATGCTCATTTTTCGTCTCATGCATCATGTGCTTGTTGCATCTTGAGGTGTTGTTGTTAATTGGATGTTATTCCTATGTTGGGTAGCACCGGGATCGGAGAACGAGTACGTGGATTCGGGAGAGTACGTGCAGGACGAACAAGAACCATTCCAAGCTAAGGATATCACAGGCAAGATGATATGACCTTGATTCCATCTCTAGACTTGTTATGCTAGTTTGCGTTTCCATGTAATATTGCTCGCTGCCTACCACTGAATTAAATTGCCTCTTGATACACCATGAACCCATACACTGATCCCTTCCTAGCAAAACTTGAATGGCTAAGTAGGCTTTGCTCAACTACTAATGTTACGTTGCTAGATTCAGGTGCTTCGACTCATGTGAAAACATGAGCTTGATATCATTATCTTAAATGTTGTTATTTAATTAAAGCACCTATATACTTGGTAAATGACGGAAGGCCTAGACTTTTGCTGGGTGCTTTGTTCCGTTATTGCCGCCTTAGTTACCGGTTACCGGTGTTTGATTCCATAATGATCGCTCCTAACACGTTCGGGGTTGTTATAGGTACCCCCTCGATAAATCGCTTAGTGACTTGTCCGGAAGGACCCAACACTGGTGTTAGTTTGCTAATCACTTAATAAACTGCATAGGGAATGATCACCCCGAGGATCTTTAACCAACAACCCGGGCCAGTGCTCCTCATGATTGTTGGTCCAAACTAGAGCACCGTGAGGGGCCATCCCGGGGCAACTCGGGAGATTTCTCTGGCCACTGTACGCTTCGCTTATCCGGGGTGTCCTGAGACTGAGATACGCGGTTCTTATCGGGGTCGTCGACACGTCGGGAGGTCCTGCTAGTCTTGCCTTACCTTAGCGATATATCTTGCGTATAGGAATCCCGTTGAAGCTTTGGTTTCCCCCAGAGTTGAGGTTTTCCTCTAAGGAATCCGACGAGATCACGAGATTCGTGATAGAGGATTACTTTGCGGCCCGTGTACGTTTGTGATGGACTAGTTGGAGCACCCCTGCAGGGTTTTAATCTTTCGGAAAGCCGTGCCCCCGGTTATGTGGCAACTTGGAATATTTTGTTAACATCCGGTATTAGATAACTTAAACAAAAGATAATAAAATTGTCAACTGTGTGCGTAACCATGACTGTCCCCTCGAAGATCTCTCTTCGATCGAGAATAGGGTGGGGTTATGAATGCCGTAGGTAAGTGTTCGGGATCACCTAGTGATCAAGTAATCACGACCGCTATTGTAGACCACCTTCATAAATGCTACGTAAGATAGCCACCAAATCAAGCT
Organism: Hordeum vulgare subsp. vulgare; assembly: GCF_904849725.1. Lineage (NCBI taxonomy): Eukaryota > Viridiplantae > Streptophyta > Magnoliopsida > Poales > Poaceae > Hordeum > Hordeum vulgare. The sequence continues at coordinate 199,581,585 of NC_058523.1, read as the reverse complement.
TAGGATGCTGCAACCTTAAACACTTCACCTTACCCTACCTAATAACTTGACTAGTTCTGGCACCAAGGTCTTAGATTGCTGAGTCCCCGTGACTCACGGATTCCTCCAAAATCCCAACAGGTTCAGGTACCCCAGAGACAGATGATCCCGACGGCACTCAGCTGGTGTGGCAGTACGACGAGGAGACAGACTGCCTTTACGTGAACTATCCAAAAGATTGAGGGATGGTCGTGATCGGGGGCCTGCAGGCAGGGTAGCATAGCATTTCTATGTTTTGTAGTCCGTAGCGGAACTACCTTGGTTGTATTTGTGTTGTACTCTGAGATATTTATGAGAAGGCAATTGAATCCCTGATTGTCTATCTTAATTATTCTGTATGTGTTGTGTTACCCGTTTGCGAGACGCTTAGATGTGCTCCTTTCCAATTCGGGGCCTCGATCCCCAGATCGGAAAGGACCGCATCTTGGTCGTTACAGGAAGAGCCGAGTTGGGTTTAAATCAGCTGGCAGGCGGTCGCGATGTCTCCTTTGGTGGATCGCATCGGGGGCACACTATTGTCGCTCAAGCTGCCAGCCTTCAGTATTCAGCCGTTGTGTCTCCGCGATGATCTGGGCCTGGTGTGTTGCCATCCTCGCGACTTCTGCTTCTATGTCCCTCTAGATCTTGCCCATCTCCTCCCTCATTTTCTCTAGTTCGGCGTTGACCGTTTCCTCGTTCTCTGCCATCAAAGTGATCGCCATGAGTTTGGCCGTCTCTGCTACCAGGTCTGCCATGGCTTGAGCCGGAGCCTTCCCCGATCCACTAGTTTCATTGTTACCCGCCGGGTTTGGTTGAGGCGGCGCTACCCCCACCATGTAGATGGCGACTTGATGGTGCAGTCCCGCAAAGTCCTGAGGGATTACTGCCTCCGGCAACCCCCCAAGCTGTCCTTCGTGGAGAGGGCAGATTGAATCTGTATCACCCATGGATGACTCTCGTCCGAGTTGACGGGGGTGATCTCCTGGATTACTGGCTCGTCTGATAGGTCGGCTCCTTGCGTAAAACCAACGAAAGCGTGGTGTATCCTGACCTGATGTTTGGCAGGATGGGCGTACCGGGCCGGCTCGACGATGTGGGTGAAGGTGTCCGGCTCAGGTATGGGTGCCCCGATCTTGCCGATGAAAATGTGGATCTTGCCGCAGGGGACCCTTTATACAGATTCGATTGAATCGGCCTCTGATCCCCACTGAGAGTTGTCGATGTAGTACTTCCCGCGGCGGCTCTTCGTCATGATGCCGACCACGTAGCTTCCTGACCCTGGAAGGGCTCCCTTTGAGAACTCAACTCCACCGTGCGCAATCCCCATGGTGGGCGCCAACTGTCGTGGTTTTGTCATGGGAGATGTCCTCGTGAAAGGACTTAGTGATGGTGCCATCGCACCTTGGTGGTGACTCAAAGGGGGTGAGAAGAAGTGAGACTCATATTTATGTAGGTTCGGCCCCTCCTGTGGAGGTAAAAGCCTACGTCCTGCTTTGTGTATGTTGATGGTGGATTCGATTACAAGGAGGGTGTAACTCGCGTGACCTAGCTCTCGATGGTTTCTAACTTGATCTATCTGCCCTAGAGACTCGCCTTTATATACAGGTCGAGGCTCTAGGGATTACGAAGTCCTGGCCTCATTACAAATCATGGCCTTCCATATCTCTAAGTCGCCGTGTCGGCCAAGCCAGGAAACCTCCTTGGCGACTTATCTTCTTCATCAATCCCGAACCGCCATCTGGCTCATGGGCCCTGGCAGCCTTCTGACGAAGATCTCCCTACACGCCTCAGGCCTGGGCCAAGGCTTACACTGACCATGTATGTATGAGTCGCCGCTTTCCTGACCCGGCCCAATAGGGCAGGTCATACCGCAGGTAATACCCCCAACACATACCATTGGATTGAATAAGATCCGTCAAGTAAGTTGTCATCGGTGCACAACAATAAAAATGAACCTAAACATGTATGATCTTTTATTGTGAGGGAAAATAAGCTTTGAACGACCTTGTGATGGCAAAGAAATAAAAGTAGCGGAGTGCATATTAATTTTTTCTATCATAAGGGACAATATAAAGTGACGTTCATTTACATTAAGATCATGCACATCTAAATTAAAAAGTGCTTGACAA